>NC_084486.1:134089601-134404958 GCF_030035675.1 Rhineura floridana | reverse complement strand
AGCTCACTGGATAAACTCGAGCCACTCACTATCTCTCAGCCTGATTGACCTCACAGGGTTGTTGTCAGGATAAAATTTAGTGTGTACACCACCTTGAGCTCATCAGGGGAAAAGTGGAATATAAATGTAATTTTATTTATTTAGCAGCCCTGACATTTAGAGCATCCCATTGTCCACAAAGGGAAGAGAATAGTGCTAGCTTTTATGCCACTCTAGTGCCACATAAGTGACTCACAGGAAGCATTCTGACAGGATGCTAAGCTGACATTAGCTAGCAATGCCTCTTGGTCAGTTGCACAACCTTGGTTGAATTGGAACAAACAACCCACAGGGTAGCGTACCTTAATTAATATTCCATAATTAAATTGTTTAAAAGCTTTCTGATGCCACTTCTGTTTATCTAACTCACGGCCAGCGTGCACTGGGGCGGAAGGGTGGGTGATTAATCCTCGCTGGGGTTTAATTAATTTGCCACTTCAAAAACAAAAACACTCTGTAAAGAGCGATGAAGAACATAAAATTTACACACACACACCTCTGTTTCTAGTGAGTCTTTTGGCAAGAGAGAAACAGCCAGCCTCTTTTCCACTGTATATTAATCATAACATTAACATGCATAGAGCAAAGAAGTACTCAAGACCAGCCCTACCATTAGGCAGTGTGAGGCAGCCACCTCAGGCACCAGATGCTGGGGGACAGGGCAGCAGCCCTCCATTCCCCCTCCACCCCTTAAGCTACCCTGTTGCTTCCAGGTGCAGTGGAGGTCACTGTCCCATTGCCTGCCCAATTGGATTCTTTATGAAGGAATGGGAGGGCACCATCTTGTCCTTCGCCTCAGGAGCAAAATGTCTAGGGCTGGCCCTGGTGATACTCAGTAATGTGATGATCTATTCAGGCATTTTTGCTGATATTCACAGGCTGTTGGTATTATAGAGTTGGATTCAATCACATACCGGGAAATTCAATCTGCGTGATTATAGTTGATTGGGAGGTCTTGCACAATAAATCAGAGTTTTTGAGATAAGAAAAGTGATGGGGAAATGCCCTGGAAAGTGTAGGATGACACACCCTCCCCCTGAAACAAATCAGGATGAATACACAAGAAACAGATCATCTGGAAGCACCCCAGTCTCAATCCCCGACGTATCCCTGAGAAAGATCAGGGAGCAGGGCAATGGAGGACTTGTGGCATTCCATCAACCCCAACGACTGGCCATATTGGCTGGGCTTATGGACTCTGGAGTCCACCAACATCTGGAGGGCCATATTCTCATATAATACATTTTTGTACATTGTTTTAACTCATTTTTATGCACACTTTCCCCTAACATGTGCATTTTTGTAAACATTGTTTAGTTGATTAACTGCCTTGCAAAATTCGAATAAGTGTGAATTTCAAAGGATAGCTGTGTTGTGGTTCTCATATTTGGGTAAATGTGAATTTGATAGATTTGTCTTGATGTGATCTGAATCGAATTTCTTGCCCATCCCTAACTCAGACTAGGATTTAGCTGAATACAAACCCTCAGTTTTTAACTGTGTAATCTTGATTGTCTGAAGCTGCTCTTCGTTAGCAGGAATTTAAAACTCTGAGTCAGCAAATCCTGCTTGTAAGTAATATCCTGACCTAGTATAAGGCTGTTTCCTATGTTCCTGGATAAACTATCCAACTACTTTAAACATGACACAAAAACAATAAGAGGGGAATGGAATGAAAAGTGACAGAGGAAAACAATTCTCTGCCCTATTGAATCATCTACACTACACTTTAAGACTTAACACTGAAAAAACTCCTATTTGAAGGTCTCAGCTTTAACTTCTACGCAGAAGGGCAGGCAACAACCACCCTCCTTTATCTTGGTGTGACACTCAGTCCTAAAGAACATCAATTTTTGTAACTCAGAATTCCCCAGTAGTGGCATAAATCTGGTTCTTGTTCATAATCAGCTTTGTTTCTGCTGTCTATCAGTAACTCTTTCAAAAGGACTATATTTCAGTCCTGTGAAACACCATAGAATCATAGAACAGCAGAGCTGGAAGGGGCCTATAAGGCCATTGAGTCCAACCCCTTGCTGAGTGCAGGAATCAAACTTAAAGCATATCCGACAGGTGGCTATCCAGCTGCCTCTTTTATTTATTTATTTATTTATTTATTTATTTATTTTATTTATTTATTAGTCGCCCATCTGGCTGGTTGTCCAGCCACTCTGGGCCAGGCCTGTCCTTAGCATGTGTGGGGCCCAGGGCAAAAGCACAGTTGGGCCCCCCCCACATTCTTTCTCTCTTTCAAACCTCCCACCCAGAATAAGCCAGCAAGCTCTGCCTGTAAACACGCTGCACAGCTGATGAGCGGGTGGCAGGCAGCACAGGGAAGCCACTCAGGCAGGGGATTCAACCTCCCACCTAAAATTAGCTAGCTAAGCACCGCGCGCACACCCACTTCACAGCTGATGAGCGGAGAGGGGAAAAACTGCTCAGGCATGCAGTCGAACAGCGGGAGATTTCCCAAGAGCAGGAAGCAGCTGGCAAGACTACACGGCTGAAAAGAAAAAACCCTGCCACAGCCCAGCTTCTCATTGCCAAGTGCGGGGGGCCCCCAAAGCGCGGGGCCCGGGGCAACTGCCCCACTTCCCGGTGCCTAGGGGCAGCTCTGCTCTGGGCGACGTACATAATAAGAACATATAATTACATTAGAACATTAAAATCAACAGTAAGTAAAACCTAACCCACCCCAAAAGCCTGCCTGAAGAGCCAGGTCTTCAAGGCCCGGTGGAAGCTCATCAAAGAGGGGGCATGGCGGAGATCATTTGGGAGGGAATTCCACAAGGTGGGGGCCACAATTGAGAAAGCCCTCTCCCTAGTTCTCACCAGTCTAGCTGTTTTAACTGGTGGGATGGAGAGAAGGTCTTTTGAAGGCTGATCTTGTTGAGCGGCATTGCTGATGATGCTGGAGGCACTTCTTCAGATAGACTGGGCCGAAACTGTGCAGGGTTTTAAAGGTCAAAACCATCACCTTGAACTGGGCCCGGAAAATAACTGGTAACCAGTGTAACTCCTTTAACACTGGAGTAATGTGATCTCGCCGGCAGCTGCCTTTAATCAGGCAAGTTGCTGTATTCTGTACCAGTTGCAACTTCTGGACCGTTTTCAAGGGTAACCCCATGTAGAGAGCATTACAGTAGTCTAGGCGAGAGGAAACCAGAGCATGTACCACAGATGGGAGCAGATGGCTGGGAAGGTAGGGGCGCAGCCACCGTATCAGATGGAGTTGATACAGCGCCACCCGGCTCACAGCCGAGACTTGAGCCTCCATGGACAGCTGGGAGTCAAGAATGACCCCAGGCTGCGGACCTGGTCTTTTAAGGGCAGTTGTACCCCATTGAGCACCAGGTCAACATTCTCCAACCTTCTCTTGTCTCCCACGAATAGTACCTCAGTTTTGTCTGGGTTTAGCTTCATCTTATTCCTTCCCATCCAGCCACTCACTGCCTCCAGACACTTCGACAGGGTTTCTACAGCCAACCTCGGTGAAGATTTAAATGAGAGATAGAGCTGCGTGTCATCTGCATACTGGTGACATTGCAGCCCAAATCTCCTGATGATAGCCCCCAGCGGTTTTATATAGATGTTAAACAGCATCAGGGAGAGGATGGAACCCTGTGGCACCCCACAGATGAGAGGCCAAGGATCCGAAACCTCATCCCCCAATGCCAGGAGGACAAGGAAGGTACATTCGCCCCTATCCAATGCCCTCTTCATATCATCCACCAAAGCGACCAAGGCTGTTTCAGTCCCGTGTCCAGGCCTGAAGCCCAATTGAAATGGATCCAGATAATCCACTTCCTCCAAATGCCCTTGCAACTGCTTCGCCACCACTTGCTCAACTGCCTTGCCCAGAAATGGTAAATTCGAGACTGGGCGAAAGTTGTTCAAATCTTGGGGATCCAAGGAGGGCTTCTTTAAAATAGGTTTTATTACTGCCTCCTTGAAGGCTGATGGCATAATACCCTGTTCCAGTGACGTATTTACCACCGCCTTGATCCCTTCGCTCAGTTTATCCTTGCAGCTCATAATGAGCCACGAATGTCCTCAGTGATGGAGAGCCCACCACCTCCCTAGGTAATTGGTTCCATTGTCATACCACTCTAACAGGATGTTTTTCCTGATATTCAGTCGAAATCTGGCTTCAGTTCAGGCAATGCCAAACGCAGAATATGTGCAACCCTAACTGTGAAGGGGATTAGCCCGCCAGAACTAGCAAGCCACAATTGCTCCTTCGCTAGAGCAAGTGTTCACACATTACACTGAACACAGGTATAAGCATCCTTTACACATGTGCATTTGTGTGAAAGAGTGTACACTTTTTGAATTGCACAGCTCAACTGTTTGTGTGCACAGGTACACAGACTGTACACTCATTGAACATGATATATGAATAACTGTGTAAGTGTGCAATTCAGCTGTTTGTGGAGGCAGGTACACAGATTGTATAATTGAATATAACATGCAAACACCCCTTACATCAGGGGCAACAGGTGCTATCTGACCCATACAGTTTCTTTGGCAGGAATGGCAGGAAATAAATTTAATAAATAATAAAGAAAAAAATACAGACCAAGAATGCATAAAGATACATACTCTGGGACGTTATACACCAGGGGACTTTTACTGAACTTAGTGAGAGAAAATCAGCTTGACTGTTCAACATGAAACAAACAATTCAATTGTAAGATCAATTTGCATGATTCTCATTTTAGGTCCTTCCCTCCACCTCTGTCCCTATCCCCCATTTCCTTGCTTCCCCTTGCCCTAAAATTCTTGCCCTAGGTTTGATTTTCTCCTTCTTACACTTTGCCTTAAACTACCTTTCCCTTCCTCTTTTAGGCTGGATCTTTAGGGTCAGAATGGACATGATGCAGGAAATCTGTGATTACATTTCCTCCTTTTAAACTAAGTCTGTGATTACATTTCCCCCCTTTTAAACTTCAAAGCAGATGGTGGAGGTGGGTGATCTTAGGCTAGATCTGTAGTATCATAATGGACATGTTGCAGGAAATCTGTGATTCAAATCCTCCCTTTTAAACTAAACTTTAAAAACTTCAAAGCTGCCGTGGTAGAGGTGGGTGATTGGATCAAGGCTGCGGTGCAGAGAGTGGTTAACCTTTCCTGCCTGTGCCATTATCTTGGTCAAAATCTCCCCTCTCTCAAAGCTCCTGTTAACCTCACTGTGGAGCTCATCACAGCTCTGTGGGAAGGACAGTTTCAATCGAGATAATGGCATGGGGAGCGGTAGGAATTAACTCTCTCACTGCTGCTTCCCCAATCCAGTTCAGGCTCCCTCAGTAGTAGCTGCTTTCATTTATTTCATTTTTTAAAGTTGTGAGATCTGATTGAAGATATCCAATGTCACATCTTGTTTTGACCCTAAGTTCTTAAATTATCAACTTTAAGTTGGTGTTGTTTAGAAAGAGGGAAATATGTATAAGAACATTGGGTCTTTTAATATTTGGGTTAAAAAAATATATCAACCACAATGTTTTTTTCAGTGTCTGTAGCATGCCAGAGTTTGCAACAATCCTTGCTGTCACACAGCTGCCGCACAGTAGCTTGTGTGGAAACTCTGGGTTGTCCATCTGGATCGCTTTACTAGATCAACCTTTATGGTTTGGACGAGCTTTGTTGAGAACAATTACAATTTATTGAGGAACTTTTAAATCGTCATTAAATGTAAACATGTCAATCTTTGTGGACAGATAGCATGATGGAGGTTTGAGGGAAGACAATGGGATTACAAATTGTGCCTGTGTGCTGTAATGATCTTGGGTATATTACACCTACAGTGAACCACCACCAGCTGATGCTTTCTTACTGCCTAGGTTTGTGTGATGCTTATATGACCTGAGGAAGGAATAGAATTCTAACTCAAAACTAAAATAATTTCCAGCAGATGGTATGAAGCAACCAGCACATTATGCCACATTGTGGCTTCTTGTAGGCCATCATTCAGCATTAAAACATCCAGGGTAAGAAGTGAGCCGAACAAATTGTAGTCTATTTAATATATTTGTATGTGTGTAAGGGTAGCCAATGCGGTGCCCTCCAGATGTTGTGGACAACTCCCATCATTCTTGAATATTAGCCAAGCTGGCTGGGAATGATGGGAGTTGTAGTCTCCATCAGTGGAGCTTGACTATCCCTGGTATGCATGTTCATATGTGTGTGTATATATAAATTAACTGAAAGTTAACTAATTTTATAAATATTTCCATTGTTTTCTGCTAACCTATAATAATTAAAAGGTTAAATACTGATATTCTGTGATAAGAATATCTAGGTAGGCTGCCTCCCTTGCTCCAAATTCCACCTCTGAGCAGTTTTATATATTATTTTACCCCCTGAGCAGGTATTAATGATACTATCCACTCAATAGCATATATTCCAACCATTGTATTGAATCTAATAAAACTTTAGAATTCCTATAATGCTTGTCTCCCAAATCTTTCTGGGGATGAAATTACGCAACCGCAATTGTTGCTCCAAAATGAAATACTTTACCACATGGTGGCTCAAATGTATTATTATTATTTCCACATTTTATTCTACCCACTCACCAAGGAACACACAGGCTCTACATTTTATCTTCTCAACAGCCCCATGAGGTAGATTAATGAGTGACCAAAGGTGAGCTTCATGGCTTCTCTTATGCCTTGTACATTTCGTGGAAACTTAGGTTACATGAGAGTGTGTTGGCCTAATGTAGACTGACCTTTTCTCACAGAGGAAAGAAAACAGAGGTGGGGAGAGAGACAGAGAGCAAAATGGTCATTGCTCCTTTGTAGAGGTGAATTCATTGCAAGTTAGGCTAAAGCACAACATAAAGAAAATAAGGCAGTAAGGCTAAACTGCAATGCTAATTCATTTCAGAAAAGTAATGTCTATCTTTTTTGAATGAAAGGAGGGAGGGAGGAAAAAACAGGACCAACCTTGGACATTTCTTCTTTTTAATCTGAATGGCATATCAGGGTTAGTGACTGAACCATAGTCGCATAGTCTAGGAAAGAAACGAAAACATGGTGGAATTTATGTGGAACTTAAAGCTTGGAGGATTTGTATTGCTTATTTTAACCCCAGGGGCCATTTCTGGAAAGGTCTGTCAGTAGCAATGTGTTGTCTAATAGTCTGATAATAATATATGCCAATTAAAGCAGAAATAATGCTGACAAGTTCTTGATGAACTATAATTATGTGATTTCCCTGCAGGCTCATTAAAATGGGAAAGACCCTCTGTCCCACAATCCCCACTTTGGAATCAAGCGAGACAACCAATTTATCTGAAGCAATGAAAAAACAATGTTTTGCTGGGAAGTTTTGAAAAAGGCCTGCCAACCACCCCCTAGATGTTTAATTTCCACCCTATTTTATGTTATTTTTTACAAGGTGTTTATTTAACTATCGCTGTATGGGAACCTTTCAACGCCTGAACGCATTTCTTCATGTTTGCAAGTGAAACTTGATATTTTACTATTTTACTATTTTACTTAAGAAAATAAATAAAATTCTCTGCCTATCTGCCTTTCTCTATCCCAAACAGACTGCTTGCCAAGGAACCTCTTCAAATTTAGGCATTTGGCAATTATACTTTATTACATTTATTACTTCCAATGCATCTTTGGAAGTAATTCATTACAAGTAACAAATTACTGGTAATTCATTACTTTTTTGAGGAACGAGTGGGTAATTTCTTTACATTCTGATTGCAATAGAACTAGGAGTAATTTTATTACTTTTGTGGAGTAATTGTAATGTTTCCAGCATTACTTTGGGGCATTACTTGGGGGGGGGGAAGCAGGGGAAGTCTTTTGCTCCTCTGATTTGTGGATGAAAATCATGTGCCTCAAACTGGGCTACTGCGCAGCATCGCTCTTCCCTCACGCTAAGTGGGTGGGTAGGAGGCAATGAGGGAGGAGGTGGACATAAGAACATAAGAAGAGCCTGCTGGATCAGGCCAGTGGCCCATCTAGTCCAGCATCCTGTTCTCACAGTGGCCAACCAGGTGCCTAGTGGAAGCCCGCAAGCAGGACCTGAGTGCAAGAACACTCTCCCCTTCTGAGGCTTCCAGCAACTGGAGATTGAGACAGGGGTAGAGTGGAGAAAACAATTGTTTTAAAAAATGGATGGTGGTGAAGAATGGAGTGGAGGGGGAAAGGAGCTGGAGGTCAAGAACATGGATAAAGGAGGAGAAGGAGGCAGCAGCAGAATGGAGATAAAGAACTGTGGAGGTGAAAGATGACAACGTGTGTGTGTGTGTGTGTGTGTGTGTGTGTGTGTGTGTGTGTGTGTGTGTGTGTGTGAATACTGTGTTTGCTCTTGGCACACAAAGTGGCCTTCACCACCCTCTCTGGCTACTGCGCTGCATTTCCAGTACTGTATTTTAACTTTTTTGCATCTCAGGGGAAAATGTTTGCTTGGCTGGGTGTCCCTTAGTTGGTGGCAGGGCAAGGTCCGGGAGGTGGTGAAGTGAGAGAGATTATGCTTGCTGGCTGAGTGGGGAGGGGGTTGCACTTGGTTTGACATGCAGAGATCTGAGTAGTGGCCTCTGCCTCCCTCCCCACCTCCCTTACCAGCAGAGAGACCACCATTGCTATCTTATGGATGAAAAGAATTATTCTACTACCTCTGTATGTGTGTATTTTTAATGTTGTTTTAGGCTACTTAGATGTACAGCAGCCAAGGCCAGCACCTTGTAGTCATTTTTTTAAAAAAGTAGCTGAAATCTAATCGTAGTTATTACTTTTGAGAAAAAGTAATCTGTTACTTTCAGAGCAATTGTGATTTTAATGGTAATTCCACTTTTTTGGGCCGTGTTATTGTAACTGTAACTTACTACTTTTTAAAAGTAATCTTCCAAGCTCTGCTTTAACCAGACATAAAAAAGGGGGGAAATGAGTAACATATATTTCCTACAGAGATACAAAAAGTTTGCAGAAAAACAAGACTCCTCCGAGGAGAAAAGGATCTTGGTTCTGTGAAAAGCCTTGCATAAAAAATACCAAGACAAAGGATAGACACAGGAGAGAGAACTTTCCTCATGGTGAAGCATTTCTTTAAAAAAGAACAGAACCCCTGTTCAGTCAGGGACTCTTTCCTTTCTATATGCTGATGGTAGCTGACTGTCATATAGTATCACAAGCCACACCTTGAACAGATGAAATCAGAAACAGCTTGCTGGGTGGGGTGGAGTCACTAACTGGCTTCCAGACAGGTAGTTCGCTCTTGCTTACTGGGAGGGACGAGATGGCAGGGAGGTTTGCATGGTGCCAATGCACTGGCAGGAGTACCAGATTGGCTGTGCTAGTGCACACCGCCATGCCCCTCCCTTCTCTCCTTCCTAGTAAGCAACAGCAACCTACCAGCTGGGAAGCTAGTGTATCATTTATGCTCCACGCGGTGCACCACTTCTGGATGAAGTGCTGGCAGGCAAAGCTGACTTTCAAATAGGTTTTTAGAACCCTGCATTCAAACAGGGTCCATAGGTGTCTCTTTGCCACCCAGTCTCTGCTGTCTCCTATACCTTTTCAGTACTCCCTGCTTCACAAGATCTCCTGCCCAGAAGCAGCCGCCTCACTCTGCCTAACATAGATCTGGCCCTGGATAGGAGTCCCCAACCCACCTTCTTGTTCCAGCAGGCATTTTAAGGAAGTGTTTGGTTTTATGATGATTATATAGTTTATTTTATGCATGTCTTGTTTTTATGTACACTGTTTAGAAATGCAAAAGATTCAGCGGTATAGAAATGTTTTCAGCAAATAAATAAAAAGACAAAATAGATGCTACAAGCATGAGGTCTGTCCATTCCAGGTCAAAAGGGATGAACAAAAGAATTACTTGGTTGATCAGAAAGAGATTCACCTTATTCTGCATCCTGTTTCCAATGCTGGGCAACCAAACAGCTCTGGATATGTCACAGGCAGGCCATGATAGTTTGTCTCCAATGTCATAAATAATGCCTCTAAATATGGTGCCATTTGATTAGCATGATTAGTATTATTTAGCACCATCCATGCCTGATTTCTTGGATGAATTTCAGTTGGTACAGCTTGAGGACGTTGACAAGGTGCTTGGACAGGTTTGTGCAACCACTTCTGTGCTGGACCCTTGCCCTTCTTGGCTAATAAAAGCTAGCAGGGATGGAACAGCTGGCTGGGCCAGGGAGGTGATTAATACCTCTCTGCGAGAGGGGGTGGTCCCTGGCTGCCTGAAAGAGGCAGTAGTGAGACCACTCCTGAAGAGACCCTCCCTGGACCCAGAAAATTTTAATAACTATGGGCCGGTGGTAAATGTTCCATTCCTGGGCAAGGTCCTTGAACAAGTAGTTGCAGGCCAGCTCCAGACATGCTTGGATGAGACCGATTATCTGGATCCATTTCAGTCACTTTTCAGGCCTGGTTTAGGCACAGAAACAGCCTTGGTCACCCTATATGATGACCTCTGTCCGGAGAGAGACAGGGGGAGTGTGACTCTGTTGATTCTCCTTAATCTCTCAGAGGCTTTTGATACTATCGACCATAGTATCCTTCTGGGAAGACTGGCTGATTTGTGAGTGGGAGGGACTGCATGGCAGTGGTTCCACTCCTACTTGGCGGGTCAGCTCCAGAAGGTGGTGGTTGGGGAACATTGCTCGGCACCCTGGACAGTATGGGGTTCCACAGGGGTCAGTTGTGTTCCCTATGCTGTTCAACATCTACATGAAACTATTGGGTGCGGTCATCTGGAGCTTTGGAGTGTGTTGCCATCAGTATGCTAATGACATGAAGCTCTATTTCTCCTTTTCATCTTCTTCAGGTGAGGCTGTCAATGTACTGAACCGGTGCTTCGCTGCAACACTGGACTGGATGAGGGCTAATAAACTGAGGCTCAATCCAGACAACACTGAGATGCTGTTGGTGGGTGGTTCTTCTGACTGGATGGTGGGTGTCCAACCTGTCCTGGATGGGGTTGCACTCCCCCTGAAGGAGCAGGTTCATAGCTTGGGGGTTCTCCTAGAACCATCTCTGTCACTTGAGGCTTAGGTAGCCTCAGTGGCACGGAGTGCCTTCTACCAACTTCGGTTGGTGGCCCAGCTACACCCCTATCTGGACAGGGATAACCTGGCTTCAGTTGTCCATGCTCTGGTAACCTCCAAGCTAGATTACTGCAATGCACTCTATGTGGGGCTGTCTTTGAAGACGGTTTGGAAACTGCAGCTTGTGCAAAATGCAGCGGCCAGATTGGTAACAGGGACCAGACAGTTCGAACATATAAAACTGATTCTGGCCCGCTTGCATTGGGTGCCTGTATGTTTCCAAGCTCGATTCAAGGTGCTGGTTTTAACCTATAAAGCCTTACACGGCTTGGGACCACAATACCTGATGGAACGTCTCTCCCAACATGAACCCACCTGTACACTACGCTCAACATCCAAGGCCCTCCTCCGGGTGCCTACTCTAAGGGAAGCTAGGAGTCTGGCAACAAGGGAGAGGGCCTTCTCAGTGATGGCCCCCAAATTATATGGAAAGATCTTTTTGATGAGGTGTGCCTGGCGCCAACACTGTTATCTTTTTGGTGACAGGTCAAGACTTTCCTCTTCTCCCAGGCAGTTTAGCATGTGCTTTTAAATTGTTTTTTTTTTTTTTTTAATGTGTTTTTAAATTTGTATATTTGTTTTTAATGTTTTTAATTGTTGTAAACTGCCCAGAGAGCTTCGGCTATGGGGCGGTATATAAATGTAATAAATAAATAAATATTCACTTTCAAGGGAGTTTGCACTACCAGTTTAGATGGTCGAAACAGAACTGAGGGAACACCAAGGGGAACTAGGAAATGAATACCCTCATGGTTTGAAAAACTGAAAGGATGCCTTCAGACTGTCAGTATTTTCTAAGAAGGATTCAAGTGCATGCTGAGAAACTGGGGTCTGTGCAATTAAAGCAGAATAAAACCCTCTGTCTCCCTAGCACACCAATCCACTTAAAAAAAATAAAGTTTTTTTGTGTGCTTAATGGGGAAATGCATTGAAGGGTGTAGAATGAAGAAATGACTAATGGGAAGACATATAAACATTCCACAGGCACATCAAGATGAATGCTTATTGTCGTATAACCTCTCTGCAAACAAATCAGAACAGATACTTAAAAAATACTGGATATAAATCTAATATTCGCGTACGCTTTGTGTAAGCAAATCGGGATGAATGCTCAATAAACAGGTCATCCGAGGGGCCTAGATTGCATGGCAAGTTACTGTCCACTTACAGTTAGCAGAGCTGTTGCTACTTAACCAGCATTCACACATTACAGTAAGCAAACAGAGAGGGGGAAATTACCATGAACTATCCCATAGTTGCCATGTGGCATGGTGCCCCAAATTCTTGATCTGGGTGATCAAACCCTTAGGCCTTCAAATGAAAGATCCGTCTCACACCTCCAGGATAAACATTTATCCACCAGACCTGATGCCAAAGAGCCTTTTCAAAACTGCCAGTCACCGCTCTGAAGCAATGAAGAGTTCTTTATTATTAAGGACTCCCCCTAACTTCCCCCTCCCCCATACTGAAACAGGGACATGACTAAATCTTAGCTCTACTGAAGTCAGTCATATAATGTCCCCATTTTCATTCACAGTTTCTTGTAACTCAAGAGCATAAGACATGATTCAGCTGTGTCTTCTTTTGATCTCAAAAACAGCTGGTATAAGGAGGCTGTGACTAGAGGTTATTTTTTGTGAAGTCACCTTAATTGCAAACACCTTTCTGTAGAATTGGATCAGGCTTACCAACAATGCCTGGCAAAGCTTTGATTTTTCAAGAGCATACCACACTTGCTGCTGCTTCTCCCTGCCTCCTTCCCCCTCCCCTCCCCATGCCCAAGTTCCAGCTGCACGTTATAAGAACCACATTCACTGGGACCCTTCTTCTTCACTCAGCTGTTGTCTTCTTCAAAGGGATTTCTCTGTTTTGTTTTAGGAAAGTGTTGCCATTAACAGACAGCCTTAAAAACCTTTGATCATTGCGAAGGATTTCTCCTCCAGTACTGATGACTGGGGGGGGGGGGGTTGGGGGGGGTGTCCCCAAAGTATGTTGCATACATATTTATTTGTTTTTAGGTTATCTCTCAGTTAATTATCAGGTAAGCTGCCCCAAAAGGCCTTTTTTGTCCTGTCAGACATACATTCATATATCTCCATAAATGCAGATAAACTCTGCCTTCTTTCATGTGGTTCAGCTTTAAACTAGATTACCCTGCACGCAAAAGATGAGAGGAGATGAACAAATTCTTTCGACTGACAGGCTGTTGGAGGAAAGTTTGATGTTGAATCAAGGCAGGAACTCGTTTGTCAATAATAAATCATTAGCAGGTGTACCAAAGAGGGAAAAGGTTGAATGAGGGTCTTTCATAATGCTGTTTTATTTTAGGTTACTACTCTCTCTGGCCTCTAGGATTAGTGTTGCAACATTTGCCAATGTAGGACAAAAGTGAATGCTTGCACATGAAGAAAAGAGAACAGTAGTTATTTGACAGAAGTTCATGAAATGGAGATTAGCTAACAAGACCAAAGGAACAATGGCTGTTTTAGGCCTGGTTCATACATGTAACAGTCATAGTCCAGGCCTCAAACAATAGCCAAAGCTCAACAATAGAGAAGGATAAGTCTGTGGCTGCCACTTTGCCTCTGAAAACATAAACAGGTTCCTTTTTTTTCCTGATACTGAACCTGAGTTGATGGTTGTGGACCTGTGGACCCAGAGCCAAGGCCCTCACAAATGCCCCCTCTAGCCTGATTCACTCAAAGGGCCATGCACTTCCTGCTTCACATTTGCTCAACAGTGCAAAGAGAATGTCAGGTGAGAAGACACTGTGGGATGTATAAGTGCTCACCTCAAGGCCAGGCGGCTGTCCCTTTAGAAAGCCACAATCCTCAGGTGGGTTATGTGGAGCCTAGGAGAGAAATTCTGGACTGGGGGAGTTATAAAGCCTCAGCCATCCTCCAGCTTTCATTGGAGCAAATTGCTCACATGGAGCCCTTTGAGGTTCTACAACTTGCTGGGGGGGGGGGTTACATGAGCCAATGGCACTGGATTGGCCTTCTGGTATCCCCTTGTTTGCCTGTCCTTGAGGATTATTGGCTATTATGTGAATATCACAATTGGAACTACCTTTCTGTCTGACCAGCAATCCTGGTGGCGGAATGGGCAAATATCTCAGGGGTGAGAAAACCTCTCAGGGGTGAAAAAACTTGGCCCTCGTAACTTTCCCCTCACTGGTAAGAGTTACACCCACTTTTCTGCCCACTCCTTGACTTTGGCTCCACCCACCATTGGCATGTTCCCCCCTTCCCGAAGGTTGCCCATGAGGGAATACGTCCCTTGAACTAAAAACGTTTCCCCATCCCTGAAGTATTTGATCTCTGGGGCTCCTAGTTCAAGCCATTAGGCAACCAGCAACATATTCATGTAAGTTTGTGTGTGTGTTCATTCATTTGCTATTGTTACTAATTTAGATAACCCACACAGCAAAGGCTCTGATGTAGATTGTAATACTTAGGAATGTCCATATAGGCAAAGGCAGTCCTTAAAATCTGGCTCTAACCTATTAAGGTGTTAATTTAAAGGATAATACCAGGGCTTTAAAATGAGCCCAGAAGCAAATAGGCAACCTATGCAATTGATGTAAGATCAGTGTAATGGATTCAGATAATTGAATGCCTACCAGCATCATGGGAGCCACATTCTGTATCCGTTGTAGCTTTTGAACCTTCTCTAAAGGCAGCACAATAGTAGTTCCAGCACCTTGGATAGCTCATTTAAAGTTTGGGCTAAAACCCAGAGTGGATTTACTGCCCCACAGACTCTGGAGGTACCAGTTCTCCACTCTTGGTTGGGTCTGGGCATCAGAGGATCCAGCAGCAGCAGCAGGAACAGAGAATCCTTCATTGAATGTCTTTGTCCAATGTCAGAGAGGGAGATTTGATCTTTCCCATGACCCCTGGCCCTGGAACACCCCTCCCAGGTGCCACAGGATTGCACCCTTTGTCAAATATTTGTGTGTATTTCTGCTGTAGTCTCCAACATCTTTTCTCCTTTGGAACTCTTTTAGGTAGGAAAAAATTGGAAAAGACAGTTGGGGGCGCTGAGACTTCAATGAAGAAGCAAATGGAATTGAAACATACGTTTATAAGAAGGTTCAGATGGCTTTACTGGGCAACAAGAATTTGTAAAGGGATGAAGAAGCAGCCTCACATTGTCCTCATATGGATACTTTTCTAATCATCTTCAAAGTCCTCCTTACATAACATTCGTTATGGTGCAAATGCTGCTGCACTCTTCCTAAGAAAATGGGTCATGATCTGTCAATCAAATATATACGGGTGAAGGGTAAAGAATTAGGGGTAAAGTGCTAATACCTAAGAATAAAACAGTATACGTTTTGGGACCTGGGACTATCTTTCCCTATGTCTATCAGTGCTCATCTATCAGTTGGGGTATGTGTGGCACCCTGTCTTTGGAATGCTGTTCCTAGCGAGCCATGCCTGCCTGGCACTTCCTCTTATGTGGTTTTTTTTCTGCAGGCAAAGACTTATTTAAAAAATGTACCCAGACCTTTTTCTAATAACGATTGACTTTATTGTTATTATTCTCCTGCTTTTGACCTCTGCATCTGGAAGGCACTTTGTTGGCTACCTCTGCCTTATGTGATTGTTGACTTGTAATTATTACAAATATAAAGTCGTTGTTTTATATGCCTTCAAGTCGATTATGACTTATGGTGATCCTATGAATCAGTGACCTCCAACAGCATCTGTTATAAACCACCCCATTCAGATCTTGTAAGCTCAGGTCTGTGGCTTCCTTTATGGAATCAATCCATCTCTTGTTTGACCTTCCTCTTTTTCTACTCCCTTCTGTTTTCCCAGCATTATTGTCTTTTCTAGTGAATCGCGGCTTCTCATTATGTGTCCAAAGTATGATAACCTCAGTTTCATCATTTTAGCTTCTAGTGATAGTTCTGGTTTAATTTGTTCTAACACCCAATTATTTGTCTTTTTCGCACTCCATTATATGAGCAAAGCTCTCCTCCACATTTCAAATGAGTTGATTTTTTTCTTATCCACTTTTTTCATTGTCCAACTTTCACATCCATACTTAGAGATCGGGAATACAATGGTCTGAATGATCCTGACTTTAGTGTTCATTGAAACATCTTTGCATTTGAGGACCTTTTCTAGTTCTCTCACAGCCGCCCTCCCCAGTCCTGGCCTTCTTGTGATTTCTTGACTATTCTCTCCATTTTGGTTAATGACTGTGCCAAGGTATTGATAATTCTTGACAAGTTCAATGTCCTCGTTGTCAACTTTAAAGTTACATAAATCTTCTGTTGTCATTACTGTAGTCTTCTTGATGTTCAGCTGTAGTCCTGCTTTTGTGCTTTCCTCTTTTACTTTCATCAGTGTTCATTTCAAATCATTACTGCTTTCTGCTAAGAGTATGGTATCGTCTGCGTATCTTAAATTATTGATATTTCTCCCTCCAGTTTTCACACTTCCTTCATCTTGGTCCAATCCCGTTTTCCATATGACAAAGATAAAGTACTGAAGTAGAAAAGGGGGGGGACTCAGCAAGTTCACAGCTGAACCAAATTAGAACTAGGGACTTACACTAATAGAAGGCTATTCTAGTCTTCTTTTCGCCTAGTCTCCCATCATCCCTAACCACTGGCTGCGTTGGCTGGGGGTGATTGGAACTGTAGTCTAAAAACACCTGGAGAACACCAGTTTTGTGAAGGCTGGGCTAGCCAATGCTAGTCTGGGTGGGTTGAAGCAGTCCCAGACCCCAGGAACCCTTTAGTGATATGCAGCTGTGTTGCCTCATCACATGGATCAGCTGAGCACTAAGGCTGTGTACACACCATACATTTCAAGCACATCAAAAGCACCTTCCTACCCACCACCAAAGAATCATGGGAACTGTAGTTTGTTAAGAGGGCTGGAACTGTAGTTCTGTGAGAAGTAAACTATTGTTCCCAGGATTCTTTGGGGGGATGTGGTTTTTATGTGTTTTAAATGTGTATGTCCCCAGAGGTTCTGCTCCCATTTTGAACCTTGGCAGATTCTGAAAAACAGAGAGACTGCATCATGCGGCTGCTCCCTTCCTGAGCTTCATTCCTGCTTGATATATATATTTACAGGAGACATTTATGTCACGGCCCACCCCTTTCCATCTCAGCTTTTCCTGCTTCTGTCCAGCACTTGGTTGGATCACCAAGGTAGCAATTAAGAAACTCCTTGATTTATGGTATTATTGATTTATGGTATTATTTATCAATTTTATGTTCACCTCAACCACATACCAAGGGCTCAATGCAGGTATTGGAGAGTTAAAGCCATGAGAACCCCAGCTATTGCGTCCAGATTGCTCCTGTTCAAGTGCCTTGTACAATTCTGGTGAATAATAAATGTGCTGATGCTTGACTGTGATATCCATGGAGACTAGCCAGACAGCCCCCACATGGAGGTGCCAGTTTACAGACATCACACCTCCATATAAGAGCTACACACACACACACACACACACACACACAGGGTGCTCACCTGGGGGCCTGCAATAGGTGTGTAAACTGGCTCAAAGTGTACCAGAGAAGTGAGCTGGCTTGGACAAACAATAGAAAGAAGATACCCTGTCACTTCAGAACTTTGGAAGCTTTGATCTTTGCACAGCAACAGCTTGTGATCTTGAAAAAGGTCAGACCCATATATTTAGATTAAACTGTACTTGCAACATGTGGTTGACAGGTGAAAAAGAAGAAGGGGGAACAGCCCTCTTTTGCAAGGTACACACTGGCTGCTCATTTGCAGCAACTGTCTTGCCCTGTATCTAACTGGGTGTGTATTTTAGCCAGAGTCAAACAGAGGGCCCCTCCAGACTTAATTGTGCATTCATGATGATTTGGGCTCATTATAGTATTGGGGCAGTTAGTTGCAATCACACTTTCAAAACCGTTTGCACCTGCAAAGATTTTGGTGCAGACTTTCTGCTTCGTTTCCAATCAGTTCGTATCTCACAACTTCCTGCTGAAATCCCATAACTTTTTCCACTACAAATATTTGGGGGGGGGGTTGCCCCGCTTTTGTTGCATTATGGTGCAAGAGTGCCACTCCAGATGGCAATAATGTGGTAAGACTGTGGAAGCATAACAGAACATCTAATAAAGCAGAATGATGTGTGGACAGTCCAGTATAAATCTGCCACTAATCCACTATTATTGTGTCAGTGACATGTTGCAGAATATACACTCAAAAAATTAAATTAAATTAAAAAATCATCAGTCTGGAGGGGTCCATAGAATACCTACTGGGTTCACTCAAAATATTTGTCCTTCCAACCAACCACACTGTTAGTGGAACTAGGAATAAAGATAGACACAATAGGTTTTGAGCAGCCCCTGTGAGTTCTTCAGTTGCAATGTGACCTGGCTTCTCAACTGGTGGCACAAACATACCCACTAGTAGGTTGAGTCCTGCTTTGGCAAATGAGACAACCTCAGCCTTGCCCATTCCTTTTTGCATCAGGCATTCTGCCCATTGTTTAAGAAAAAAGAGAGGCATATATGCATTCTATCCTAGTCAATGTATTTAGATACCACATTTTCCACAAAGACATCTGTGCTCCAAGCAGTTCACATTAAAAAACCTAAATAACAAGTAATAAAAGATATATAAACTGCAACAAACCACTAAACAATTAACATACATCAAAATTTAAGTGAGCTGAAAGCTCACCAATAGATTAAGTAAAAATATCATATAATTTCACATCTATACTTCACATAAGTATGTAGATTCATCTTTTGCCTTACAAAACGTTAAAAAAAACTGTTCCAGGGATTGTAGGGGAGCTATGTTGGTTATGTCACTAATGGTAGTTGACATATCAAGACCAGCAATATTCTACTTGCAGTAGCCACCACACAGAACAGGAAAAGACAGTGTTTTTGGCCCAGTGAACCATTTCTTTATCTCCCCACTCTCACCCCTACAGGCCAACGTTGACAGGTGGGTCTCCCACCAACCTGTGAATCATAGAATAGTAGAGTTGGAAGGGGCCTATAATGCCACTGAATCCAATCCCTTACTCAATGCAGGAATCCAAATTAAAGCATACCTGACAGGTGGCTGTCCAGCTGCCTCTTGAATGCCTCCCTAGGTAATTGGTTCTATGGTGCTACCATTCTAACAGGAAGTTTTTCCTCATGTTCAGAGGAAATCTGGCTTTCTATAACTTGAGCCCATTATTCAGTGTCCTGCACTCTGGGACAATTGAGAAGAGATCCTGCTCCTCTGTGTGACAACGTTTCAAGTACTTGAAGAGTGCTATTATATCTCCCCCCAGTCTTCTCTTTTCAAGGCTAAACATGCCCAGTTTTTTCAGTCTCACCTCACAGGACTTTGTTTCCAGTCCGCTAATCATCCTTATTGCCCTCGCCTGAATCTGTTGCATCATCTGATGTCATAATGATGCCTGCTGATTGACAGCTAACTGGTCCCACTCACCTGTCAAAGTTGGCCTGCAGGTGTGGGAGGAGATAGTGATCAAGCAGAATTGAACTCTCTCTCAGTTGATGCACAGAGAGTTCAGTCTTGCTTTCTGTTTGGTTCACATACCCCAACCAAGCAAGATTGAACTCCATGGCCATCTGCTGATGCTCAGTCCTGCTTTCTGCAAGTAACAGTTGAATACCTGATGTCACATATAATGTCAGGTGTGGGGAAGGGACATGGGTTTGGTAACAAAACAGTCTTGCAGCCCAATTGGAGAGCCTAGCAAGCCAAATTTGACTTGCAGGCTGGAGGTTCCCCACCCCTGACATAGAACAACTGATAGTACAGCTGCCACATATGACAATCAGGTGAAGAGAATTTCCAAGGGCCTCTGCATGGCAAGCGTAACATATAAACCAATCCTGTGTTTAGAGGTTCAGACTCCCTTTACACATAGCACTAGTGGTGTGGTTACTGCTGCCTTTGTGGATGATCCTGTGGCCCCAGATGAGAGTGGGGAACCTGTGGCCCTCCATAAAATCCCATAATTCCTAACTATTGGCCATGCTGATGGGAATAAATTATATTGCTACTGAATAACTGTATTTGCTATTGAACAATACAGTTCAACCGACAACTATTCTTGTTTTGCTGGTCATATTCAAGGATCTCTGTGAAGATGCTCTCAGATGAAAGAAAGCCCCTGATCATAATGTATTCCTTTCCCCCTACAAAGAAAAAGAGTAAAGAAATCATATTTACTGTGAAGTCTTCCTACAATCATTTTTGAAATTAAATACAAACTAACCATTAACAGCCAAATATCTGGATAATTAATTTGAGTCCTTATGTGACAATTCAGTCACCCCACCCTCCTTGTCCTTTCTACCCTTTTGGGAAGACAAAACATGAAACGTGTCTTTACATTTGACATGCCCGTTTTAAAAAAACCATTAGGGAGCTCATTATTATCAGGGTTGCAGGAGGCAGGGGAGGGTGGATGAACCCTTTCCTCCAAAGCATGTGATCCCGAGTGAAATCCCTCCTTGCCGATGGGGAATTTCCTGCCAGTGTAAAATGCAGCTTTGGAGGAATGGAGAGGCTTAAAACTCCTCTTCCTTGCCTGCTGTGACCCTGATGATTATCACCTCTCACAGACAAATTTAACTTCATGTCTAGTTGGCCCTGAATCTGGATTTCTTTGGCAAGTGCCAGGACCACCTGCCAAGTTACTCACCACTGCTGGGAGCCCACTGTCACTCCTGGTCTTGTTCTTCACCCCCTTTGCTGTGTCTGCTTGTGTTCACCCAGCATCTCTGAGCATTCATGCATTGACAAGAGTGAAGAGAAGCTGCAGAACCCTCCACCTGCCTAATGCTCTCTCTCTGGGTGATTGTAGAGTCTGGGCCCAGAGAGAGAGAGAGGCAGGGGCAGACCCTAGGGGCAGGCCCTAGGGTGGTTACTTATGCATTGCCCTCCCAAAAAAAGGGAAAGTTGTCATCTGAAAAGGGGTGCAACAATTTGGATGAAATTTGCATATGCTAATTTGTAGGTACAGGTGCCAATTTAAAAATGACTATAATTTCAATAGAATTATAATGCATCCACCATGGGGGCATGGAGAAGACTGTGGCCTGGTGACCTGTGTCCCTGCTCAGATGGCTGGTTCAGGTGGTAACTGCTGATGAGCAATTCTGGCAGTACTGGCTGGGGCTGATGGGAGTTGTAGTCCAAAACACCTAGAGGGTGCCAGCTGGGAAAGACTGCTGTTCCCTACCATTCCAAGAATTAAATGAAACCGAGATGGACTGTTATATTTCACTGAGGAGGAGGAAGAGAAAAATGGGGTCAGAGGTAACTGGACCACATCTGGGCCAGTGCCTCTGGACCTTTCTGCCTGCTCCTCCTGCACCAAGGATGCAGACAATGCTGGCTATGGTTGCGTTGGACTTGATTTCCAAAGTTAAATATATAGTCTTGTTAGATGAATCCTCACTGATGGATTGCGACATCTCCATGTGGCTCCATTAAGTTTTGGCTTTGGAACTGCTCTTAAGCAGCTAAGCATTATGATCACATGCTAATCATTGTGACAGAACACTGGGAGGGAGGCTTGGGGAAAAATGTTAATGACTTAAATCAAAGATCATAAGTATTTCTTTCACTTCGTCAACTGCAGGGTAAAGATGATGACAGAGCTGCTATTCCACTTCCGGCTTGAAGCAGAACAGCAACGTCTGTGTGCTGCTAAATCATCCCAATATAATGTATATACACTTACATATTTCCCCCTATATATGAGGGGTTCCCAAACTTTTTCTCCCATGGACCACTTGAAAATTGCCACCAGTTTTGGTGGACCATTTCTGCCCTTTGTAGCAATTGTAATGTGCTGCTGTATGATTTTTAATTGTATTTTATTGCTTTTTTATTTTTTATATTGCATTGCATTGTATTACAATCTACATTCCACAGCATTCAAATTGTAACACTATTAAATACAGCATAAGAAACAAAAGCAGCAATAAAAATACAATTGAAAATCAATACGAATATTTCATACTGGGGATCACCTGAATGAAACTTGTGGACCACTGGTGGTCCCCTGCTCTATATATGGTCTGTGAGACTATTGCAGAGGGTGGGTTAGGGGGATGAGAGCAGACATGGCAGGTATTCATACTATTTATTAGAAACCCTCTAGACCTGTTGAAAAATAGGTGAGGGGTAACCCCCCCTCCCACTCTCAACCCCCCCCCCATGCTTAGCTATTGCATACAGTGCCATACATACTAGTCTTAGACCACTGAGACTCTTCTTGTGCAGGTGCTAGTCACAGGTCAACAGAGAAAGAAGGGGTGGTTGGGAAGGAAACAATAGGTGGCTGGGAACTGGTGATGGCAACCTATGGACCTGTGCACAAGTTGGCCTCCATGGCAGCAGCTTGCAGAGTGGCATGGAGGAAGTAGGGTACAGGGGAGGAACAAAGGAAAAGAAGGAGACACTCCCTCCTCTTTCTGCGCTGGCCCTTTTGCCCCCAAGGAGTTCCCCCACGTGTAACATCTAAAAGTGAAAATATGTGCATGTCGAGCTGTAGTGAAATGTGTTTCTTGTCATTTAGCTGTCAGCCGTTCCTGAGCAGGGCATCTCGCTAGACCCTCATAGAAGCGACTGACTTGTTTTGCTAGCATACCGTTCTGTGCACTTAAATCTATAAGAAGTGATCCATGTTTCCTCATTTGAACCACCACAATGGAACTACAAGCACATCGTTGACACTCTGAAGCATAACATGGGTTTGGGAGCAACCCATTTTCTGCATCCTGAATTGAAAAAAAGCCACAGCAGATGCCACCCCTTAGATATCTCCAGCAAGGGCTTCAACAGAGGTCAAGTGGAGTGCAAACCCTTCATTGCTATGTTGCTTTTCTTCTGTGAGCTGAGACAGCACAGGGCCAGTAACATGCTCCAGGGAGCCCTGTGTTCACCTCTGCCCCCAGCATTTTGGTGTCAGATCACAGTGTGAGTTAACTCAATTCATTGGCATTTGCTACACAGCCTGTGTAATAAAATGCTACTACTTTAACCCTTGTTGTACTTGACAATGGAGAAAGATAACAAGGGATCTGATCCTGGTTCACCGATAAGAGACCAAGCGTGGCAGCTTGTATTCATGAAAAGGATTAGCAGGTCTCCTGAGATTTAGATCAGGAGATGGGGTGTGGCCCAGGAAGATCATAAGGCAAAGTGGAAAGCTGGCAGGTCATAAGACCCTGTTGGATCAGGCCAATGTACCATCTAGTCCAGCATTGTGTTCTCACAGTGGCCAACCAGATGCCTATGGGAAGTCCACAAGCAGAACCAGACTGCAACAGCACTTCCACTCCTGCAGTTTCCAGCAACTGGTATTCAGAAGCATGCTGCCTCTGACCGTGGAGGCAGAGCACAGCCATAATGACTAGTAGGTCAGGGGACGAGAGTATTTTTGTCTCAAAAAAGGCTCAGTCCTTTGTGCATGACCCCAGTGAGCACACACAAAGGATCAGTGGTTTCCACATGCCTATAAAACACAAGTTGGGATGGAAAGATCTGTCAGTTTCGGTTCTCTTAGTTTCTCATGTTTTCAGTTTTAAATTCAGTACTCCACATTTTTGCAGTAATCTGCAATTAAAAAAAAAATCCTCATGAAAATTTATCCGCCTTTTAGTGCTGATGTACACATTTTTGCAAGCAATTTCCCCCAATATATGTATGTTATTTTTCATTAATACATAAATTATATCAGAGCTTGAAAAAGTTACTTTTTTGAACTACAACTCCCATCAGCCCAATCCAGTGGCCATGCTGGCTGGGGCTGATGGGAGTTGTAGTTCAAAAAAGTAACTTTTCCAAGCTCTGAATTATATGCATACTTTCCCCTAATATATGCATTTTTAAAAACATTGGTTGATGGGAAAACTGCATCACAGAATTTGGATACATGAGAATTTCTAAGGATAGCTGTGTTTTGGTTCTCATACTGTTTCAGAAAGTTAGAATTTGACCATTTTGCCTTTAAATGAGAACTGAATTGAGTTTCTTCCCCACAGGCACTCCAAACACCTGCTACCGCCAGATTCCTTCACTGCCCTTTCTCTGACCATCTCTGGACCTTACTAAGGGCAGAAGCAAGGGAGCGCCGCATCAGCGAAATGGCTCTGATGCACACTTGAAGCTTCCATTTCCACACTGCCAAGGGACTGGATTGCATCTCCCAGGATCCCCCCAGTGGTGAAAGAAGCTATTAACATCCATTTCCATTTGGAAGAGGCCCCCTCCCCACCAAACAGAAAATGACATCAATAACGCATTTTATTTCTGCTGTAGATACTGGGATAAGTAGCTGGCTGGGGCTGATAGGAGCTGTAGTGCAAAACAGCTGCTGCAGCCCATCACTTCAGTTCTCAAGCTTTTGAGTACCTTAACACAGGCTGTTTGGCAATCAAAAGTTCAGCCATGCAAGAGACAGAGTATTCTGCCTTTCAAGGCACTTAAGTCCAGTGCTTGGCTTCAAGAGCAGGAGCAGCCCCGCTGATGTTCATATTACAGGCCCAGCAATGAGATGAAAGGGATGGTTAATCCTGCAGCTGGAGGAAGGAGCAGGGATAGGGGACTAGAAAAAAAAATCAGTGAGCCTGACAATAGCAAAGGGTCAGTTCAGGTCCTCTGATTAGTCCAGAGAGGACAGAAAATTCAGGAACAATATAAATAAGGCCTCTGGGAGATATAAACAGCTGCCTGCTTTTCTGGATTGCATTTCTGGATTTTCTGCACTTCCCTCTATTTAAAAGCCCATCTCTTTAACACAAAGCATTCTCTTTTAGTTTTTCTGCTCCACATGCCCTGAATAAATTTAAGCAATTGTGTTGATTTTCTTATTTAATAAGGACTTCCTCACAAATAAAGTGAATTAAAATCATATTTGCCTAGGAGATAGTGGCCAAACGAGTTTTGGGATTTTCTGTGGTCCCAAGCTCAGTTAAAGGGCTTTGAGAAAGAGATTTGCAAGTGTCAGATGTGGTGATTTCAGCATGCCTGAAATCTACAAACCATGGGGAGACTGCAGCTTTTTCTTAAGTTAACTTACTACACAATGTTATATACAGAAGCTTTGCTGGCTCAGTCAGTTAGATTTCTTTGCCAAAAACCATTGGTCATCACAAAAAAATGCAAACAGGTTGAGGTTAGGGCTGGGCAAATCCGTAAATTTCAGTTTGTTATTTTCTGTCTTCAGTTTAGTTCTCAACATTTCCACATCCATCTGAGACTTTTTTAAGAAATCCTCATGAAATTTAATTAATATTATAGTGAAGATTTCTCCTAACGTGTATACTTTTGTAGGAAATGTTGCTTATACACATGTTGCAAAGCAATTTCCACTAATATAATGCATTTTTAATGTTATTTTTGCTAGTGAGTGCACACTTTATCCTTACATATATATGGCTCAAGAACTGCACTGCAACATTCAGAGAAGGTCAAATTTCAAAGAATGTCTATGGTTCAGTTCACATGTTGTTTTGGAAAGTGTGAATTAGGTAGGTTCTCCTTTAAATGTGAAACTGAATTGAATTTCTCCCCTATCCCTAGTTGAGGTACATTTCAGCATAAGTGGTCTCCAACACATTGGACCTCATGTTGTACATGGGATTCATCAAAAGCTCTGCTACATTGTTGGAATCCCAACTACACTGCTGTGATAGATAACGCTGGTGGAACACCTCAGATACACTAGAAGAACACTACATGGGAGGTGTAGATAAAATGGGGCAGAAACAGGACAGGGCAGGTAAGAAGGACACCAGATCCTATACACCTTCAGTCCACAGCCGTGTGCTGTCCGTTGTGCAACTTTACTCTAGCCCAGCCTTTCCCAACCAGTGTGCCTCCAGATGTTGTTGGACCACAACTCCCATCAGCTTCAGCCAGCATTGCCAATGGTCAGGAAAGATGGGAATTGTGGTCCAACAACATCTGGAGGCACACTGGTTGGGAAAGGCTGCTCTAGCCCTAAACCTGGTGCTGAATATTTCCATCCTATTGACTTCAAAGTCGATTCTGGGTGCTACAATTACCTTGTGCCACACAGCCCAAAACATGGGTGATCAGGCTCAACTAGCACCGTCTAGTGGTAGGGTTGATACTGTAATTTATTTATTTATTAAATTTATATCCCGCCCTTCCTCCCAGTAGGAGCCCAGGGCGGCAATGGAGCACAGGCTGTCAGTTGGAATGAGGTCATTGAGTAGAGGGTCTGGGGAATGAGTATGTTTCCCAGAAAACCCCTCAAAACTCAGCTTTGTAGTTATCCTTGGCCCTTTCTGGATCCAAGATGATGATCAGGGGACTGGAAACAAAACCCTGTGAGGAGAGACTGAAAGAACTGGGCATGTTTAGCCTGGAGAAGAGAAGACTGAGGAGAGATATGATAGCACTCTTCAAGTACATGAAAGGTTGTCACATAGAGGAGGGCTGGGATCTCTTCTCGATCATCCCAGAGTGCAGGACACGGAATAATGGGCTCAAGTTGCAAGAAGCCAGATTTTGACTGGACATCAGAAAAAACTTCATAACAGAGCCATACGACAATGGAACCAATTACCTAGAGAGGTAGTGGGCTCTTCGACACTGGAGGCATTCAAGAGGCAGCTGGACAGCCATCTGTCGGGAATGCTTTGATTTGGATTCCTGCATTGAGCAGGGGGTTGGACTTGATGGCCTTATAGGCCCCTTCCAACTCTACTATTCTATGATTCTAAGATAATAAAATTTGTATGACGCATATGGCATCTTACTTATTCTCCTGGTATTTATCAGTTGGGCAATAATACAGAAAAATCTAAAGTCAGGTATAATATTAAATCAGTCCTTCACAACTTGTGATCCACTACCAAGCTCTGGGCTGTGGGTGGGAAATCTCAGGCCTAGGGATGGAAAGATCTGTCAATTTCAGTTCTCTCAGTTTCTCATTTTTCCAATGTTAAATTCAGTTCTCTACAGTTCTGCAGCAATCTGCAGATTTTTTAAAAAATCCTCATGAAAATTATCCACCATTTTAGTGCGAATTTCTCCAAATAAACACATTTTTGTAGACAGTGTTGACAAAGATGCACATTTTTGCAAGCCATTTCTCATCATTTTATGCCTTTTTGCCTGTTGTTTTCACTCATATATTCATTTTTATGCACACTTTCCCCTAATCCTTGCATTTTTGTAAACATTGTTTGATTGGCAAACTGCATCCAAAAATTCTAGTAAACGTGAATGTCGAAGGATGGCTGTGTTTCAGTTCTCACATTGTTTTGGAAAGTGTGAATTTGAGAAATTCTGCTTGAAATGCGAACTGAATCAAAATTCTCACCCATCCCTACTCAGGCCTGGGGGCCAAATGCAGCCCTCCAGTTCTCTGTATCTGGACCTCAGGATTCTCCCCTCTTCTCACTGCTTACTCAGCTATACCCCTCACTGTCCCTACTTCATGCTCCTCTTGAGTAGTTTTCCTGGCTGGAATGTGCCCTTCAACTCTGATAACACCTCTTGGTTGCCTGGAAAGAGGACAGAGAGAAACTCAGCTGTGTAGAAACTCAGCTACTGTACAAAGGTAAAACTTCCATTCGTTGCTTCACCCCTTTTGCCTCTGGTCCTGCCCACCACTGGCATGTGGCCCCCAGGAGATGCCCAGATGGGAATGCAGTCCTCGGGATTTTTTTTAAAAAAGGCTTCCTATCCATGCCACAGGCAATCATAGAGCAACAGCCAGAATCTAGGAACGAAAAGTCAGATGCCAAGAAACAGAAAGCAGACATAGTGGACATTCTTGTTGCCCAGACAACCCCCCATGCTGTCTTGGAAAGTTTTGTATGACTTTAAGGTCAGTGGGAGCTGATGGACAGCTTGGGATGACAAAGTCAGCTGGCAGCAGCACACAGATGGTTGGCTTTCTGGTTCTAATACTGGGAACTTTGGACATCCATTAGAGTAAATGCAGCCCACTGTCTCCATATGGTGGCAGCTCAGTAGAGGCTTAATAAACCTCCAGTTGTTGTCTTCTGTCTACAGAGGTGATGCATAGCTGGTGGGCAGTGTTTCATTTGAGAAGTCACAGGTTGTGGCAGGCCCAAGGACTGGAGTGAAATCTGCAGGCAAAATAACTTCCTCATGTTCAGAAGAATCCTTAACACGCTGCTCTTAATCATTACTTTCCTGACAATGATTAATACTCACATTTAAGTGTCCAAACTGGAACAGTCTTGCCGTGAGTTTGACCACCGTAGCCAGGGATGCACAGAGCATGGCAAGACCTGAGCAAGAGTCTAGTATCTGCAGTGCCAGATGGTACCACTCATACTGCGATGGGTCCTTGCACACCGAAGCAAACTTGCTGTAAGGAAACGGGGAAAGGACTGCATAGCCAAGGTAGTTTGTACCCGAAATCCCAGCAAAGGAGTAGTAGCAGTAAGGTCCGAGAAGGAGGGACGCAACAGCAATAGCACCTTGAATAGGAGAGCTGATGATATTCAAAATGCAGAAGGTGAAACTGGCTTCCCACTGGAATTAAAAGAGAAACCTATAATCACAGTAGGTCACTGATGCAAACGTATTATTCATTTCATATTTTAGATGTGTATGCTAACTTTATGCCCAACAATCAGGGCCCTCACATGAACATATTGTTGCACATTCCCTACATCTGTGAGAGGCAAAATGTTCAAGAGGGCAGTGCTTATCCAGTTTTTGTTTCATTTGGAAGGAGAGGTCATTGGAGGTTTAAGGGTGTTTTTTGTAGTGTTTGGGTTTATGCACCACTAGGGTGGCCACAGACACATTGTCAAAAAAGAGGAAATGCATCACTAAAAAAAAGAAGTGGTACAGATTTTCATATGCTAATGTATAGCTGCAAATTTAAAAACAATTACTATAATTTAAATGGAAACACAATATATCTCACCCTAACAGGGAAGGATGTGGGTTGCATTCAACATACTGCTAAGTCAAATGTTCTGCCAGTGCAAGGATTTCCCCTTCCTTGATAAAAGGTTATTCTACTCTCCTCCCCACATGTGCCTTCTTTTTTTTTTTTTTTTTCAATAATTTTTATTCAGATTTTCATAAAACATACAAGACAAAATCATAAAACATTCAAAGACAAAAAACAAAATCAAAAATAGTTAAACAAAAAGAAAAAAAGAAAAGAAGAAAAAAAAAAACAAAAAACAAAAATAAAAAATAAAGAGTAAAATATTGACTTCCCATTTGTCAAAGATCAAATCAGTTATAAGTCTATAATATATAGCAATCCTGTCTCTTAAGTCATATTATAAAATCACTTTCCTCCAGTAGTTATCTTACTTAATCATCAAATCTCATAAACATTACTTTATTCTTTCCACAAAAAGTCAAAGAGAGGTTTCAATTCTTTAAGAAATATATCTATCAATTTTTTTTTCCAGATAAGCATATCGATTAATCCATCTCATTACTAATTATGATAATCTTATTGTCATAACCATAGTCAAAATAAACATTTCAATTAATCCATCACATCAGAATCTGTTAGGTTCAGTAATTTCAGTAGCCATTGTTCTATTATCTCTATTAGTTCCATTTTCCATCTTCCATCTTCAGTAGTCTTGTTAAGTCCAGTAATTTCAATATCCAATCTTCCATTATCAGTATTCCATAATAATCTTGCTGTCAAAGCCATAGTCATATAATAAGAGTCTGATGGGAATTACCTCTATCCCAAATATTTTCTTGCCATCCATTCTGAATAAGTTGCTGAAATACTGCTGTAAAATCATATCTCTGTTCTTTTTTTCAAAATACACTGGGTCATCTCTTAAAAGTTTTTCCATTGTCACATGGCTGCAGTTAATTCCATAGATTTTCTCTATATTGGGCTCCATCACATCATTCCAGTCCAGAAGATAATCCATGCCATTGATAACTTTATCTCTAGAATCTTCATTAATTTCTTCAGAGATAACATTGAGTTCCAAACAATAGATTTTATTTCTAAAGTCCATAGACTCCAAATCTTGTTCCTGTTCCACGTTTGTTCCAATCTCCGGGATCTCCTCTCTCACAGGGACCCCTATTCCAGTCTCCAGGGTCTCCTCTCTCACAGGGACCCCTATTCCAATCTCCGGGGTCTCCTCTCTCACAGGGACCCCTTCCAGGGTCACCTCTCTCACAGGGACCCTTATATCTTTAATCTCCTGCTTCATTTTACTCAATTCAATTTTCGTTATCTCAATCTCATTCATTATTCTCTGAAACATAGTTATTTCCAGATTCTCAGCCACTTTCTTAATTGCCATTTTAAAAGAAAAATATAGGAAAACCACTTCTTATTTCAGCAACAATTGGGTTAATACTCCAAACTTGGTGACATCACAGTATAAACAGAGCAGACAGCCTTATCTCTCCAATAGTTAAGTAAACAAAATGCAGTTCCCAGGATCGAAGCAATTAATGGCAATCGTCAAGAAACAGATTCGTCAAAATAAAATAGACCAAAAAGAGAGTAGTCTCAAAACAGTATAATATTTTTCAAAATAAAAATCTGGAATAGAAATCCCTCTTCTGTGTGTATCTTTAGAATGCAAATCCAGGACAGCTTTTTGCAACAAAAACAGAGATAAGCTATTAATTAGTGCGTAGCAGAGAGAAGTTACGGCTCCCCAGTGAGATGTCAAAAACCGATCAATCTGGCAAATCTCTTTTAAACAGCAACAATTTAAGTCAAGTAAAAGAAAAATATAGAAAGAAGGGTGCTTGCCTGTTAGTGCGTTCTCTCTTAGAAGATAAGATGAACGTTCGCTTTAACAGATAGAGCTTGCTGTTGAAAATCCGTCCCACCTTCGTCGGCTGGACCTCGTCCCATAAATTAATGAGATCTGGTCGTCCCAACAAAAATAGGCTTTGAGGTTAATCTCTTCGTTTCTCCCTACCCGGGAGAAGTTTAATCAGTCAAAAAAAAAAGAAAAAACTGACTGATATATCTGAATAAGCTTCTTTTGAGGCAGGAGCCCGTCTCAAAAGCAGGCACAGGCTAAGTCACCCTTCCCGGAAGTCCCACATGTGCCTTCTAAATCTGTTCTGGGGGGATACTCCTACATGACCTATAATGGGCGCTGGGATGCTTTTTAAAACATTTTAGCTGGCTCTTTTGGTGTTGTGTTGGTCCATTATGGATGTAGTTAATGTTCTTGTTCATTTATTGTCATGGAACTATACCGCTATTTTAATGACAGCTTGATTGTATTCTGCATTATATATATTGGGGTGGAGATCTTGTGGCCATCCAGATATTGTTGGACTGTCATTCCCATCAGCCCTCGCCATTGGCCATGTTATCTGGGGCTGATGGGAGTTACAGTCCAACAACATCTGGAGGGCTGCAGGTGCTCCTCCCCTGATGTGTATAGTGTTGCTACATTTTGTGGACGCTGCCTTGTGCAGGCTTCTGCTCCAAAAAAGTGGCCTAAAAGATCCTTAAAGGATAAACAATACTGAAATATATTCCACTGACCCATGAGGCCCACAGAAAGAGATAGGAAAGGGGCTCTCCAGAGGTCAAACCCAGCTCTGTCTCACTGTCACTATCCACCAGGGATAAGGAACTGTTGCCTTCCAGATGATGCTGGACTACAGCTCCGTTCCTGTCCATTAGCCATGCCATTTAGAACCATTAAGGCAGGTCCAGCTATTTCCTGACTATTGTGAAAACAACCACTGTCTATTATGGGCCATTAGCCAAGCCATTTGCTTGACAAAGAAAATGGCTGGCTGCTGCTACTACAATCTTTCTGGCCACACTAACTCTTTGTTCAAACCCAGACTTCTTCACAGCAATCAGATTGCAGTTCTGGAACAGTACAAGATGCCTTACACTAAGTCTGGCCATTGGCCCATCGCACTCAATATGGACTCCTCTAATTGGAGCAGGGTCTTCCCCAGCCCTGCTTCCTAAAGGCATCTTATTAAAAATGATAAGAAAAAGTCTCTAAAGCAGCAATACTAATGTAAAGGCAATCAAGAAACATTAACATTAATTTTAAATTGCTTTTTTAAAAAATGTGTTTTTAAAATTTGCATATTTGTTTTTAATGTTTTAAATTGTAGACCGACCAAAGAGAGCTTCAGCTATGGGGCAGTATATAATAATAATAATAATAATAATAATAATAATAATAATAATAATAATAATAATAATAATAATAATAATAATAATAATAATAGGGTAATGCAACAAAGTAAGGCAGCAATGCAAAACTGCATGTTGCATGGGGAAAGTGTGATTTCTTTTTTAAAAATCTAAAATCCTTTGTTATGGCAAATCCAGTAAGGATAATTTTCTAAGTATAAGTTCTTATTTTTGCATTTTCTATGTCTCAGGGAAGTACAAAAATGACTTTTTTGAAGTTCCACTGGTTTGAAGACTTTTATTGGTTCTAACAACATTCCCTTCTTTCAAGCCAGGAAATATCTCTGGATCCTGCTCAGTCTTGTAAATCTAGTAGAATGTTTCAAAGTGTGCCTGCTCTAAGCCCTGTATTCTTTATCTGATCCATAGCTGAAGGCAGGAAAAAATGTGCTTTTTCTTCCTCTTGATTCTATGCCTGGATTAACTCTGCCTGCCTGCTGCCTAGAATGTGACACTGTATAGAATAACCACATAAATTTACCAGGTATCTCTGAGTCCATTGTTTTTCAGCCAGAGCAACAAGTACACCTGCAATAACTGCCTGTAGACAGAGAGGAAAACATATGGTTACATGTCATAAAGTCAGCAATGTTAATAGTCCTTTGTTCTTTCCAAAGAAGTTTGCAAAACAGACTTTTTAAAAATCACAACGCAGGGAAATAAATCCACGATGCGTACTATACAAGTATAGATTTTAATACAGAAATCTACATTCTAATAATCTTCTTAACCCTTTTATAGTTTACTAATCAGGCACTGAGGTTGGAAAGATCCTGATTAAGTCACAGTTTAGAAAAGTTATAACAATGAGATGTTGCCATTGACTCCAATTTAATTCATTAATAAGGGGAAAAAAACTTGCAGTTTAAGAACTTACCTATAGCCACAGATATTTGTATCAAACTTTGAAAAACAGGGAAATTGTGTGGCTATAGTAAATGTACCAAGGGATCAGGAGACTTGACCTCCTTTCTGAGATATTGTACTGGACTATAAATTTGTAAAAATGCGAACACAATTTGGCTTGGTCTTTCACTGTCCAATTCACTTCCTGTATAGTTTGGAACAATGCATACTGAATCCAATGGGATTTACTCCTGTGCAATCATGCTTGGGATTGCAGCTTTAGATTTCCCCAAAAATATTTTTAACATATGTTAAATCTGTGTGTCTGTCCTGCTGACCCTTTCTCTTATAATGTAGAAACTACTGTATCTGCAAGAGAAGGAATCATGAAGATGGTCTGATGGTCTGATAAGTGGCAGACACTTTTGAATTTGTTTAACTTGGTTAATCTGGTTAATTGGTCTGCAGGTCCCCAAAGTTTGTTGTATTTTAATAAATATAAACTTAATCCAAGAGTATGTCTCATAACTATTCTTTGAGGGTGTGGGTAGGGATGTAGTTCACTTGTTGGTTCCAGTTCATTTTCTGTTTCACTGGACCAGCAGACATTTCAGTTCCATGTTTTTTCTGTTTCTGATTTTATTTTTTTTGGCTATTCCCAGTCTGTTTTCTCTCTCTCTCTCTCTCTCTCGTAAAGTAATGATATTGTCGTCGGTCAATCAACTTTATTGCTTGAGCCATAGGCCATTGCAAATACAGAACAAAATTGAAGAATAACATTTTGACCATAAAACTACTTAAGGTATGTATGCTGTACAAAGGCAAAATGACTAATATACTTATAAAACTAACCTTAAGATTACACCACATTATTTAAAATCCATTAAATTTTAACTGTTAAATTAACTGTTAAATTAACTGTTAACTGTTTGTTAACTGCAAAACTTAAAAATAGTAATAGAGCTAAAGCAATTGATGACAGGAATATTAAATCAGAGCATCCTCATGGCAATTTGCTGCATTATCAGAAATGATTTTTTTTGCAGATCCTTAGTGCTGCTAGGGCAAAAAAAAGAGACCATATGGGTTTCAAATGTATCTGTGTTAGGCAAAATATAGAAAATCTTCTCTGGGACATGGTTAGAATGCAGATGGGATAAAATAAAATCCAGACATTTAACTCATGGCTAGTAATGATATTGTTAACGATATTTCTACTGATTTTTATCATTATTTCTACTGACAGTCTTTTTGTTTTTCTATTTAAATTTAAATGAGGCGGCTAATTGCTCATCAAGTTTGTCTCTTGCTTCAGGCTTTTTGCTGTCAACACCCCCCCTCAATTAAACTATGCATGTTCATTTGAATTTATTTGTAGTTATGTGATGTAATTTTGACAGTAAAATTTAACCACTGTATGCCAATTTTTGTTAATAAAAATGTTTTATGAATATACTGTTTTCTTGTTCTTGATTCAGTATGTTTTAAGTAGACACATCCTCCTCTAAGATGCACATCTTAATGTGGTGAGGGGGTCTGAGAGTGTAGAAGAAGCTGAAAGCAATGCCATCAGGAGTCTAGACGAAGAGGCTAGAAATTAAGAAGAAACGGGGTTGCTTTAATAGTGAGAAATGATGTAGCAAAAGCAATTAAGAGCTATAATGCAAGGTCTGAGCGAGTGATATTAATGAGATTAAACAGGAAACCTATTAACATAATCATCATCCAAGTCTATGCTCCAACTGCAAACCCAGAAAAAGAGGAATTGGAGAGATTTTATGCAGAAGTATAGGAAGAAATTGATCACACACCAAAACAAGATGTTCTGATAATCATGGGGGACTGGAATGCAAAAGTAGGGAACAGAGAAGAACTAGGAATTGTGGGGTAATGGGGCTTAGGAGACAGAAATGCAGCAGGAGAAAGACTTATTGAATTCTGTGAAGCCAATAACTTGTTTCTTGAAAACACATTTTTTGAGCAGCCAAAAAGACAACTGTACATGTGGACATCACTAAATGGTCAATATAGGAATCAAATTGATTATACAATTGGTAGCAGAAGATGAAGAAGTTCCATACTTTCTGCAAAGACAAGACCAGGAGCAGACTGTGGTACAGATAATGAACTGGTAATATCGAAAATCAGAGTAAAGCTAAAGAACAACAAAGCAATCATAATGCCAAAATACAATTTAAATAACATCCGAGAAGAATATAAAGATCAAATAAGGATCAGATTTGAGGCTTTAAACTTAGTGGATGGAGAACCAGAAGAACTATGGATTAAAGTCAGAGACATGATCAGGGAAGAATGCAAAAAGACAATACCTCTAGTTAAAAAGAGAGCAAGACTTCAATGGATGGCTGACGAAACTGTTAAAATTGTTAAAGATAGGAGGAAAGCAAAAGCAAAAGCAAAAGCAAGAGGAGAAACATGATTTGAACCCTAAATGCAACTACACAGCGACTAGTACACAGGGACAAAGAGAACTATTACAATAGTTATTGTATAGAAATAGAAGAGGACAACAAAAAGGGTAGAACATGAGCTCTATTCCAAAAGATTAGAGAAATGAAAGGAAAATTTAAACCAAGAGTAGGGATGTTGAACAATCAACAGGGGAACACACTGATTGACCCAGATGAAATAAAATGGAAGCAATACAGTGAAGAATTCTGTAAAAGAGATGCCAGGATGACAGATTCATTCATGGAGGAACCGTGTGATGAAGAACCAGAACTTTTAGAATGGGAGGTGAAAGCTGCTCGTAAAATACTTGGACGAAACAAATCACCAGGAACAGATGGTATACCAACAGAGTTGCTACAAGTTACTGAGAATGAATCTGTTAAATTTTTGATTGATGGAAAACTAAACAATGGCCCACAGACTGGAAGCCTTATTTTATTATTTTATTTATTTATTAAATTTTTATACCGCCCCATAGCCGAAGCTCTCTGGGCGGTTCACAACATCAAAATATCAACATACAATTTTAAACCACACATTAATCAATTTAAAACATGACTCATTAAATTTCCAAAAAACCCTATACTAAACTAAAATACTAAAATACTAAAAATACTAAAATGCTAAATACTACAGTACTGAAATGCTAAAATGCTAGAATGCCTGGGAGAAGAGGTAGGTTTTAACCTGGCGCCAAAAAGACAACAATGTTGGCGCCAGGCATACCTCATCAGGGAGCTTGTTCCACAATTCGGGGGCCACCACTGAGAAGGCCCTTTTTCTTGTTACCATCCTCCGGGCTTCCCTCTGAGTGGGCACCCGGAGAAGGGCCTTCGATGTTGAGCGCAGTGTACGGGTAGGTTCATATCAGGAGAGGCGTTCCATCCAGTATCGTGGTCCCAGGCCGTGTAAGGCTTTATAGGTTAAAACCAGCACCTTGAATCAAGCCCGGAAACATATAGGCAGCCAATGCAAGCGGGCCAGAACCGGTGTTATATGTTCGGACTGCCTGGTCTGTGTTACCAATCTGGCCGCTGCATTTTGCACAAGCTGCAGTTTCCGAACCGTCTTCAAAGGCAGCCCCACGTAGAGCGCATTGCAGTAATCTAGTCTAGAGGTTACCAGAGCGTGGACAACTGAAGCAAGGTCATCCCTGTCCAGATAGGGGCGCAGCTGGGCCACCAACCAAAGTTGGTAGAAAGCACTCCGTGCCACCGAGGCTACTTGAGACTCAAGTGACAGGGATGGTTCTAAAAGTACTCCCAAGCTACGAACCTGTTCCTTCAGGGGGAGTGCAACCCCATCCAGGACAGGTTGAGCATCCACTATCTGGTCAGAAGAACCACCCACTAACAGCATCTCAGTCTTGTCTGGATTGAGCCTCAGTTTGTTAGCTCTCATCCAGTCCATTGTCACAGCCAGGCATCGGTTCAGCACATTGACAGCCTCACCTGAAAAAGATGAAAAGGAGAAGTAGAGCTGCATGTCATCAGCATACTGGTGGCAACGCACTCCAAAACTCCTGATGACTGCACCCAGCGGCTTCATGTAGATGTTAAAGAGCATGGGGGACAGAACTGACCCCTGCGGAACTCCATACTGGAGGGTCCAGGGTGTCGAGCAATGCTCCCCAAGCACTACCTTCTGGAGACGACCTGTCAAGTAGGAGGAAAACCACTGCCACGCAGTACCTCCAACTCCCAACTCAGCGAGCCTCCCCAGGAGGATACCATGGTCGATGGTATCAAAAGCCGCTGAGAGATCAAGGAGAATCAACAGAGTTACACTCCCCCTGTCTCTCTCCCGACAAAGGTCATCATACAGGGCGACCAAGGCTGTCTCCGTGCCAAAACCAGGCCTGAAACCCAATTGAAATGGATCCAGATAATCAGTTTCATCCAAGAGTGTCTGGAGCTGGTCCGCAACCACTCGTTCTAGGACCTTGCCCAGAAATGGAACATTTGCTACCGGCCTATAGTTATTAACAATTTCTGGGTCCAGGGAAGATTTCTTCAGAAGTGGTCTCACTACTGCCTCTTTCAGGCAGTTAGGGACCACTCCCTCTCACAATGAGGCATTAATCACTTCCCTGGCCCAGCCGGCAGTTCCATCCCTGCTAGCTTTTATTAGCCAAGACGGGCAAGGATCCAACACAGAAGTGGTTGCACGCACCTGTCCAAGCACCTTGTCAACGTCCTCGAGCTACACCAACTGAAACTCATCCAAAAAATCAGGACAAGGCTGTGTTCTGGAGACCTCATATGATTCAACTGCTATAACATTGGAGTCCAAGTCCTGGCGGATGCAAAAGATTTTCTCTTGGAAGTGCCTAGCAAATTCATTACAGCAAGCCTTAGTTGGTTCTACCATGTCCCTAGGGCCAGAATGTAATAGCCCTCGGACAATTTTAAAGAGCTCCGCTGGGCGGCAGATAGATGCTTTGATAGAGGTAGCAAAGTAACACTTTTTTGCCGCCCTCACTGCCCCTAGATACAACTTGGTATAGGCACTTACCAATGCATAATTGCATCCATCAGGAGTCCGTCTCCATCTGCACTCAAGCCGTCTCCTATATTGTTTCATCGCTCTCAGCTCTGGAGTGTACCATGGAGCTGTATGAGCTCTACACAGGAGAGGGCACGCAGGAGCGATCATGTCAGCTGCCCAGGTCATTTCTGTATTCCACAGTTCAACCAGGGTTTCGACAGGAGCACCAGCCCTATCAGCCGGAAAACTCCCCAGAGTCCTTTGAAAACCATCAGGATTCATTAGTCTCCGAGGGCAGACCATCTTAATGGGTCCCCCACCCTTGCAGAGGGGAGAAGCCGTTGGAAGTCTAAACTTCAACAAGCAGTGATCTGTCCATGACAATGTAAGATTCCCCACATTCAGTATCCCAATTCCAAAGAAAGGGGATCCCAGGGAATGCAGTAATTATCGAACCATTGCCTTAATATCCCATGCAAGTAAAGTAATGCTCAAGACTAAAGTAATGACAACAGAAGATTTATGTAACTTTAAAGTTGACAATGAGGACATTGAACTTGTCAAGGATTATCAATACCTTGGCACAGTCATTAATAAAAATAGAAACAATAGTCAAGAAATCAGAAGGCTAGGACTGGGGAGGGCAGCTATGAGACAACTAGAAAAGATCCTCAAATGCAAAGATGTATCACTGAACACTAAAGTCAGGATCATTCAGACCATGGTATTTCCAATCTCTATGTATGGATGTGAAAGTTGGACAGTGAAAAAAGTGGATAAGAGAAAAATCAACTCATTTGAAATGTGGTGTTGGAGGAGAGCTTTGTGGATACCATGGACTGTGGAAAAGACAAATAATTGGGTGTTAGAACAAAGTAAACCAAAACTATGACTAGAAGCTAAAATGATGAAACTGAGGTTATCATATTTTGGACACAAAATGAGAAGACAGGATTCACTAGAAAAGACAGTAATGCTGGGAAAAACAGAAGGGAGTAGAAAAAGAGGAAGGCCAAACAAGAGATGGATTGATTCCACAAAGGAAGCCACAGACCTGAACTTACAAGATCTGAACAGGGTGGTTTATAACAGATGCTATTGGAAGTCGCTGAGTCATAGAGTTGCCATAAGTCATAGTCGAATTGAAGGCACATAACAACAAATCCTTTCATGAACAATTTAATATTTTAAGAAAAAAAGTAAGCAAAAATTGCCTTACACACACACACAAACACACTGATTGATTGATTGATTAGATTTATATCCCACCCTACCTCCCAGAGGAACCTGTAACCTATCTGTTAATTTCATTTTTATATTATTTCTACAAATGACTTTTTATTTCTGTAATAAAAAGAATGTATTTAAATAAATTGTTAACTATATATTCAACATTTACCTGCTTGTGACTTCTTTTTACATTAGTTCTCCATGTGCATTACAAAAGTGCACTCCCTCCCATCCTTTTCTCCAAGGAAAAGTTAAGTCAGCCATCTTTAGAAGACTTCTTGCAATTGTTTCTCTCTGTGTGTGTGTCCTTGTCTGTGCACTCAGTGGGACTTCCTTCTGAGGCAGCATGGCTACATTTTCATCAAATCTCACATGACACCCAAGGAAAATGGATCATACTGGAGAAGGAAAAAGCAAAGCTCAGGTACCCAAGTTTGCACTGAAACCCAGCCCCATACCTGGTTCACTTATAAATACTAGATGGATTAAGAATAAAAGATTCCCCCATGCTCTTTCCCCTGATTTTTTTATCCCTGGCTGGCATGCCTTGCCATAGTGGCTTCCAAGGCAATCACACAACAGTCCCAGGCTTAGGCAACCTGGTCCCCTCTCTTCTCCATAGGGCTGCGATCTTAGCCCCATTTATCTGGGAGTAAGTCCCATTGCTCTCAGTGGGACATACTTCCGAGTTGGCATGTGGGTAGAATTTAATTCAATCTGACATGACACCAAAGGAAAATTGATCATGCAAGAGAAGGAAAAAGCAAAGCTTGGGCACCCCAGTTCCTTTTTGCCTTACTGAATTTGCCAGTCAGTATTGTCTAATATTGTTCAAATGTTTTTGTACATTATGAACAAAATACAAGAAGGTCACAGCTTTGTTTAGCAAATGGATTATAGTGGCTCCAAACCAAACAACTGTTAGTCAAGTTTTTAGAATGCTGGCCCTTGCTTCTCACTGCGCATACAGTGCACTATTATACTCCAATGTTAATTATGTTAAATTAATTTAAAACCAGCCATTTTTTAAAAAGTTTTAAACTCTAGAAGCTCATATATAGAGCAAGGTCAGTGATATGATTACAGGTACTCTAGGAACATGTGTGATTATTAATGAACTTCTACAAATTATAAGAACATCTGAGGAAAAATCCACCAGGCTTCTGGATTCTGTGGGGTTTTCTTTGTATTGCCATAAAATGTATAGGATTATTAAACAAGTGTTTCTTAGTCCAGCAGTAATTTTTTTGTAATATTTTGTTTTCAAATATGATTATGGGAAGCAGCAAAATGGCGATCAAGGGTATTTTCAATTTAACATGACAGAATGTGAAAAATCCATACTGGCGATAGTATATAGTCATGACCATGGCTATGTAATATAACAAATAACAGATGGAAGCTTTTAAATCTCAGTAGGCTGAAAGCAAAAAGTAAGGTAATGTCAACCTTTGTTGTGGAACTTCAATATGCCGATGATAATGTAGTGTCCACACATTCAGAGAAAGATCCTCAAACTATCCTAAATGTCTTTGCAGAAGCATTTGAAAAACTTGGGCTCTCACTTAATATAAAAAAACCCAAGGTGCTTGATCAACAGGTGCAAACTAGTCCCTCTGTAGCACCATCAATCTAGCTTAGTGGTGTGATGCTGGAGAACGTTGATCACTTTTCCTATCTTGGCAGCCATCTCTCTGTAAAAGTTGATATCGACACTGAAATTCAACTTTGTCTAAGCTCTGCAAGTGCCGCATTCTCCCAAATGAAGTGTAGAGTGTTTGAGGATCAGGATATTCGCAGGGAGACCAAAATGCTTATTTACAAAGCCATTGTACTACCGAACTTACTGTATGCCTGTGAAACATGGACCATTTATAAATGCCACTCCCAACTTCTTGAAATATTCCACCAACACTGTCTCTGGAAAATTCTGCAAATTACTTGGGAAGACAGATGGACTAATGTTAGCATTTTGGAAGAAGCAAAGACTACCAGTGTTGAAACAATTATCATTCAACATCATCTTCGCTGGCCTGGCCATATTGTTCGAATCACCTCTTCCTGATCACCGTCTTCCAAAGCAGCTACTTTACTCCCACCTTAAGGATGGAAAACGGAATATCGGTGGACAGCAAAAGAGGTTTAAAGATGTTCTTAAAGCTAATCTAAAAAAATGTAACATGAGCATCGAGAACTGGGAAGTTTTGGACCATGAGTGTCCCAATTGGATGTTGGCTATTATCAAACATACTATGGACTTTGAAGAAGCACGAGTACAGGGCGAAAGGGACAAACGAGCTAAGTGGAAGGCATGTCAAACAAATCCTCATCACGACTCTCTTCCATCTGGAAACCTATGTCATCACTGTGGGAGCTGTGTAGATCTAGAATTGGCATCTACAGTCACTTACGGACCGTTAAAGAGCTTATCTTGGAAGACAATCTTACTCGGTCATGAGTTATCGCCAATGTATGAATGAATGAATATGTAATATAAAACATTTTTTTGTTGTAATGTGCCTTCAAGTCAATTACGACTTATGGCGACCCTATGAATCAGTGACTTCCAATAGAATTTGTTATAAATCACCCTGTTCAGATATTAAGTCATATTAAAGATTGTGCAAAGTAAAAGGATACAATTAAACAGGTGATATCTGGGGTCGGTAATGACTCATTGTTAATTCCTGTAGGGTATCTTGGACTCATGCATTTTCCCATTTATTTAATGTCTTACATTTATTTACCCCATATTCTTCAAGGAGCTCAAGGTGGTGTACATGGTTTGCCTTCCCCACTTTATCCTCACAACAATGCTGTGAGGTAGGTTTGGCTGAGAGGCAATGACTGGCCCAAGGTCACCTAGTGAGCTTCATAGCTGCGTGGCGGTTTGAACCTCCATCTCCCAAGTCCTGCTTCAGTTCAAAACCGCCTGGAGCTAGAAATAAAAAAATACTGGACAATTATTTGTTATTGCATTTATATACCACTTAATCACTAGCATTTCTTTTTTTCCCATTAATTTTATTCAAATTTTCAAACACAAAACAAAACAAAAAAGAAACAAATTAAACAATAAAATAAAATGTTGACTTCTGATTTGTTGCAGATCAGTTATAGGTCTATGATATATAACAAACCTGTCTCTTAATATATTACAAAGTCACTTTCCTCCAGTAGTTATCTTAATTAATCATCAAATCTCATTAACATCCAGAGATCCAGTGCCTGCAAGGAAAGAGGACCATCACCGCCCAGGGAGGGAGAGCCATCTGCCTGCTTGTGCTGCTGCTGCTTGGCCAACATCTCTGCTCCCTCCTTCTTGGGCTCCTGCTCTGCACGTGGGCACCTTGCAGGACCAGGCTCCAGGTACTCAGCCAGCTGTGCCTGATACTGTTCCACCTGTCCCTTCTCTGGAGGAGATATATAAGCCGGCTGGCTGAGGGGGCTTGGGAGATCCAGTGCCTGCAAGAGAAGAGGACCATCACCGCCCAGGGAGGGAGAGCCATCTGCCTGCTTGTGCTGCTGCTGCTTGGCCAACATCTCTGCTCTCTCCTTCTTGGGCTCCTGCTCTGCACGTGGGCACCTTGCAGGATCAGGCTCCAGGTACTCAGCCAGCTGTGCCTGATACTGTTCCACCTGTCCCTTCTCTGGAGGGGATATATAAGCCGGCTGGCTGAGGGGGCTTGGGAGATCCAGTGCCTGCAAGGGAGGAGGACCATCACCGCCCAGGGAGGGAGCGCCATCTGCCTGCTTTGCTGCTGCTGCTTTGCTGGCGTCTCTGCTCTCTCCTTCTTGGGCTCCTGCTCTGCACTTGGGCACCTTGCAGGACCAGGCCCCAGGTGGCGTTATACGTGGGAAGAAGAACGGTCTTAGAGCTGGCGTTTGGGTGCACAGAATACGGGACTGTGTCTTCTGTGTGGGTTTGAAGTGGATGAATGGGTGTTATATGAGTGTATGTTGTGAGTGAATGTGTATTTTTATGTATATGAGTTTTTTGTATTTATAGTTTATCATGTGCCTCGGGAAGAGATTTTATCATCAAGAGGGGAGACCTGAGGGGGCCCCAATTGCCGTAGTGACGGGTAGAGGGAGGTATGGTGATATGAGAGGGACGTGCCAGGTAAGGAGAACGCGGCCCAGACATGTAGTGGCTGTGCCGCGTTCTGGTCCTTCTCATACCCGCAGGGTTGTTGGTTGTCCTATCAGCCAACTCTCAGATCTCCAGTTGCTGCTTTTTAATGCCAGATCAGTACATAATAAAACCTCCCTCGTCCATGATTTGATTGTGGACGAGGTGGCTGATCTGGCATGTATAACCGAGACCTGGGTGGGCGAACAGGGAGGAGTTAGTCTGTCCCAGCTCTGCCCACCGGGGTATCTGGTTCAGCATCATGGTAGATCTGAGGGTCGGGGAGGGGGGGTCGCTGTGGTCTATAAGAGTTCCATTTCACTCACCAAGCACCATGTCCATGCAATCACTGGTCTGGAGTGTTTGCACCTTGTGCTGGGACAGAGGGACAGACTGGGAATCCTTTTGGTGTACCGCCCACCTTGCTGCCCAATGGCTTCCCTAACTGAGCTGACGGAAGTGGTCTCGGAGATACTGTTGAGATCCCCCAGACTATTAGTACTGGGAGATCTCAACATTCATGCTGAGGCTACTTTGTCTGGGGCAGCTCAGGACTTCATGGCCGCCATGACAACCATGGGGCTGTCTCAATATGTTAGTGGCCCAACACATACATCGGGGCATACTCTTGACCTGGTCTTTGCTACTGGACATGGGGATAGTGATCTGGATGTGGGGAGTTTTACATCTCTCCCGTTGTCATGGACAGATCATTGCTTGCTGAAGTTTAGACTTTCAGTAGCCTTTTCCCTCTGCAAGGGTGGGGGACCTATTAAATTGGTCTGCCCCCGGAGACTAATGAATTCTGAAGGTTTTCAAAAGGCTCTGGGGGTTTTTCCGGCTGATAAGACTGGCGCTCCTGTCGAAGCCCTGGTCGATCTGTGGAATACAGAGATGACCCGGGCTGTTGACACGATCGCTCCTGCGCGCCCTCTCCTATGTAGAGCTCATACAGCTCCTTGGTATACTCCGGAGCTGAGAGCGATGAAACAAGACAGGAGGCGGCTTGAGCGGAGATGGAGACGAACTCCCGACGAATGCAATTATGAGCTGGTTCGTGCTTCTACTAAGCTCTATGTAGGAGCGGTGAGGGCGGCAAAAAAACAACATTTCGCCGCCACTATTCAGTCATCTCTCTCACGCCCACGGGAGCTTTTTAAAGTGGTTTGTGGCCTACTTCATCCAGGCCTACAAGATACGGCAGATACATCGGTAGCTCGATGTAATAAATTTGCTGAACACTTCCAGCATAAGATCTCATGCATTTGCTGGGACTTAGACTCCTATTTAATAGCAGTTAATCCTACTGAGGTGTCCAGAGCACAGTCTTGTCATGTTTTGTTGGATGAGTTTCAGTTCGTTCAGCTCGAGGACGTGGACAAGGTGCTTGGACAGGTTCGTGCGACCACTTCGGTACTGGATCCTTGCCCCTCTTGGCTAATTAAAACTAGCAAGGAAGGAACAGTTGGCTGGGCCAAGGAAGTGATTAATGCCTCTTTATGAGAGGGAGTGGTCCCTGGCTGTCTGAAAGAGGCGGCAGTGAGACCACTCCTGAAAAAACCTTCCTTGGACCCAGAGGACGTCAGCAGCTACAGACCAGTAGCCAATATGTTCCGTTCCTGGGGAAGATCCTGGAACGTGTGGTTGCTGACCAGCTCCACGCGCTATTGGATGAAACCGATTATCTAGATCCATTTCAATCTGGGTTCAGGCCTGGTTTTGGCACTGAGACTGCCTTGGTCGCCCTGTTTGATGACCTATGTCGGGAGAGAGACAGAGGGAGTGTAACTCTGTTGATTCTCCTTGACCTCTCAGCGGCTTTTGATACCATTGACCATGGTATCCTTCTGGAGAGGCTTGAGGAATTGCGAGTTGGAGGCACTGCTTGGCAGTGGTTCCGCTCCTACTTAGCGGGCCGTCTCCAGAAGATAGTGCTTGGGGAACATTGCTCGACACCGTGGGTTCTCCAATGTGGGGTCCCGCAGGGTTCGGTTCTGTCTCCCATGCTTTTTAACATTTATATGAAGCCGCTGGGGGCGGTCATCAGGAGTTTTGGAGTGCGTTGTCATCAGTATGCTGATGACACGCAGCTCTACTTCTCCTTTACATCTTCTTCAGGTGAGGCAGTCGACGTGCTGAACCGTTGCCAGGCTGCGACAATGGACTGGATGAGAACTAACAAACTGAGACTCAATCCTGACAAGACTGAGATGCTGTTGGTGGATGGTTTCTCTGATCGGATGGTGGATATATACCCTGTCCTGGATGGGGTTACACTCCCCCTAAAGGAACAGGTGCGTAGTCTGGGAGTCATTTTAGACTCTTCCCTCACACTTGAGGCTCATGTAGCCTCGGTGGCCCGGAATGCGTTCTACCAACTTCGGTTGGTAGCCCAGCTACGTCCCTATCTGAGTAAGGAGGACCTCTCATCAGTGGTACATGCTATGGTAACCTCGCGTCTGGACTACTGCAATGCGCTTTACGTAGGGCTACCTTTGAAGACGATTCGGAAGCTATAGCTAGTGCAAAATGCGGCAGCCAGACTGCTAACAAGAACTAAGCGGTCTGAGCATATAACACCTGTGCTAGTCCGTTTGCACTGGCTTCCAATATGCTTCCGGGCCAGATTCAAAGTGTTGGTACATACCTATAAAGCCTTATACGGCGCGGGACCACGATATCTGTCGGAACGCCTCTCCCGATATGAACCGGCCTGTACACTGCGGTCTACTACGAAGGCCCTCCTCCGGGTTCCGACTCATAGGGAAGCCCGGAGAGTGGTGACAAGATCTAGGGCCTTCTCAGTGGTGGCCCCCGAACTATGGAATGGTCTTCCCGAGGAGGTGCGCCTGGCGCCGACACTATCATCTTTTCGGCGGCAGGTTAAAACCTTTCTCTTCTCTGAGGCATTTTAATTCCTGTGAATTCTAAATTATTATATTTTGATTTTAGACTGTACAGTTTTGTGTACAGTTTTGTGTTATTTTTATTGTATTTTTAATGTTCACCGCCCAGAGAGCTGTTGCTAGTCGGGCGGTATATAAGCTTAATTAAATAAATAAAAAATAATAATAAAAAAATCACTTTATTCTTTCCGCAAAAAGTCAAAGAGAGGTTTCCACTCCTTGAGAAATATATCCATCGATTTTTCTCCAAATAAACATGTCAATTAATCCATCTCATCAAGTCTGCTAGGTCCAGTAATTTCAATAGCCATTCTTCCATTATCAGTGTTAATTCCATCTTCCAACTTCCATCCTTGCACCCATAATAATCTTGCTGTCATAGTCATAGTCATATAGTAAGAGTCTGATGGGAATTTCCTTCATCACAAATATTTCCTTGCCATCAATTCTGAATGTGTTGCTGAAATATTGTTGTAAATTCATATCTCTGTTCCTCTTTTTTACGAAATGCACTAGCACATCTCTTGAGAGTTTTTCCATTGTCACATATCTGGAATTAATTCTATAAATTTTCTCTATTTCAAGTTCCATCAAATCATTCCAGTCCAGAAATACCATCGAAACATTGATAGCTTTATCTCTGATATCTTCATCAATTTCTCCAGGGACAACGCCGAATTCCAAACAGTAATCTTTTATCTCCAGGATCCACAAACTCCAAATATTTTTCCAGTTCCACACTTGATATATCTGTTCCAATCTCCAGGACTTGCATCCTCCCTTTAATTTTTGCCATAAAGTCCAAATCTTTTTCCAATTCCACATTTGATATATCTGATCCAATCTCCAGAATTTGCTCCTTCCCTTTAATTTCTTTTTCATCTTCTATTGCTTGTCCATCTGCTTCTTTTCTCATATAATCCTTTATTTCTTTCAGCTCCTGTTTCACTTTACCAAATTCAGTTGCCATCTCTTGTCTACTCTGTCCCAGTTCTTGTTTCGTTATCTTAATCTCATCCATTATCTTCTGAAACATATCCACAGGGAAAAACCCTTCCAGGGGTACATCCAGGGTCTCTGCCACTTCTTTGATTGTCATTCTTAAAGCCGAAGAAAAAACCTTTCAAATTTCCAATATAGCCATAAAAATTTTTTGCCATAAAAAATAAGATAAGCTTTTTAAATTTTCTTTCCTCCTCCTTAATTCCTTGTATAAAAGAGAGAAGTGTAACTCACCCAGGTATCTTGATTGCTGATTCTTAAACAAATCTCTTTTACTGTAGTAATTTAAGCCAAATGATAAGATTAGACAGAAGAAAGCTCGCCCGTTGTGGATCGTTTAAAAGAAAAAACGTCTCGCTTTTTTTCAGCCCAGCTTGCTGGAAGTCCTAACTCCGTCCTCGGCTGCTAGGTATGCCTTCTTTTCCCAGGGAATTCCTGATCAATTCCATCTTCGGTTCACCCTTGCCTGGGAGAACATTTATACCAGTCAAAGTTCCCTTTTGACTGATTTTAAACTGAAAAAAGCTTCCTCTGAGACAGAGCTCATCTCAGAGGCAGCCACAGGCGGAGCAATCCTTCCGGGAAGTCCCACTTAATCACTAGCATTTCTAAGTGGTGTACCAAAAAATGAACCATACAGAAAATAAAACAGTAAACATTTATCATAAAACCAAACCCTACCTTAAAATGTATGCTGGAACAAGGAAGTCGTAGTCATGCACCTGAAATTCAGCAGGGGTGTGTGTGTCTGTCTAATCTCAGTTGGGAAGGAGGTTCCAGAGGCCTGGGCCCACAGCACTGAATATGGGGCTTCTAGTCATTATGAGCAGTGCATCTGAGCTATAGAGGACCACCAACAGAGACCCCCCCCCAATTAGGCTGGGGTATAAGGAATAAGGTATCCTGGACCCAAGGGGTTGTATTTTTTTATCATTAATTTTTATTCAAATTTTCAAAAACAAAACAAACAAAACAAATTAATAACTATTACAATAAAAACTATTGACTTCCGATTTGTCGTAGATTAGCTATAAGTCTATAATATATAACAAACCTGTCTCTTAATAAAATTATACAATTATCTTCCTCCAGTGGTTATCTTAATTGGTATCAAATCTCATTAACATCATTTTATTCTTTCCACAAAAAGTCAAAGAGAAGTTTCTAATCCTTGAGATATATATCCATCAATTTTTCTCCAAATAGACATGTCAATTAATCCATCTCTTCAGGTCTACTGAGTCCAGTAATTTCAATAGCTCTTCTCCCATTCTCCCATTATCAGTATTGATTCCATCTTCCATCTTCCATCTTTGCACACCCAATAATCTTGGTCTTGCTGCCATAGTCATATAATAAGAGTCTGATAGGGATTTCTTTCATCACAGGTATTTTCTTGCCATCAATTCTGAATGTATTACTGAAATGTTGTAAAGTTGTATCTCTGTTCCTCTTTTTTACAGAATGCACTAACACATCTCTTGAGAGTTTTTCCATTGTCACATATCTGGAATTTATTCTATAAACTTTCTCTATTTCAAGTTCCATCAAATCCTTCCAATCCAGGAATTTTTTCGAGTCGTTGATATCTTTATCTCTAATCTCTTCACCAATTCCTTCAGGGACAGCGCTGAATTCCAAACAGTAATATTTGTCTTTAGGATCCATCACAACCATAAAATCAAAATCTTTTTCCAGGACCATATTTGATAAATCTGTTCCAATCTCCAGGGCTTGAACCTTCCCTTTGATCTTTCTTTCATCTTCTTTTTCTTGTCCAGTTATAGAATCCTGAATTTCTTTCAGCTCCTGTCTCATTTTGCCAAATCCAATTTTCATCTCTTGTCTGTTCTGACCCATCTCTTGTTTCATTAGCTTAATCTCATTCATTATTTTCTGAAACATATTTAGAGAGAGAACCCCTTCCTGAACATCCAGGTTCTCAGCCACCTTCTTGATTGTCATTCTTAAAACCAAAAGAACAAAACCCCTTCAATTCCAATATAGTCACTATTCTCAAGCAAAGAACAGTTTATTTCTTTTTCCAGTCACAAATGAGTTAATCTTCCAAGCCAGATGACATCACCCTCTAGACAGCACGAACTGCCTTATCTCTTATATGTCCAAAACAAATTTAGTTCACAGCGTCCAAATGATTAGTGGCATAAGGAATAAGCAGATTCGCCAAAAAAAAAAAAAGTAGACCAGAAAAAATAGTCCCAGACATATAATACTCAAATATCAGATAAATCAAATTTTCTCTTCAAATCAGATGCCTCTCATCCGTTTATATCTTTAAAATGCTCAATTCCATGCCAGCTTTTTGCAATAAAAAACAAAGATAGGCTATTTCGATTTTCTTCCTCCTTAATTCCGTATGTGAAAGAGAAAGTTATAACTCACCCAGGGCTTCTTTGTTGCTGACTCTTTGACAAATCTCTTTTGCAGTAACGATAACAAAATGATGATAATAGACAGGAGGATGCTTGCCTGTTAATTTCCGTTTTTCTTTGAAGAAAAAAAAAGTCTTGCTTAATCAGTTAGAGCCTGTTTGTAATCCCTGGCTCCGTCCGACGCTGTTGGCTACCTTCCTTCATAGGCGATTCCAATGAATTCCAGTCCAACAAACACCACAGAACTTCTGTGGGTAATCTCCAGTTTCTCCCTTGCCTGGGAGAAAAATTTCCCAGTAAAAAAAAACTCTTCTGACTGGTTTTAAAACTGAAAAAGCTTCCTCTGAGACGAGAGCTCGTCTAGAGGCAAGCACAGGCGGAGCGATCCTCCTGGGAAGTCCGACCCAAGGGGTTGTATTAACTAAGTTCTCAGAATAGACCCACTGGCATTAATGAACCTAATTTAGTTGTGTCTATTAATTCCAATGGGTCTATTTTCAGTAGGACTAGCATTGAATACCACCCAAATTGTTAAGGGCCTTGTAAATTAATACAAAAACTTTGAACCTGGCCCAGTAGCATATGGGAAGCCAGTGCAAGCGTTATGCAGTGTAAAGTGCTGGCGATAGTCTATCTTCAACAAGTCGATACCTCCTTGTATTAATTGCTGCAACAGCCTAAAGGCATATACCTCTGAATACTAGTTGCTGGGGCACAACAATAGGAGAGGCTCTTGCACTCATGTCCTGCTTCTGAGTCCTCTCCATAGGCATCAGATTGGCCATTGTGGCATAGAGGATGCTGAACAAGATAGGATTCAGACTCAGTTTATTGGCCCTCATCCAGCCCACCACCGAGTACAGCCAGTGGTCCAGGGCTTGCACGGCCACTCCCAATTCAGATGTTACGGAGAAATAGAGCTGGGTATCATCAGCATACTGCTGACACCTCGCCCCAAAGCTCCTGATGACTGCTCCCAAGGGCTTCATATAGGTATTTAACAGCATGGGGGACAAGATGGTACCCTGCGGCACCCCACAGCACAGCTGCCAGGGGGCTGAAAGACAGTCACCCAATGCTATTCTCTGAGAATAACCCTGGAGATAGGATTGGAACCACTGTAAAACAGTGCCTCCAATACCCATCTTACCAAGTAGGCCCAGAAGGATACCATGGTTAATGGTATCAAAAGCCGCTGAGAGATCAAGTAAGAATAATAGGGTTGCACTCCCCCTGTCCTTCTCCCAATAAAGGTCATCCATCAGGGCGGCCAAGGCCGATTCAGTCCCATAACCAGGCCCGAACCCAGACTGGGACGGGTCAAGATAATCTGTTTCATCCAAGAGTAGTTGCAGTTGCTGCGCCACAACCCTCTCAATCACCTTCCCTAAAAAGGGGGTATTTGCAACCGGTCGGTAGTTGTCACAAACCAATGGGTCCAGGGTATACTCCGGTACCTTGGATGTGCATCTTTAACTGGGGTACAAGAGGCAGTGATGGCCACCAACATGGATGGATTTAAAAGAGGATTAGACAAAATCATGGAGGAAAAAGTTATAAATGGCTACTAGCTATGACGGCTGTGCTCTGCCATCATAGTCAGAGGCAGTATCTTTCCAAATACCAGTTTCTGGAAGCCGCAGGAAGGGAGAGTGCTTTTTACACTCAGGTCTTGTTTGTGGGCTTCCCACAGGCATCTGGTTGGCAACTGTGAGAACAGGATGCTGGAGTAGGCAGGCCACTGGCCTGATCCAGCAGGCTCTCCTTATGTTCTTATGTCCAACTGACCCCAATGTCATTTAAGAAAAATTACCAAAACATCTGGAGTCAGGAGGAACAGTTGGCAAAATGTATCAGGCAAAAAAAGGGGTGGTGGAAAGGATCCAAGAGAATTTTACCCAGAACAAATAATACAATAATATAAGAACACTGTGATGAGCTATTGAATGCATGGAGGGCCAAACCTCTTTTCTCATCTGCTTTTCCAACTGAGACTTTCTGCACTTACAGAAGTGGGGGAGCAACAGATGAAATAGATTATTTCCTCAGAGCTGGGCCAACTCTTTAGCTGGATAATTTCAGCTATTAGATGATCAATTTCCAGTTTGCTTTAAATACTCTGGCAAGGGGTCTTTCTATCTTTGTAAAACTGTTGTTGTTCTTTCTCCCCACCCCCCAAATCCTGCCATTTTGCTTTCATCTCTACACAATTGCAAAAAATATGATAAAACTACAGGCCAGCAGGCAATCATTTGGATGGATATTTCAAATCAATATGGCAAATTTAGAGATAATTTCTGTATTATATGCACCTCCCTTTTCTGCTAAAGTGGCCAGATGCAAAGGAAGGCAGGGCTCTTGCCCAGTGGCAGCTGGTGGCCCCATGTCAGTGGGGCAGTGGCATCTGCTCTGGGTTTGAGTCCAAACTTTCAGCACCTTGGACAGATCCTTGAAAGTTCAGACTAAAACCTGGAGCAGATTCCACTGCAACCAGCCGCCACTGCTCTTGTCCCTTTAATAATTGTGTAAGGACCCCTGAAGACTGAGGTGGGTTTGTTTTTTCTGGGTATATTCTGCAACATGTCATCAACACAATAATAGTGCATTCATGGTGCATTTATACTGGACCGCCCACACATTATTGCACTTTATTAGTTGTTCTGCGATGTTTCCCCAATGGCATTGCATTATTGCCCTCTGGAGGGGCACTCTAGCGCAACAAAAGCGGGACAAAAATTAAACCAGAGCATTTCTGGTATAAAAAGTCACAGGACTTCAGAAAGATGTTATAGGACATGCGCTGATTGGAAACGATGCAGCATGTCCACCTTGAAACCTTTGCAGGTGCAAATGGTGTTGAAAGGAGGCTCCCATAAAACTGCCTCAATAGCATCATGAGCAAAAACAATCATGAATGCACAATAAGGACACCTGGAGGGGTCCTAGAAGAAGAAATGTCAGCAACTTGCAAGACAAGCTAAACCTGATGAGGTTCCTTCTTCTGCCCAACTGTTAAACGGTGCAGGATACCTGTCCTCTTTAGCGTTCAGGCATCCTGCTCTCTGCCCAGTTTCTGTCCCCTTGTCAAGCTCCTTCCTCTGATGTTCCCCTCTTTCATCCTTCTTGTTCCTACCCTACGTCCTCCGGCCTCCCTTTGCCTCATCATGCTCCAGCATCTTCCTTTCTGCGTTTAGGGTAGTGCAGGAGCAAGAGTAATGTTGCAGCTAAGAACTAAAACTAGGAAGTTCCTGGTTTGAATTTCACTTCTGCCAGGAACAAACTTAAGTTTCAGGTTTATTAAATGTGTACATCACTTCTCCTAAGATCCAAACTGATTTAGAACCAAAAGGGGAGAAAATACAATAACAGAATCACATACATATTATTCAAAACAGAAACCTTTACTGTCATAAAATTGGCACTGCCCAAATGCCTGGAAAAACAAAAAAGTCAGGTCCAAGTCTGGTTTAAAAGAGAGGAAAAAAACCCTAAGAAGCAAGAGCCTTAAAGTAACATAAGAATGTAAAAAGAGTCCTGCTAGATCTGGCCAAAGGCTCATCTAGTCCAGGATCATGTTCTCACTGTGGCCAACCAGATGCCTGTGGGAAGCCACAAGCAGGTCATGTTCACAATACCGCTCTCGCAAGTTGTCCATCAACAGTTTGCAGCATTTGGACAGCAGAACGAGCAGGCATGCAGCTCCCTAGGCCACAGTCTTCTTCTCTAGGGTGAGATGTATTTCTTTTGAAATTAGAGTAACTGGGTGGTATTCAGTTTTACTCTGAATGGACCCACTGAAATTAATGTTGGAAGATTCACGACAGACAAAAGGAAGTACTTCTTTACTCAGCGCATAGTTAAACTGTGGAATTTGCTCCCACAAGATGCAGTAATGGCCACCAGCTTGGATGGCTTTAAAAGAAGATTAGACAAATTCATGGAGGACAGGGCTATCAATGGCTACTAGCCATGATGACTGTGCTCTGCCGCCCTAGTCAGAGGCAGCATGCTTCTGAAAACCAGTTGCCGGAAGCCTCAGGAGGGGAGAGTGTTCTTGCACTCGGGTCCTGCTTGCAGGCTTCCCCCAGGCACGTGGTTGGCCACTGTGAGAACAGGATGCTGGACTAGATGGGCCACTGGCCTGATCCAGCAGGCTCTTCTTATGTTCTTATGTTCTTAATGAATATGTCCAAGTTAGGTCCATTAATTTCATTGGGTCTACTTTTCATTAAACTTAGTTGAATATAATTGACTATTTATAAATTTGCATCTATAAATATAAATCAGCATATGTAAATCTGTATCTTCTTTTGTCCTTTTTGGGAGGAGGGGGTGATGTATAAGTGCCCACCCTTGGGGGGAGGGATAAGCAAACCTCCATGCACATTAAAAAAAAACCTCTGTACGTTGCAGAGAAGTGTTCTGCCTCGCTTTGTCCTTAGCATGCTTTTTTCCTATACATTTTGGTAATGCATGTCCTTTTCTTTTGGTAAATGATAAGTGGCTACCTTACTGTTATCTCTGTCATTTACTAAATCAGATGACATGGCCATGTGGCAATTCTTCACAGTGCTTCATCTTCCCATAATATCTGGACAAATCACAGGCCAATAAGAAACAGTTTGCTCATCTAGGCAGCCACCAACTTCAGAAGAATTACATTGCTAACTTCACAAATTGTATATTGTTATGCCTATTTAAAAGCTAAAGTCTCTATTGGGTTCTGTGGTCAAGCCTCTGGAACCCTCTTCTAAAGGGAATGAGAACTGATTTGCAAATTCAAAATAGTTATCCATTGATTCCACAATCCTGTCTCCAAGAGTGATGCAGCAAAACTGGAATTTCATGTTATTAATTAATTGTTTTGCATGATTAAAATTTATACTTTCTGTATATAAATACACACACACACACACACACACACAGAGGCTTCAGCCCTTGTTTTAACATAAAAAAGGAAAGACCTGTGTCTACTTCAGTTTTCATCTGAGGCTCAAACTATGTCAGATAGAATTTCCTCTGTGGCTTTTAGTAAAACCCAAGCAGCCTGGAGCAGACTGTGTCTGAGCTGAAGAATGGCATGCCACTGATTGGGTGATATCATCATATGGCATCCTTTCAGGGGCCTCCTGATAATGACTGCCCTGTCATCCCCCTCCCTCGCACCCCCACTTCATTTTTTTCTTTCACAGCCCTCCAAGCAATGTAGACACCCTTTTAATTTCCCATAATGCCCCCATCCTAGTGCAGTTCTGGAGCATTTGTTATCAATGTCAGGGCTTCACATAGGAAGATGCCCCATGCCAGGTCAGACTTTCTACATCTTGCCCAGTATTGTCAACTCTGACTGGCAGTGGCTCTCCAGCAGCTCAGGTGACACCCACACCACACATGTAAAGAACTTTATACCACTATAATTGTCATGATAGCCAGTGTGGTGTAGTGGTTAGAGTGTTGGACTAGGACCTGGGAGACCAGGGTTCAAATCCCCACTCAGCCATGAAGCTTGCGTGGTAATCTTGGGGCCAGTCACAATCTCTCAGCCTAACCTACCTCACAGCGTTGTTGTGAGGACAAAATGGAGAGGGAGGAGAACCATGTACAGCACTTTGAGCTCCTTGGAGGAAAGATTGGATATAAACGTAATAATAAAAACAATAATTGATAAATGGATTCCTTCAAAGAATCCTGGGAACTGTAGTTTGTCAACTGAGAGTTGTTAGGAATCCATTCACGGAGCTGCAATTTCCAGATTGTTAACAAATGACAGTTCCCAACACTCTTTGGGGGAAGCTACGACTGTTAAAGTGGTATGTGATTTAAATGTATGGTGTGAAGGTGGCCGTCATCATACAAAAGTCTTTTACATCACTTGCTATGGATCCTTCTAACTGGAGGTGCCAGGGATGGGGCTTTTTGCACAATGAGCTGTATTTCCTTCCTCCTTGAATATATGATATTGTCTTTGTACCCATTTCTATGCATCAAGCTTAAGAGTTTCCAAATCCCTTATTGTTTCTAGGCAGGCCCTGGCCCTGGTATCTCTTTTTCTAGAAATGGATCTTTGATGGCCCCTTTTTCTTCAGCTCAGTATTATAGAAAAGTTGCTTTATAGAAATGTATCAAAACCTAACAGCATGTAGATTATACTTGGCAAGGATTTATTTCATCCATTCTTGACACTCCAGAATCTTAAAAACTCCAGAACACATGTTAACAACTAGGCTAATAAGCAACAGCATTCATAACCTTTCCAGTAATGTAGATATCTATATCTATATCTAATCGATAGATAGATATATAGATAGATAGATAGATAGATAGATAGATAGATAGATAGATAGATAGATAGATAGATAGATAGATAGATAGATAGATAGATAGATAGATAGATAGATAGATAGATAGATAGATAGATAGATAGATAGATAGATAGATTTAGTTCTGCCTACCAATGCTCCACTCCAGATGGGAGAAGCAATGCGAACACTCCATCCAAGAAACCACGGTTTATAGGAAAAAACAGGGAAGAAGGCAATAATTCCAGATATGAAGCTTAGAATCCCAAAGAAAATAAGGATTCTTCCAGTGACCACAAAAAGGCTCTTTTGGTTCATTTTCAGCTTCTCCCCCTCTTTGTGTGCTTGACTTGCACAAATGTTTTTGCAATAAGAGCCTGGGCTGTGTCACACATACCATTATACACACATAAGTGTCTTGGAAACAGTAGTCACGATGCTTTCTCATTGTTTGCTTACTCCGATGAAACACACTCCACTTTAGCTTAGATAATTCCTGCTGAAATGCAAGGCACTGAAAAGCAAGACCTCCTAGGAAGTCAAAAATTGTGATTCATCCCCTGCCTTGCGCACAAATTCATGCCTGTGGGAAGGGAGTCCCACAGGGAGTCTGTTGTCCCCCTCCACTGACCCTCAGCCAGGATCACATTGCTTTGAAAGTAAGGCCTTTTCTCACCCTCCAGAGAGTATTCAACGGCATGCTCCCCTTCCAGGACATCCATATGCGGGCTACTCCCACATCGAGCACTAATAACCTGCAGACCAGGGAGCTGGAGACAAATCAGCTGTTGAACACAGCTGTGTGGGGTTCAGTACAACACAGAAAAGCTTCTCTATGTGAGGTGGTTGGCACAGCCCCATGGGCAATGACCATGCCTATTGTGGCGTGTCTGGCATTAACATGTGCATACCTGAGGGCTGCTGGGAAAGAGAAATTAGGGGCCATAGTTCAGTGAGAGAGCATCTCCCTGGGATGCAGAAGATCCCAGGTTCAATCCCCAGCAACTCCAGGTAGGGCTTTTTGGAGTACTCAAAAAGAAGACTCACAAAACATTTGACCCATCCCCAGAGGGAAGGGTCATAGGTCAGTGGTAGAGCATCCGCTTTGCATGCAGAATGTCCCAGATTCAATCCCTGGCATCTCAAGGTAGGACTGGGACAAACTCCTGCCTAAAGCTCTGGAGAGCAGCTGCCAGCAACATGATTTATTTATTTATTTATTTAATTACATTTCTAGACCGCCCTATAGCAGAAAGCTCTCAGGGCGGTGTACAACAATGATAGAAGTGTATAAAATTATGCATGGCATGGAGAAAGAGGACAGAGAAAAAATTTTCACCCTCTCTCATAACACTAGAACTCGTGGACATCCAATGAAACTGAATGTTGGGAGATTCAGGACAGGCAAATTAAAGTACTTCTTCACTCAGCACATAGTTAAACTGTAGAATTCGCTCCCACAAGAGGCAGTGATGGCCCCCAACATGGATGGCTTTAAAAGAAGAATAGACCAATTCATGGAGGATAAGGCTTTCAATGGCTACTAGCCGTGTTGTCTGTGTTCTCCTTCCACGGTTGGAGCAGAGCTTGGAAAAGTTACTTTTTTGAACTACAACTCCCATCAGCCCCAGGCAACATGGCCACTGGATTGAGCTGATGTGAGTTGTAGTTCCAAAAAGTAACTTTTCCACGCTCTGGGTTGGAGGCAACATGCTTCTGAAAACCAGTTGCTGGTAGCTGCAGGAGGGAGAGTGCTGTTGCACTCAGGTTCTACTTGTGGGCTTCCCATGGGCATCTGGTTGGCCACTGTGAGAACAGGATGCTGGACTAGATGGACCACTGGCCTGATCCAGCAGGCTCTTCTTATGTTCTTATGTGCTTAAACAATACTGAGCTGGATGGACCTATTTATTTATTTATTATTTGATTTATATCCCACCCTTCTTCACAGCAGGAGCCCAGGGCAGCGAACAGAAACGCTAAAAACACTTTAAAACATCATAAAATAGACTTTAAAATACATTAAAACAAAACAACATTAAAAACATTTTTAAAAGTTTAAAAACATCTTTTAAAAAAGGGTTAAAAACATATTATTAAAAAACATATTAACAATATTGTTGTAAAGTCATATCTGTGTTCTTCTTTTTTACAAAATGCACTGGCTCATCTCTTGAGAGTTTTTCCATTGTCACATGGCTGCAGTTAATTCCATAGATTTTCTCTATATCAAGCTCCATCACGTCATTCCAGTCCAGAAGATTATCCAAGCCATTGATAACTTTATCTCTAATATCTTCATTAATTTCTTCAGAGATAACGTTAAATTCCAAACAGTAGATTTTATTTCTAATATCCATAAACTCCAGATCTTTTTCCAATTCCACATTTGTTCCAATCTCCAGGGCTTGTATCTTCCCTTTATTTTTTCTTTTCTCATCTCTGATCTCATTCTCCTCTCTCACAGGATCCCCTATTTCTTTAAGCTCCTGCGTCATTTTGCTCAGTTCAATTTTCAGCTCCTTACTGCCCTGTCGCAGGGTTTGTTTCGTTATCTCAATCTCATCCATTATTTTCTGAAACATAATTACTTCCAGATTCTCAGCCACTTTCTTGATTGCCATTTTTAAAACCACGAAAACAAAACAAAACAAAAATAAAGAAGAACCACTTCTTATTTCAGCAACAATTGGGTTAATATTCCAGGCTTGATGACATCACAGTATAAACAGAGCAGCCTGCCTTATCTCTCTATGTTCAAGAACACAAAACAAATTTGGTTCCCAGCATCAAAACAGTTAGTGGCGTCGTGAAGAAGCAGATTCGTCAAAATAAAATAGACCAAAAAGAGAATAGTCCCAGACAATATAATGTTCCTCGGAATAGAAATCCCTCTTCTGTTTTTATCTTTAGAATGCACTTCCAGCACAGCTTTTTGCAATAGAAACAGAGATAAGCTGTTAATTTCGTGAATAACAGAGAAGAGTTATAGCTCACCCAGAAGTTCTTTAAAGCTGATTCATTTGACAAATCTCTTTTTGCTGCAACAATTTAAACCAAGTAAAAAAAATAATAGAAAGAAGGGTGCTTGCCTGTTAGTCCGTTTTCTCTTTGAAGAAAAGATAAACGTGTCGCATTAATCAGATAGAGCTTGTTCGGAAGTCCGTCCGGCATTGCTGGCTGGACCTTTTCTCATAAATTAATGAAATCCAGTCCTCCCAACAAAAACAGGCTTTTGAGGTTGATCTCTACATTTCTCCCTGCCCGGGAGAAATTTCATCAGTCAAAAAAAAAATGTTCTGATTGATTTATATCTGAATAAGCTTCTTTTGAGGCGGGAGCCCGTCTCAAAAGCAGGCACAAGCGAAGTCACCCTTCCCGGAAGTCCCAATATTTCAGCAACTTATTCAGAATTGATGGCAAGAAAATATTTGGGATAGAGGAAATTCCCATCAGACTCTTATTATATGACTATGGCTATGACAGCAAGATTATTATGGAATACTGATAATGGAAGATTGGACACTGAAATTACTGGATTTAACAGGACTATTGAAGATGGAAGATGGAATTAATATGGATAATGGAATAATGGCTATTGAAATTATTGGACCTAACAGATTTTGATGAGATGGATTAATCGATATGTTTATTTGGACTATGGTTATGACAATAAGATTATTATTATTATTAATGAGATGGATTAATCGACATGTTCATTTGGAGAAAAATTGATAGATATATTTCTTAAAGAATTGAAACCTCTCTTTGACTTTTTGTGGAAAGAATAAAGTAATGTTTATGTGATTTGATGATTAATTAAGATAACTACTGGAGGAAAGTGATTTTATAATATAATTTAAGAGACAGGATTGTTATATATTGTAGACCTACAACTGATTTGATCTGCGACAAATGGGAAGTCAACATTTTATTTTTTTGTTTAATCATTTTTGTTTTGTTTTGTTTTTTGTCTTTGAATGTTTTATGATTTTGTTTTGTATGTTTTATGAAAATTTGAATAAAAATTATTGTAAAAAAAAAACATATTAACAAGCAATTCTAACACAGACGCAGACTGGGACAGGTCTCAACTTTAAGGCTTGTTGAAAGAGAAAAGTATTCAAAAGGTGCCGAAAAGATAGCAGAGATGGCGCCTGCCTAATATTCAAGGGGAGGGAATTCCACAGGGTAGGTGCCGCTACACTAAAGGTCCGTTTCCAATTATCTGATTCAGTCGAAGGGAGATTCCTAATTTCCCAGAAATGGGGAAGTGTTCAGCAGTAGAATTCCAATGAGGACCCCGTTCTTCCCCCATGTGCAGCTCGAGGTGGAACTAGGTGGGCTGTGTACAAGGTGTTTTGTAAAATCAGTTTTGTTTTTAGTGCAACTGCAGCAAAATAATTAGGTGGCTGGTGATTAAAAAGAAGACCCGCAGACAGCAGAACACCACCAGGAATACAATCATTTCAACTTAGTTAAAAAAAAAAAGGGTTAACACAGATTCCAGATGAAATGGACCTGAAACATTAACACAAAGAGAGATCAAGATGTTTTGACCATGTGTCCAGTCTTGAATTACAAATAATTTAGGATGACTAGTGAAAAGCGATGAACTTAAGACAGAGTCCTCTTTAACTCCACTGATTTATTGTTTAAATCTGTTTTGCCCATTTTCTCATAAGGAGTGACCACTTCTTGGTGTACACAGAGTTATTGACACCCTGGCTGAGTCACAGTCATTGTTTCTAATTATGCTCAGCAGAGCTAAGATGAAAACCCAACCCAACATCCTCTGTGTCCAAATAAGCCAATAATGCTGATAGAAAATGAAGAAAATGCAAGTATGGACTCAGCTTGCAATCATACTCAACATTATTAAATACAGAGGTTGGGTGAAGGGAGCCTCAGAGGGAATTTTGCTTGCTTGTTTTAGGTTTAGTTCAGCTCACTTCCTCAGTAGTTTCAGCTTTTCTCTTTGGGCCATCATAAAATTCCTTCTACAGTCTTATCTGCACCATACATTTAAAGCACATGGATTCCCCCAAAGAATCCTGGGACCTGTAGTGTACTCCTCACAGAGTTACAAGTCTCAGCACTGTTAACAAACTACAGTTCCCAAGATACTTTGGGACAATGTATGACGTGGATGTGATCTAGATCAGTCTTCCCCAACCTGGTATCCTCCAGATGTTTGGGACTTCAATTCCCACCAGCCCCAGCTAGTACAAGAAACAGAAAACAGGACTTTTGTAGACTTTTAATTGATTCTCACAGGAGAGAATTCTAGCAAGCACAGAGGAAAGCTTTATTTCCTGAAATTCTGGCTTCTACACAGTGATCAAAGGCACAGGAGCCCTGTCTGCCTGTGGCTTGGGCCACAAATGGTTAAGAATTAAGATGACACAGAGGGCCTAGTCAAGCATTTGGTAATGAACGTCTGAAGGTGCTTGTGAGCAGGTACTGGGAACCTCAGGGCTCAGGGGCCAAATGCAGGCCTCCAGGACTCTTTATCTCAGGATTCTCCCCAGGCCACGCCTCCTCCATCCCCAGGCCACGCCCCTCACTGATCCTGCTTTGCACCCTACTTGAGTGTTTTTTGACTGCCTGCAGTGTGTCCATCAACTCTGATAATAATTCTTGCTTGCCCAGATGGAGGACAAAGAGGGATGCGTGAGCATGTTTAGAAACAAGCTTACCGTACAAAGGGAAACCGAGATATTGTATAGGAAGAGATGAATACAAGGAATCAGTAAAATTTCCTTTCTTTGCTCTGCCTGCTTTTGCTTCTGGCCTTGACCACCGTGGGCATGTGGCCCCTGGAAAATTGCTAAGATGGGAATGTGGCCCTCAGGCTGAAGAAAGTTCACTGTCTCTGCTTATAAGAATGAGAAGGCTTGCCTCATCCCCTAGATCAGGCGATAGAAGGGATGGGGAACTTGTGACCCTTCCAATTGAAGTGGAATTTTCCACTCTCAGGGGTCAATGGAACTAGTATGTAAATAAGGTGGAAGGGGATGGCTGTTGCGACAGGATGGGGCTGACAAAAGATGAGTATGTGTGTCCACACTTCCTCTTAATGGAGAATTACCTGACGAATCACAGAGCCAGGTGAGAGCGGGAAACAGGTAAAGCCCCTTATTGGGTACCTTGGGACACATGACTTTGAGAGCGGGAAACAGGTAAAGCCCCTTATTGGGTACTTTGGGACACATGACTGTACATTGTAAAGAGCTATAAAAGACTCTCAATTTGGGGAAGAAGGCACTCTGCCGCCATAGCACATGTTTGCAGGGGCTCCTTGCAATTGTAAGTATAGTAAACAGCTGTAAGCTTCAACATGCCTCAGTGTCGTATCCTGGAAAATGACTCCATTAAGGACAAAATTCCACAACACAATGTTGCTGGGCTACAACTGCCATCTTCCCTGGCTGCTGGCCATGTTGGCTGATAGGTGCTGGGGGTCCAAAAATATCAGGACGATACCAGGCTCCCTATCCCTGGGCCACAGGGAGACAGGCACAGAGTGCGGATGTTATTTAGCTCCTCACACCTCTGTGCCCCTTTTGCTCTAAAATAAAGGAGCAAATTCCCTACTTTTACACCACTGGGGCAGACCCATGTGTATTTTTTGGGGGGAGGACTTATTGCAGCTCTTTTGCTCCAGTTGGCTTGTTCCCCCTCTCTTGCCTGAGCAGAAGCTCATTCCCCTGGCAGGCAGACTCTGTTGATGTCACCCTATATACGGGAAGGGGGAAACTATACATTTCACATACATGCTATTGCCCTGCAACCTTGTATGCTGCAGGGATGGGGAACCTGTGGCTCTCCTGATGTTGTTGGACTCCAACTCCTATCACCCCCAGCTGGCATGGCCAATGGTCAGGATCATGGGAGTTGTAGTCCAATAACAACTGGAAGGTCACAGGTTCCCCATCCCTGTAACACAGCGTTCTCCCCACTTGGGGTTCCCAGCAACTGGTACTCAGAAGCATACTGCCTCCAAGGAGGTTGAACATAGCCATCATTGCTAGTAGCCATTGGTAATCTAACCCTCCACAAATTTTTCTAATGATGGGAGTTGTAGTCTGAAAACATCCTTTGGGAGGAAGCATGGGATATAAATGTAATAAATAAATAAAAACAAATCATCTGGAGGGCCACATAGGATATGGATCCCTGGAAATATACTGGGATTTTATCTGTTAGTTTCTGCATTTGATGATTTCCACAACATGAAAATTTCATTGCAAGTGCTGGGTATGCTCTCTTTTGCTACATTATTAGTAATTTTGTCTCACCACAGGATACAGAAACACAGAGACTTGCTTCACCCTTTTGTTGTTATGTGCCTTCAAGTTGATTATGATTTATGGCGACCCTATGAATCGGCAACCTCCAATAGTATCTGTCATGAACCACCCTTTTCAGATATTGTAAGTTCAGGTCTGTGGCTTCTTTTATGGAATCAATCCATCTCTTGTTTGGTCTTCCTCTTTTTCTACTCCCTTCTGTTTTTCCCAGCATTGTTGTCTTTTCTAGTGAATCATGTCTTCTCATTATGTGTTCAAAGCATGCACCAGACACATCAGTAAATAAAAAAGATTATAGCCTGCTGCATGTGGGGTTTTTAAATGAGAAAAAGTAAGCAGCTTCCTGTATGGGGCTTGCACTAGGAATCTTATGGCTTATAGCAGGGACCTAGCTTGGATAGCTTCCGAGACTGGGCTGATGCCTCCTCAGAGACCTCTTCAGGGGCAAAAAGTGTGCATTTGCCAAGCAGCATGAACACAGAGTATAGAAATATAGGAATCTGCCTCATACCAACTCAGACCATTGGCCCATTTAGCTCAGTAATACCAACACTGTCTAGCAGCAGCTCTCCAGGGTTTCATGCAGGGCTTTTTTTCCAGTCCTGCCTGGAGATGTCATGGACTGAACCTGGGATTTTTTCCATACAAAGTCGATGCTCTACCACTGACCTTCCCCAATGTCTCTAGTTTGGCCAGGCAGGTCAATATGCAGCATTCTTGGACATCTGCCAGAAACCCTGTCAGGACCCAGTGGTGACACCTGTCTTGGGTCCTCCTATAACCAGTATTCCAATATGAGCTCCAGTCAGCTGCCATTTAGATGTCTTACACTGCTGTTACCACATACCCTTATCTGCACGTGTATACAGCTACACCTGCTACACCCAATAAATAAACATGTAATCAAGAGTCATGTTGTGCCATGGCCAAAACTAGGCTTTCTGATAGGTGGAATTAGCAATGGGAGAACAAGCCAGAATTTAGAGTAATTGAATATGTGATTTATTACAGAAATGTATTAAGTGCATGGACAGCATGCAGACTGGACCAGCAATTACTGGGTTAAATCTATAAATGGAATGGAGTGTCCTGAAGAGGAGCATTCCACACTGCAACATGATAATCTTATCCTCCATGAATCTATCTAATGGTGGGAGTTGTAATCCTAAAACATCCTTTGGGAGGAAGGGTGGGATATACATTTGATAAATAATAATTAAAAAATTAAAACATCTGGAGGGCCACACAGGATATGCATCCCTGGTAATATACTGGGAATTTATCTTGCATTTGTGTATATGAATTCCAGAACCAGATAGCATTCTTCAAGTACATGAAAGGCTGTCACACAGAAGAGGGCTGGGATCGCTTCTCGATTGTCCCAGAGTGCAGGACACAGAATAATGGGCTCAAGTTGCAGGAAGCCAGATTTCAACTGAACATCAGGAAAAACTTCTTAAGTGTTAGAGCCATACGACAATGGAACCAATTACCTAGAGAGGTAGCGGGCTGTCCGACACTGGAGGCGTTCAAGAGGCAGCTGGACAGCCATCTGTCGGGAATGCTTTGATTTGGATTCCTGCATTGAGCAGGGGGTTGGACTCGATGGCCTTATAGGCCCCTTCCAACTCTACTGTTCTATGATTCTATAATTCTATGCACCCCATGGCCGGGTCCAGCCAATATGAATGTAATATATAAATGTAAATCATCATTATATATAAATCATCATCATCATCATGCGGCACAGGTGTAGGGGTACAAGTAAAGATTCACAAGGAATCACAGCAGAGATAGGGGGTAGCACAGATGGAGTAAAGACACTTTCATTTTCTTTGCCTCATCCCTCATGCCTCTGTAAGCCAGCTCCAAAAGACAGCTTGCACAAGGAGCTGCTGTTTGTTGCTCCTGCCCTCACTTGGACCAGAACAGTTACAGGATTGAACAGGTTGGCATTGGAGGCAGCAAGTGGCTCACTGCTGGCCAGGAGGAAGTTTCATAACCATGTAGGAAGACCACATAACTGGACCTGCACATGGGTTTCTGGCATTCATATACACAAGTGCAACCTGCAACAAAATCTTGCAGCATGGAATGCTCCTCTTCAGGACGCTCCGTTCCATTCCCTCTTCCTCCATGTTTTCTGATGCCCCTCTCAATAGCCAGTCAGCATTTGTGGCTCCTGATCATGTTCAATCCTCACTGGACTTTGGGGGGAAGATTTGGGGGTTCTCCCTCTTAAAGCCCCTCCCCTGAAGATCTTTTGTACATCTGCAAACCTTGGAGTTTATATGAGTGTACTGATACCTCCATCTGGTGAGTGGGTGGTATTGTGTTGGCTACATAAACTACAACACTCTTTTCCTAAAGCCTCTTGGGTGTTACATCAGCAGAGGGAGCTCTCCTGGTAGTTCCACCGCCCTCAGAAGTTGGGGTGGTGGTGGCTGGGAGAGGGCATTCTTTGTGGCAGCACCCTTCGGGAGGAAGGAAGGGATATAAATTTAAGGATAAATAAAATAAAAAATAAGTTGTGGTATTTCCTCACTGCAGAGGTGAGTCTGGCACCTTCATTATATAGCTGTCGTATACTGAAGACCTCTTCACCTTGGCCTTCGACACTCGAGATGTATATATTTTAGGACCCTCTCTAGCTGTGAATGTAATTTCTTTTAAACTGTTTTTAATATATTTTATATTGTGACCCACCCTGGGTCCTACTGGTGGAGGGCGGGTCATAAATGTGATGACGATGATGCTATAGTTCCATTTGCTCTAGAACTGTATACCTCTCTTTCATGGCATGCTTATAATTTGTGGTAATGTTTATGATGAACACTAGGTGTCACTGTGCATCAATGCATTTGAGACGCGCAGCCTCATGTGTCAGTCTTCCCCTTTTACCAATATCCTAATACTTTTTATTGTGATGCACTTCAAGTTGATCAATAATGTTTGTGTCTCTGTGTTGCTTGCTTCCCATCTCCTGCCACTGCTTTGAATGTGCACCCAGCATTGGAGGCGCTGCCTCATTAACCTCAGCCTGTCTTCAGCCAGACCCTGCTTGCCTGTCTTCTTTCTAAACCTGTCTAGGGGTGGCCCTACCTGCCACCTTCCTCCTCCTCCACAGTCTCAGTTTTGCCCTTGCAGAACTCAGCAGGAAAGAGAATGGGAACAAAATTCTCTTATCATTGGCTCTGGCTCCGCCTGTCATTGCCTCTGGCTCCGCCTACTCTTGGTCTTCCTGCCTTCCGACCTACCTGTCAAAAAAGGCACCAGCCACAGGTGGCACCCAGCATATTGAAAAAGCAGCTGTATCACGCACACACACACACAAGCACTACAATAAAGGACAATGTTTTACACTGCTTTCTTTTCAAATATTTACTTAAACCCTGTGTCAAGATTTTTTCAAACCTAGGGGAATGACACCATTAAGCTGATGATTCCCGGAACGGTCCCATTGCATTACAAGGCCAGAAAGAGAGTTTGTTTATACGGGGGGGGGGGGGGGAGGAAGGCCCTTGTAATAATAATCATTTTTTTAAAAAGGTTTGGCTCTGTTGGGCTTTTTACTCCCACACATTTGAGTGGGAGAAAGGACAAATTTCTAGGACACTGAGTTCTCCATAGCAACAGAAAACGGAAGTGACTTTAACCCTATCTAGCGATGGATGACTCATTTTTGCTCATGTTCTAAGCACAGTAAAATGTTGGTAAAAGAAAAAAAAAGAAAAAAATCCCTCTCTTGTAGACCTGGCTCAAGACTTTTGGGTGCCTGAGGCAGAAAATGCAAACATCCCTCTAGCAGCAAAATTATAATAATGAATAAAATAATTGACAATTGGATGTCTTTTAAAGATACTCCAAAATCTGTCGCTTGAGTCATATTTCCGATAGCCAACTTCTTGGTGGAGACAGCCCTCTGTCCTATTGCTTTGGATCACTTCCTGACTGTCAGTATTTTGCAGTGCACAGTTAAACTATGGAATTTGTTCACACAGTAGGCAGTGATGGCCAACAAGTTGGGCGACTTTAAAAGAAGATTAGATAAATACATGAAGAATAAGGCTATCAATGGCTACTAGCCATGTTTATTATCCTCTGCCTCCATGGTCAGAGGCAATATTTATTTATTTATTTATTTATTAGTTGCCCATCTGGCTGGTTGTCCAGCCACTCTGGGCGACGTACAAAATAAAAACATACAAATACTTTAAAACATTAAAAATCTCAACAACAATAATAAAATCTAGCCCACCCCAAAAGCCTGCCTGAAGAGCCAGGTTTTCAAGGCCTGGCAGAAGCTCATCATAGAGGGGGCATGGCGGAGATCATTTGGGAGGGAATTCCACAAAGTGGGGGCCACAATTGAAAAAGCCCTTTCCCTAGTCCTCACCAGTCTAGCTGTTTTAATTGGTGGGATAGAGAGAAGGCCTTTTGAGGCTGATCTTGTTGGGTGGCATCCCTGATGATGCTGGAGGTGCTTCTTCAGATAGACTGGGCCAAAACCATATAGGGTTTTAAAGGTCAGAACCAACACCTTGAATTGGGCCCGGAAAACAACCGGTAACCAGTGCAACTCCTTTAGCATTGGAGTGATGTGATCTCGCCGGCGGCTGCCTTTAATCAGGCGAGCCGCCACATTCTGTACCAGTTGCAGCTTCCGGACCGTTTTCAAGGGTAACCCCACGTAGAGCGCGTTACAGTAGTCTAGGTGAGAGGAGACCAGGGCATGTACCACCGATGGGAGCAGGTGACTGGGAAGGTAGGGGCGCAGCCTCCATATCAGATGGAGTTGATACAGCGCTGCCTGGCTCACAGCCGAGACCTGAGCCTCCATGGACAGCTGGGAGTCAAGAATGACCCCCAGGCTGCGCACCTGGTCTTTCAGGGGCAGTTGTACCTCATTGAGCACCAGGACAACATCCCCAAACCTTCCCTTGTCTCCCACAAACAGTACCTCGCTTTTGTCAGGGTTCAGCTTCAGCTTATTCCTTCCCATCCAGCCACTCACCGACTCCAGGCACTTGGATAGGGTTTCTACAGCCAACCTCGGTGAAGATTTGAATGAGAGATAGAGCTGCGTGTCATCCGCATACTGGTGACACTGCAGCCCAAATCTCCTGATGATAGCCCCCAGCAGCTTTATATGGATGTTGAACAGCATCGGGGAGAGGATGGAGCCCTGTGGCACCCCACAAGTGAGAGGCCAAGGATCCGAAACCTCATCCCCCAATGCCACTCTCTGGTACCTACCAGAGAGGAAGGAATGGAAGCACTGCAATACAGTGCCCCCTATGCCTAACCTCTTCAGGCGGTCTAGAATGATACCGTGGTCAACAGTATCAAAAGCCGCTGAGAGATCCAGGAGGACAAGGAAGGTGCATTCGCCCCTATCCAACACCCTCCTCATATCATCCACCAAGGCGACCAAGGCCATTTCAGTCCCATGTCCAGGCCTGAAACCTGATTTAAATGGATTCAATATGCTTGTAAATACCATTTGCTGTAAGCTACAGGAGGGGAGAGTGCTCTTGTGCTCAGGTCCTGCTTGCGGGCTTCCCATGGGCATCTGGTTGGCCCCTATGATAACAGGAAGCTGGATTAGATGGGTCACTGACCTGATCCAGCAGGCTCTTCTTATTTCCTTATGTTCTTGGGATCCAAGTGCATACCAGGAATTTAGGTTTGTGCAATTAAAGTGCTCTGTTGCCCTGGCACAACAAAACAACTTTTTTAAAAATTGAAATTTTGCCGTTAGGAAAGTGATGGGGAAATGCACTGAAAAGTGTAGGACAAACAAATGAGTAATGTGAAGATGTTCAAACACCATGCAAGCAAATCAGGAGTTCTCAATAAACAGGTTATCTGGAGGAGTGTTGCATATTTCATACCAGATGAGAAGAGGTGACATCTGATGATCTGCTGTGGAGACAATACTTTGGGCCCAGTTCAGTGTTTCTTTCAGTGTGTGCTGTTGACTATTCTAGGCCTCCTATTGTCCCTCCCATTGGGCAGGCAAATAAACACACACCCCATATTACATTAGTAGTATGGCTTTGTTCCTGACCACAACAGAGTATGAATAGAGTGGATTTTCACAATGGATCGGAGTCTTTCAGACCAAATGACCTTGTCCCCACAATAGGACATGAGGTCACCATACATTATGTGCAAGCTTTTTTGTTTTGAAGGGATTGAAAACAGAGCTCTAGCCTGCCTGGACAAGGTTACTACTTTTTTTCCTGACCCCTCTGTATTAGACAACAGCTTGACATATACAGTTGTCAAGTTGCAAACTGGAGACTTGTACATTGTAGCTTTAAAACCACCAACGGAAGACCAGGCACCTGCAATTTCCATTGTTGTTGACTCCTTCTCCTGCCTGGCTGCAGTGGCTGAAGTGGTTTGTTATTAGGAAGATCTATGCATTGCTGCAGGGCAATCGAGGAGAAGGGGAATTCCTGTCCTTACCCAATACCAACAGTCAGCCCTATGCAAGCGTGTGGTTGCTGACTGGCTAGGCTCTCTTGCTGATGTCAGCAGCCTACGTCCACAAAGAGCAAAAGAAGGGAACCTGTAGCCCTCCAGATGACGTTAGGCTGCAACTCCCATCAGCTCCATCCATGGTTGGTGGTCAAGGTGCAGCCACATTTGGAATACTGTGTACAATTCTGGTCACAAAAAGGATACTATAGTGTTGGAAAAGGTTCAGAAAAGGGCAACCAGAATTATCAAGAGGGTGGAGCAACTCCCCTATGAAGAAAGGTTGCAACATTTGGGGCTTTTTAGTTTAAAGAAAAAACGAGTCAGAGGCAACATGATAGAAGTTTATAAAATTATGCATGGCATGGATAAAATGGACAGAAAAAAGTTTTTCTCTGTTTCTCATAACACCAGAACTCGTGGACATTCAATGAAGATGAATGTTGGACGTTTCAGGACAGACAAAGGAAAGTACTTCTTCACGCAGTGCATAGTTAAACGGTGGAATTCGCTCCCACAAAAGGCAGTGATGGCCACCAACTTGGATGGCTTTAAAAGAGGATTAGACAAATTCATGCAGAATAAGGCTATCAATGGCTACTAGCCATGATGGCTGTGCTCTGCCACCATAGTCAGAGGCTGTATGCTTCTGAAAACAGTTGCCAGGAGCTGTAGGAAGGGAGAATTTGCTGGCATTCAGGTCCTGCTTGTGGGCTTCCCATGGGCATCTGGTTGGCCACTGTGAAAACAGGATGCTGGATTAGATGGGCCACTGGCAAGATCCAGCAGCCTCTTCTTGTGTTCTTATGTCAGGGACAGTGGGAACTGCGCCTCAGTGACATGTGGAGGACCAAGTGTTCCCCATCCCTGACATAGGTGATTAACCAGTCAGCAACCACATGCTTGCCTGGTGCCTCCTCGATTGTCTCCTCTTAGATTCTGGTCAGGATAGGAATTCTCCTGCTTTCTTAATTGTCACACAGTGGCAGCTGGCCGATCCTATTATGAAGTGCCATCCCTGGATGCTGCTGTCTGGCTGTGCAGTTCAACAGCAGAGGCCAAGCCAAGTATGGAGCAAAAACATTAGAGAAGTTAAATGCACAGGGAATATAGGAAGCTCCCTTGTACCAGGCAACTATTTGTCTGCCTAGATCAGTGTTGTTTACTCTCACTGGCAGTGGCTCTCCAGCAACTGAAGCAATGGCCTTTCCCGTCCCCTTTTAAAAATGGAGATGAGAGAGATCCAGCTTATGACGTTCTGCATGCCAAATAGATGCTCTTATAGGATTGCCAGATCTCCAGTTTTCACCCAGAGACTCCAGATTTTTTGGGTCATCTCTCGGTCTCCAGGTGAGTCACCTTAATCTCTGGACTTTCAGCTTTCATTTAAAAAATAAATTAAGTTTCTAGATGGTCTGGTTCACAAGATATACACCAAAATGTCAGCTGTCCCCTTGTAACTTCTGTTAAATGAGCTTGTAGCTGGCTGTTCTAACCCCACCTTTTCAGGTTTGTAGCCAATAAGTGAAGTCAGGGTTGTGATTGACAAGGGATTTGTTGACCTCCAAGGAATAGCTAGAACCCATTTCAAATCCAGAAAACTGTTGTTTTTTTCCTGCATGTCTGAAAATCTCATAGGTAAGTTTATAGCTTTCAGCAGCAGCAAAAGTCTTTCTGTGTGTAGCAGATCTAAACGCCATTATAAAGTGTTATGCTTTTCTAATTATGAGAAGTCAAACAAGTTTTAATTTCCCTGGGCTGTTGAAGAGGGCAGTGTTTTGAAAACCTTCTCAATATAAAGCACTAAGCCTATATTTTCTGGGAGTAAAGCAGCAATGCTAATCCCACAAATCAGGAGTAAATCCCATTGAATTCAATAGGACTTACTTTTGAGTCGACATGGTTAGGATTATGCTGTAAATTAATGGGACTTGTGAATGAACATATCAAAGGATTGTGTTCATGTTGTAAATTTTTCTCTCCCTCTCCAATCCTATTTTTTAAAGCAATTAGGCAGGGTTTACGTAGGTATCACTGCTTTTATTATGTAGGAAACTAATGCATTATTTTATTTTTAAACAAATGTTCTGCAGAGACCAACTGGTTTTGACAATAAACTATTATATGGGCTGTTTGTATTTTTACATCTCCAGTGTGTGTGTATACAGAGCCTTTCCAACATCCCTGTGAGGGAGGGTTGCTGATTGGAAACCAAGGCAGCTCACAACAAGAAATACATCACTTTAAAATTCAATAACCATAAAAACAAGTATAAAACAGTTGCAAAACAGCTTAAAGTGGCATGATTCTGAATTTTGGGTTGAATGAGTGAAGGTCCTTATCACTTGAGGTTCTGTGCATGCTTCACTGTTTAAGTAAGCCCCATTGAATACATTAGGACTTGCTTTTGAATAAACGTGCATAGGATTGCACTATAAATATCTTTACAGATTGTGTAAATAATAAACATCTTTGACAGTCATGCTTATATAAATATTTCTTCATACTATGTCCCAATAAGTATCTGATGGCACACTATGGTTGTACATTATTATATCCTCTACATTATAAGTGTGCTGTTCTTCCTTGGGGTGGTCATGGTTCTCTTCTTTTTTTCACCCTGAGGAGCAGATTAGGCTGAGAGATGGTGGGTAGCCCATGGTCACCCAGTAAACTTTAGAGCTGATTTCCATTTTTAAAAAATAATTAAAATGATTTATATGCAGGCAAAGTTTATGAAGTAATGCAGATCCTCATAATACATTTAAAGCACATCCAACTCGCATTTAACTTCCTCCAAAGAATCCTGGAAAGTGGAGTTTCCCCTTCACAGTTGTAGTTCCCACCACCCTTAACAAACTACATTTCCCATGATTCTGTGGTGAGATTCATGTCCTTAAAGTATGTGTCGAATGTGCTTTCAATTAATGGTGTGGATCTGCCCTAGGAATGCTGTGCGTTCTTTTGTGCATTGGAAAGAACAATTTTAAAAGACACTTTTTTAAATGGGAAGGGCTATAGCTCAGTAGCAGGGCTTATGCTTTGCATGCAAAGGACTAAAATTCAATCACTGGAAAAAAATATTGCCTGGAATCCTGGAGAGCCAATGCTAGTCCATGTCATCAGTACTGAGCTAGATGGTACCAAATCGGTATAAGGCAGATTCCTTTGTGCCTAAAAGAGGAAAGCGACACAAGGGCCACAGTGACTCCAAAATTTAGTTATGTATTTTATTTACAACATTTATATCCCACTTGTAAAAAAACCTCAAAGCGGTTTACAGAAGGAAATAAAACAATAAAATTATTGGCAGAAACGGTTAAAGACAGGTTTTTAAAAACATTCAAAATAATAAAACCAACAATGAGTTAAAAACAGATAAAAAACATAATAGCTTCTACATGCCTGGGCAGGCTTGCCTAAACAAAAATGTTTTTAACAGGTGCTGAAAAGAGTACAATGAAGGCATCTACCTAATGTCAATAGGCAGGGAGTTCCAAAGTGTAGATGCTGCCATACTAAAAGACCAATTTCTTACAAGAGCAGAATAAGTACTATGTTGCACCTGCAACATGGAAAGCACATTTTGAACTTGGCCTGCTAGCAAATCGGCAACCAGTGCAGATTTCAGAGCAGAGATATTATGTGCTGATAGGGTCTCACTCATGTCAGCAATTGTGCTGCTGCATTCTGCACTAACTGCAGCCCCCAGGCCACATGGTTCTGCATGGCGATTTCTGTGACCTTGGCTGACTGGCTGCTAGGATTTTTTTAGTTTTGGTTTTTGGTTAGGATTCCTGACTGGTTGTGGGATGCAGAGTTTTCTGCCGTTCTCATAGGAATCTTGTTGTGGTTGGTATGGCATTGCATTTAGAAAATCATCAGTGTCTTTTGTTTTTCTGTTTGCATTTCATTTACCTTTAACCTCACTCACTTACATCCATAGAAGCAGCAACAGTAGTCCCATGTGCTCAGCTCAACCCTTTTCAACCTGATGATGATGCACCTTGTTGGTTGCATAACAGTTTGTAGCCCAACAGTGGTAAAAGAGAATTCACATACTGGGAACTGTGGCTTCAATTGCTGTTGTTTGCAAGCTACTGCCTGTGAAGGTAGACCAAACCATGTGTGTTTTCTCTCTGTCAATTATTACTCACTGGAATTGGATTGGCTGTCAAAGTGAGTTTATAGCAGCCCACAGGGTAGACAAAAAAGGATAGAGAATCTCCTTAACTCTTACTCATTTCTTAAACCTCTTTCTGAAGTGAAGGGTCAAGTCTGTAAAGATGTTTGGAGCAGCCATGTTAAAAGGCAGGCAGGACATTCCAGGCAGGGGGTTGCCAACCCTGTTTGGATATGGATATCTTTGCAGAGGATCCCTAGTAATGTTTTACCAACAGCACAATTCAAACCATAGCTACTCAGAAGTAAGTCCTATTGAGTTCTACAGGGTTTAGTCCCTTAGTAAGTGTGTTCTCTACCCAGACTCCCTAAGCAGGTGAGAAGGAATTATCCTGTAAGCTGGACTGGGGAACACCATCTTTTAGCTAAGATATCTATCTTAATTTCCAATCAGAGAAATGTTTTTGTTTGAATTGTATGTTCCAAGCAACTGTGGTTGATGCTTAATGTACATGACATCACTAGGGCCCATCCCCAAAATCTCAGAGTTTGGGATGCTTCTGACCTGGAAACCCTAATGCTCTACCACTGACTTAAAAACTCTTCATAAAAAAAAATTAATCTGTGCAGCATTTGCTTAAGATTTAAATGAAAACAACTAATTCTCATGGTCAGTTTAGATCAGGGGTGAGGAACCTTTTTCAGCCCAAAGGCTTCTGGTGAAACATCCAGGTGCTGCATACTAGGGGTGGATATGGTCGGAGGCAAAAGTGGGCAGAACAATTGCAAAAGTCAGGGGTTTCTATACACACACACCTCTCTCCATCATGGCAAGCAAGGAGCATTATCATAGTTCCAGCCATGCAAACGCACTTGTGGAGGGTGCAGAGCAGGGCTGGTGAGAGGTGTGGACCGGGCAGAGTCTGGAAGGCTGGATAGAGGGAGCTGGAGGGGGCACAATCAGCCCTCGAGCCTGAAGTTCCCCACTCCTGGATTAGATCCTGGCCTGTTCTGAAACCATAGTTTAAACAAACCACAGTTCCCCAAATTCGGATGTCACAAGGAACTGTAGTTAGTTTTTAAAATAAAAACAGACACTTCTAATCTTGCCCTCTGGTTCAGAAAATAAGAGAGCAGAGCAGCAGTGGGAGAGTCCAAGGTTTGCTGTGGCTCACTTGTGTAGCAAGAAAACATGGCTTCTTGTTGTATTGGAATAGTTCAGTGCCCAAAGGTAGTGCAAAATTTATGAGCCCAGCTCACCACCTGCCAAGCATGGTAATCACCACTTTATTTGGATATTGTTTTTCTGTATTGATTGAGCTCATAGCAATTCACAGCAAATCACAACAAGAAAACAACACTGCCTCCTGTTTGGTTCTAGGGCCTTCATAAAGCTCCTCTATGAACAAAAAAAGGAAGGGGGGAGATTTGTATGCACCTTTCAGGTCACAATACATGGCTAGTGTCTGGCTTTGTGGCTCACACAGGACCTGCACATTTGATTTGTATGAATGCTCCTAGGAGCAATCAGGACACCCATGCTGGCTTATCAGAGACCTCAGGTCCTGGGTCTACCGAGGTTCCCAGTGGAAGAAGCTATCATGAGCCTCTGTACGTAGTAGGTTGACCATGTGTCCTGCTTTACAAAGGACGTCTTCTCTTTGAAGGGCTGTCTGGTCCAAGTCCATTTTAAAGATAAAGAACCACAAGAAGAGAGAGAGAGACAGTGGGCCTTGAAGTAGCTCATCAGCAGTTAGCACCTGGACAGCAATCTGAGCAGGCACACACAGATCACCAGTTCACAGTTTTTGGCACTATGGTAAGATGCATTGTATTTCTACTGACATTATAAAAATTATTTCTAATTGTGCATATTTGCAAAAGTGGAACACAGGAAGCTGCCTCCAATCTAGTATTGTCTACACTGACTGGCAGCAGCTCTCTCCAGGGTGTCAGGCAGGGGACTTTCCCAACCCTATCTGGAGATGCTGAGGATTGAACCTGGGACCTTCTGTGTGCAAGGCAGATGCTCTAACCACTGAGCTGTGACCCTTCAAGTATGCACTGTTTGTGCACATATGTGCCCTTTTTTGTCCTCTTGTTTCTTTGGCTGCAACATGGTCCTTTGACTTTCTTCCCACACGGATGAACATCTGTAGTAGTGATAAAACAACTTCCCCCTAATGAATTACTGTTCCCTTTAATTACTGAAGAACCAGCAGTTGTCCCTTGTCTGTGCAATAAATCTATCAACTGGCTGTGATTGCAAAGGCACAAGACAGGTAGCTGCCTTGTCACCAGGCACATACTGAGGCCTTCCAGGTCAACCCCTTTTTTTCAGGTAGGCAGCAAAAGAGGACATTTATGGAGCCCCGTGGCATGTTGACTTGTATGCAGCTTCATGAATAGTACAATTCATAGTACAATTCATGCACTGCAGCAAGATGCAGTGATGGCTACCAACTTATGTGACTTTAAATTCATTCATTCATTCATTCATTCATTCATTCATTCATTCATTCATTTATATACCGCCCCATAGCCGAAGCTCTCCGGGTGGTTTACAGTAACTAAAAACATTAAAAACAAATGTACAGATTTAAAACACATCTTCTAAAAACAATTTAAAACACAAATTAAAATATTTGAAGGAGAATGAGTTAAATTTATGGGAGAAATATCTTATCAGTAACTACTATACTATATGCAGCCCTCAAGCTTGCTGTATCCCATGCTGGACCATGGAAGATAGCTGATGAATCAGCTCAGACAAGAGATTATATAGCCCCTTCTTGGCTCTCAGTCAGCCCCAGGCAAGTGCTTCATGCATTTTCCCCTACTCCTGAGTAGCCTCACATGAAGCTAGGTGGGCACTTTGGTGGTGGCCCCAAAGTTCTTCTGCTCCTGTAGCCTGGGGGAGAGAGTGGGGAGATTTGAGAGCCAACCAGTGGTGCAATGACAAATTTAGGTCCCTTCATGATAGTCACAGCCACGTCCCCTTCCATCCTTTTTTTGGTTTTTTTTTTTTGCTGCTGGGTTGAGGATGAGATCCTTGTTAATGTCTTCTTCCACAACAACAGACGTCTCTAGGAGCCAATAAGCATGAAAGGGGGGATGTTAGCTACTAAGAAGAATATTCTCATTGGCTGACTTGCCTCCTTTCACTCTGATTGGCTCCAATCAGCAGGAAAGGACAAGGAAGCATATTAGAAGACTCTTCTCAGTGGCTAACATACTGCCTTTTCATGCTGATAGGCTCATAGGATGCTGGAGACATAGGGACTCTGCTCCCAAAATAGTAAAGGGTCTAAGACCCGCTGAGACCCCAGACAATTACACCCTTGAAGCCAACCAGAAATTCAGGCAAGTGCTGTGGAGACCTCCAGTCATAGGTCACAGATGCCTGGATCCAACAATTCTTCAGGATCACTGGCAGCATAGGTGCTTGGGATCTGCTTGGAAAGTTCCACTACCCGAGCTCATCCTCTGAGGTGATAGGTTTTGTGCCTGGGCAGAGCTAAACACTGACATTTAGGTTTTAGAGGCAGTATTCATCTAAATACCAGTTGCTGAAGGCATGGGGGGGGCAGGAGAGAGAATAACAGGAGAATTTTGTTGCATTCATAGGATGTGGGCCTCCCAGAGGCATCTGGTTGGTCACTGTGAAAAGCAATATTTATTTATTCATTTATTTGCAGCTCGATATTCAGCATTTCTAAGCGGTGTGCATAGATGTTAAAAAAGAAAACCCATGCAAAAGAAGAACAATTAAAATCCATCATAAAAACAGAAAGCTACCTTAAAATGCCTGCTGAAATTGGAAAGTCTTTGGCAAGTGCCTGAAGTTCAGCAGAGAGAGGGCCTGTCATAAGAACATAAGAGCATAAGAAGAGCCTGCTGGATCAGGCCAGTGGCCCATCTAGTCCAGCATCCTGTTCTCACAGTGGCCAACCACGTGCCTGGGGGAAGCCCGCAAGCAGCACCCGAGTGCAAGAACACTCTCCCCTCCTGAGGCTTCCGGCAACTGGTTTTCAGAAGCATGCTGCCTCTGACTACGGTGGCACAGCACAGCCATTACGGCTAGTAGCCATTGATAGCCCTGTTCTCCATGAATTTGTCTAATCTTCTTTTAAAGCCATCCAAGCTGGTGGCCATTACTGCATCTTGTGGGAGCAAATTCCATAGTTTAACTATGCGCTGAGTAAAGAAGTACTTCCTTTTGTCTGTCCTGAATCTTCCAACATTCAGCTTCTTTGAATGTCCATGAGTTCTAGTATTATGATAGAGGGAGAAGAACTTTTCTCTATCCACTTTCTCAATGCCATGCATAATTTTATACACTTCTATCATGTCAAATCTCAGTTGGAAGAGAGTTCTGCAGGATTGGGCAAACAATACTGAATGCACAGCTTCTGTGCCCCAGAATCATGGGGGACCACCAACAGAGACACCCCCCCCAATATCTCAGTGTGATCAGGCTGGGATATAAGAGATCAGGCGGTCGTTAAGGTATCCTGGACCCAAGTTGTTAAGGGCCTTGTAATTTAATAAAAGAACCTTGAACCTGGCCCAGTAACATGTAGGCAATAGGATGCTAGACTAGAGGGCCATTTGGTGTGGTCCATCAGGGCACCTCTTAGGTTCTTATGGCCAGTGGAGTTTGGGATGTTTTTGGATTGGTGGCAAGTTATGCAAGCATGGCCTAGTCTCAGTTCCTTGCTCTGAAACTCATACCAGTCATATTGTTTCATCCTTGGACCGGGACATAGCTCAGCTCTACAGCACATGCTTTGCATGCAAAAAGCCCCCGGTTCAATCCCTGGGATCTGCGGTTAGAAGGATCAGCAGTGGAAAGTCTTTTGTCTGGGGCCCTGGAGAGTAGCTACAACTTAAAATGCACATTCAACAGCATTTGCTATCTGGAGGGAAACTTTAGGAAAAGTGATAGGAAACCCAAGCTCACCCAAGGAAACCGGGGGCTCAATAAACCTCCCATTTGTGCTGCTTATTGCCTGGGACTGCTAAAGTAGAGCGATTGTCAAAGGCCCGCCAAGCAGCAATACATGGTTGGCAGGCTGCATTTGGGCTGGCCGGTCACAAGCTGGGAAGGACAGACTGGAGGTTACTGTTATTTCACCGCATGTCCCATAGGACCCAGATGAGAAAGCTCAGATGTTAGAAGCAGGGTCTGCAGCCTCTGGTTCCCTAATCTGCCACTGCAGTCCACTAAAAAGACCAGGGATGTAATCCTTCAGTCTGTTCAACCACTTTAATTATGCAACAACGAAAGCAAATGCACGCCACTTCCCTCTGTGTCTTCAGTTTCTCTGCTCCACTCTGAAGAATCCATTTCAGGAAGCTGCATCTCTTTGCTGTCCTGATCTCCTGCCTCACAATACTCATCCCACGTCTTACACAGCGGCAAAATGTTCCAGGGGTATTGTGCTTACTGAAGCTTGGTGTCAGTGGAGGCTTATTGGCATTTTGTAATATTTGTGTTCATTTACAAATATACAGGTTGAGCATAGATGGAGGAATAGCTTACAATGTTTCAGTTCAAGGGCCGCACTCTTATGGGCATCTTTTTGGGTCCACATGCCAGTGGTGGGTGGAGCCAGAGGCAAAAGTGGGCAGAGCAATGGATGTGACTCTTACTTTTGTGCAGAGGGCTACTTTCCAGCCATGCAAAAGTCTGAGGTTTCCACGCACACATCCATGCCTCTCCATCCTCCTTCCAGGCAAGCGTTCTTGCACTCAGGTCCTGCTTGCGGGCTTTCCCCAGGCACCTGGTTGGCCACTGTGAGAACAGGATGCTGGACTAGATGGGCCACTGGCCTGATCCAGCAGGCTCTTCTTATGTTCTTATGTTAAGCGACAAGCATTATCTCAGTTCAAGGACACATTCCTGCCAGGGAAGTGAGTACTGGGCCAGTGGAGGGTGTGGACTAGGGAGCGAACTGAGACATAGAGAGTCTTGGAGGTTCCTGACTCCTGGCTTGAATATCCCATGAGTGGCTGGTGGTCTGTTGTTTTCTTCTTACAAAAGAGACTCCCAGAATCAGTCACATCATCCATTGCTGGGGTGTGTGGGTGGAGAGAGCTGTTCAGAGGTCTCCTAGCCATTCAGAACACTAGGCCATTGAGCTAAACCAGCCACTCTCTCTAACAAAAGGAAGGTGCAAGAGAAATGGCAACTCTTAAACTGGGGCTCTAAAGGCAGCCTCCATCTCTGTTAATCCTCACCTATCCATTCCCCAGCCTTACAACAGTATCACCCACACAGGTTGAAAAAGAGTTGTAGGCACAGACGTCTGCTTTTTTTTAGTGCTGATCTTGGATTGCCCCCCCACCTGACAGTCATTTAAGCTTCAGTCTTAGATGCATTTGTGGGCATGAGTCAACCAAAATGTGTGCATGTGTGTGTGTGTGTGTGTGTGTGTGTGTGTGTGTTTTGCAGGAAGGCTTTTCTGCACCATATCTAGGTGGGTGCAATTTTGCTAGGTGTCAAACCCAGGAGCTCACGCCTGTATCTTAAAAAGATTCACTGCAGCGTCTTCTCTACACATCAAAGATAGGTGCCTATGGGCATCTGGCAGGACCACCCAGCTCAGTCATAGTCCAGATGCAATCCTTAATGCATCCTCCCCACTGAATTCCTGCCATTTAGAGGCAAGTGGGAAAGACAGATGGAAGAGAGCCAAGTGCTGAACTCTTGCTTGGGGATGGGGAATTTGCTGGCAGGACACAACCCTGCACGGCAGGTCTGGGGAAGCTGGTGTCCTCCAGATGTTGTTGGATTCCAGCTCCCCTTGGCCCCAGCCAGCATGGCCAACATGTGAGAGATGATGGGAGTTTTAGTCCAGGAATGTCTGGAGGGCCACAGCTTTCCCAGCCCTGCTATGCAGTATCTGAGCAGTGAGCCCTTTCAGCACAATCCCATTTCAGTTTTCTCTTGGCTTCGGTGGCATTCAGGAAACATTAAGCATGCAGGAGTGGTGAGTGGGGTAGGAGCAAGAGTGGGGTCCAAAATCCAGAGCCAATGCCCTGTTGCACTCTTGTCTCTTGACTTGTGCCTGGGAAAGGGCTGTAGCCCAGTGGTAGACCACCTGCCTTCCATACAGGAGTTTCCTGGTTCAATCCCCAGCATCTCCAGGTAAGGCTGGGAGAGATTCCCTGTCTGAAACCCTGGACCTGAGTGCAACAGCACTCTCCCCACCTGTGATTCCCAGAAACTGGTACTCAAAGGCATACTGCCTACAACAGTAACATCAGGGATAGGGAACCTATGACCTTCCAGATGTTGCTGGACACCAACTGCCATCAGCCCCAACAAGCATGGCCAATGGTCAGGGACGATGGGACTTGTAGTCAGTAGTGTAGTGACAAATTCAGAAGCGCAGGGTCCCTTCATGATAGTCACAGCCACACCCTGTCTTTTTGCTGCTGGATTGAGAATGAGATCCTTGTTAATACCTTCTCCCACAATAAGAGACATCCCTAGGACACAATAAGCATGAAAGAGGAGAGTGTTAGCTACTGAAAAGAGCATTCTCAGGCGCTGGCTCACCTCCTTTCACTCTGATTGGCTCCAATCAGTAGGAAACAACAAGGAAGCATGTTAGAAGACTCTTCTCAGTGGCTAACACACTCCCCTTTCATGCTGATTGGCTGATAGGATGCTGGAGACATAGGGACCCTGCTGGGACCCTGCTCCCAAAAATGTAAGGGGCCCAAGACCCCCTGAGACCCTGGACAACTACACCCCTGCTTGCAGTTCTGCAACTTCTGGAGGACCACAGGTTCCCCATCCCTGATTTAATATACGTATTTATTTAATTTGTATCCCACCCTTCCTCCGAAAGGATCCCAGGGTGGCAAACATAAAATACAATTTAAAATAAAATAAACACATTCAAAACAATTAAAACCATTCAATTCCCAAAAGGTGGCCTGTGAGCTTCATTCAGGTGGGCCTGCAGCATGTCCACATTAAATATTCATGTTTATTTTTCATTGTATTTTATTGCTTCTTTAATTTCTTATATTGTATGTTATTGCATTACAATTTGAATTCTATGGAATGCAAATTGTAATGCTGTAAAACACAACATAAGAAATAAAAGCAGCAATAAAAATACAGTTAAACATCCTTAAACTGCCCCGGGGGATACCTCAGTGATGCTTCTTGCTAATTGCTGCTATTCGTGAGGTCCCAGCTTGGATTTGTGCAAAACCAGTTGAGTTGCTCACGTACGTTTTCACAGGCCTGCACTCTGGCACTTCGCTCTTCTATGACATCTGTGGTTCCAACAGACACACCTGCAGGATGGAACACTTATTATGACTATCCACTGTGATTAGGAAGATGCGCTGTGACTCTTCCAGGAATATTGCAGATGAATGACACCATCTGTCAACTCCTGAAGAAGATATACGAAATGTTGTGGGGCATGCATGGTGCTAGTGGCTACAGCTTAGAGTAGATGTTTTGCATGGATTCAATCACATACCAGCAAATTTAGATTGTGCAATTAAAATTGAATTTGACACCCTTGAGCAACAAACTCGCTTCCCTCCCACTCCTAAAATTGAACTTTTAATGATAGGGAAAGTGATGTTAAAATGCACTGCAAAATGTGGGATAACACTTGCTTGACGCACCGTTATATAACCTTGCAGCAAAAAAATTCAAAACAAAAGCTCAGTAAACAGCCAGTGTCATCTAACCTCCCCACAAACTTGTGCAAACAGATCAGGATGAATGCTCAAAGAACAGGTAATATAGACATTAACAAAGCTTGTTTTATTTATTTATTTTACTTAATAAAATTTGTATTCAGCTTATTGAAACATCTAAGCAGTTTACATAAAACATAAAATTCACATTAAAAATTATCTATAAAAGCCAGATGTGAAAAACAAATTGACCTAAAAACAATTCAAAATATGAATAAAATCTGTACTTAAAAATATACATTATCAAAGAAGAAAATTACATATTAAAATGCATATCAGCTTTATATATTTGAGTAGGCTGCCTAATTTTTTTTTTTTTAGCAATATAACAAAGGTGCCTGCCTGATATCAATTGGCAGGGAGTTCCAGAGTGTAAGTGCTGCCACACTGAAAGATCAGTTCCTTGCAAGTGTAGTTTCAAGTTTAATCCATGACAACATAACCTCAGGAATGGCAAATACCTGCTTGTGTGAGCGCCTTGAGCCCCTGTTGTCAATTAATATGCATGGTCCTGGGTTAGATGAAGTAATGGGTTGACACTTCCACTAAATGCATGAGGGGAAAGTGGAATCATAACCCCAGCCCATGTCCCTTGATGGCTATGTACTGTTCACCTGTATGAACATAAGAGACATGAAAGCCAGTGTGGTGTAGTGGTTAGAATGTTGGACTAGGGCCTGGGAGAGATCGGGGTTCAAATCTCCACTCAGCCACAAAGCTCACTGGGTGACCCTGGGCCAGTCACTGTCTCTCAGCCTAAACTACCTCACAGGGTTGCTGTGAGGATAAAATGCAGGAAAGTGTACACCACTTTGAGCTGCTTGAAGAAAAGGAGGGATATGAATGTAGTAATGGTCACTTTTTCACTATAGCTGTTTGGCTTAACTGGTTGACCCTGGGTTCTAGTAGTATAAGAGAGGCTTATCCACTTTCTCCACACTATGCATAATCGTATACAGCTGTCATGTTTCCCTTGACTTACTTTTCCTAAGCTAAAAGGTCGCAAATGCTGTCACTTTTGCTCATATGGGAGTGTTTCCAATAGGGTCTACTTGACTTTTATTTGTAAATAACTAGGTCATAAAGTCACTGTAGATTTCTAGTGCTCCTTGTCATCTAAAGAAAAGCAAACGCTGTAGTGTTGCCCTGAACCTCCCATGACACAGGAAAGCACCCAGCCCATGTGGTACAGTAGCAGCTAGAGTGATGGACGTTAGGGAGATCTGGTTTCAAGTCCCTGCTTAGCTTTAAAGCCTAGACCATCAGTCTTGCCTACTTTACAGGGTTGTTGTGAGAAAGAAGGGGCTGGTGGGGGCCATGCTTGCTGTCATTTTGTTGTTGTTATGTGCCTTCAAGTCGATTACAACTTATGGTGACCCTATGAATCAGCAACCTCCAATAGCATCTGTTGTGAACCACCCTGTTCAGATTTTGTAAGTTCAGGTCTGTGGCTTCCTTTATGGAATCAATCCATCTCTTGTTTGGCCTTCTTCTTTTTCTATTCCCTTGTTTTTCCCAACATTATTGTCTTTTCTAGCGAATCAGGTCTTCTCATTATGTGTAGGGCTGCATACACATGGCATTTTATTCCAGAATCGATGGAGACTGTCTAAACCTATTTCATATGTTTTTTGCCCCGAAGATCACTTCTTGACAAAATTGCAGATTGATTCTGCATTACCCCACAGTGTGTCCATTCAAAAACCGATGTAGGCTGTCCCAGCAATGTGTGTGTATCCATACCTTCCCAATTAAGTTCTGAGTGGGCATATACCAAGATCACAAGGGGAGGGTTTTTAAAGATGCATCAAGGAACCAAACTCCTTGTCTGGGTGGCAGGATCTACAATCAATCTAGAGATTGAAAGCAGTAAGTTGAAGAGCAGCATGAAAGTTTCCTTATTGAGTAAACCTACCTTTTCGCACTATAAATGGGCAAGTGTGTATGCAGCCAAGATGTGATAATTAATAGCACCAAATGGACAGGTGAAACATCTTATGCTCCCCCCCGCCACATGCCCTCCAGATGGTTTGGACTACAACTTCTATCATCCCTGATGTTTGGCCATGCTGGCTGGGGCTGATGGGAATTGTAGTCCCAAAGGCCTGGGGAGGGCGCCAGGTTGGGGCAGGCAGGACTAATGACATTTCCTGCTCCACATGCTCCCTTTGAGAAAGTGGGATGTTCTGAATAAGCATGTACAAGAGCCAGCTTCTCTTGTTTGTGTCTGTGCTTGCCTAGTTCTTGTCGACAGAGGGCTAAGGCTCAACAATCATTGTGCATTGTCTGTTGTCCCTTGGGGGAAGGCAACTTGTTTCGACTTTTAAAAAAACAACACCAAGTAAACAGACAAAGGATTGTTGTTCCCTGAGTCCTTTCCTCTCTAGAATTGCTGTGAGAGCTCTGCATTCTCTCAACGCACCTGGGACCTTTGCAGAAAAGGGAGATTTACAAAGGAGAGCCAGATACAAGAGAGTGAGCAAAGAGTGTGACCTACCCAGAGCCTTCTTGTTACGTTACAGGAACATAAAGCTGCCTTATTCTGAGTCGGACCACTGATCCATCTAACTCAGTGTTGTCGACACTGACTGGCAGCGCCTCTCCAAGATTTCCCAGCCCTCTATTAGGAGATGATGAGGATTGAACCTTGGACCTTCTATGTGCAAAGCAGAGGCTCTACCTGAGCGACAGCCCGTCCCCTTTCTAAGCCCCAGATAAAGTCAAAGTCAAAGCATCGTCTAGCTGCAGCTCACAGGCAGCGCATCTGCCTTGCATGCAGAAGGTCCCAGGTTCAATCCCTGGCATTCTCCAGATAAGGCTGAGAGAGAATTGTGCCTGAAACCCTAGAGAGCTGGTGCCAGTCAGTGTAGACAATACTGAGCTAGATGCACCAATGGTCTTACTCAGTATAAGGTAGGGATGGAAAGAGCTGTCAGTTTCTCTCTGTCATTTTTCCCATCTTAAATGTGGAGAAATTCAGCTCTGTACATTTCGGCAGCAATTTGCAATTAAAAAAAAATCCTCGTGAAAATTCTCCAGCATTTTAATGCGATTTTGTCCTAATAAACACATTTTTGTAGATAGTTTTGACTAATGTACACATCTTTGTGGCAATTTCTTGTCATACAATGCATTTTTGTACCCTATTTTCACTCATATATTCCTTTTTATGTACTCTTTCCCCTAACATATGCATTTTTGTAAACACGGTTTGGCTGCAAAATTCGAATAAAGGCGAATTTCCAAGGACGGCTGTGTTTCGGAAAGCGCTGGTTCGACAGATTCCGCTTGACGTGCCAACTGAATCGACTTTCTCGCCCTTCGCTGGTGTAAGGCCCCTTCCTATGTTCCTATGCACAGGCGAGCCATTGCACTATAGTCCCCACCCGTCTCCTTCGGCGAGTCCGCCCGCACCAGCGCGGACAGCGCTGACCCCGCCCTCACCCCGCCTGGCCGCCCTCTCCACCCGCCGGTAGGAGGACTCCCTTCCTAGGCCGTCGCCGCTGTCGCCTCGCTCCGTGGTGGGCTCCAGCAGCGCCCCGCTTTGCGCCCGCCGCAGGTAAGACGTGCATTCCCCGCCCCGCACCTGGGAAGTGCATGAATGAACACGTGTGTGAAGCAATGCGGGCTTGTGCCGTTGTTCACGCCATCCGGAGTTTTTCTGGAGAGCGGCAGCTGCAACAGTTCCTGCTGCGCCACCGTTTTGCAACTTTTCTGGAAACTTTCTCGTTTTTACAACCTTCCTTCTCCTCTGCGTGTGCCGTCGAAGGGCTCGTTCGCGCGGGTAGTGCAGACGCCCATTCGGGACGACCACTCTCTTCTTTACCTTCCCGTGTCAGAGGTAGAACTTTATATGCGCAGGTTCTCTTCCTTTCAGATCTGAGCCGCTGCCACCCTTTGGCATGCTTTTAAATTCTTTTTCCCGCTTCCTATTTAGGACCGGGGCTCTCTAGGAGTAGGCACTTGTTTTGTTCGTGCGCTTGTCTTACCGAGCAGGAAGTATTTTCTTCTTGCAGTAGTAGTTTTTGTGCATATTAATCATCTAAAGTTCAGTGACTGATGCTTCAGAAATGCAGCCTTTGTGCGCATCTTGTGAATGCAGCTGAGGAACAATTTACTCTAGAGGAGTTTAACTTGGAAGATTAATGGCGTTTCTGGCACCTCATTGACTTATGCAGTGAACTTGGACTCTCCGGTGGCTCAAGGAGGAGTCTTGCTTCAGCATCTGTTTTGCAAGCAGAAGGTCCCGGGTTCAATCCTCAGCATCTTTAAGTAGGGTTGGGAAAGACTCCTCCCTAAAGCTCTGGACTGCTGCTGCTAGTCAGTGTAGATAATACTGAGGTAAATGGACCAATAGTCTGACTCACTATAAGGCAACTTCCTAGGTCCCTGTGAAAGATGGCCTGTCATTTTGAAAGAGCATCCTTCAGACGTCTCCTTTAATCCAGAAAAAAAAAAAAATCACAATCACAGGATGTTCCAGATACCCCTTTATTTTGGAGAGTTGCCATTCCACAGAATGGAGAATATTGGAATCTGCCTTACACTGAGTCAGACCCTTGGTTCATTTTGCTCAATACTGTCTGCACTGACTGGCAGCGACTCTGCAAGGTTTCAGGCTGGGGACATTCCGAGCCCTGTCTGGACATGCCTGGGATTATGAACCAGGGACCTTCTGCGTGCAAAGCAGATGCTCTCCTACTGTGCTAGGGCCCTTCTTGGGAAGTTGTTTTACACCAGATCAGAGTTTTCTGTTAATCCAGCCCAGTATTCTCTATTGTACTCAGTCTGGTTGCAGTTCTGAGGCAGACAGTCTTCTCCCGTACCTGCAACCTGGCCATTTCAACAGGAAATGGCAGGGGCTGAACATGGAACCTTCTATGTGTAAAGTATGTGCTATGCTCCCAAACTATGCCACCACAACTCTTTACCACTGTCCCTTGCTGTATCATATAAAAGGCCAAGCTAGTCATGGCATTAATTGCATGGATAAAGTTAATGTGCACTTTAAAAAAAGAAATAAAATAGGAACACCCAGGAAGCTGCCTTATGCTGAGTCAGGCCGTTGGTCCATCTAGCTCAGTATTATCTACACTGACTGGCAGTGGCTTCCCAGGGTTTCAGGCATGCCTACCTGGAGATGCCATGGGTTGAACCTGAGACCTTCTGCGTGCAAAGCAGATGCTCTACCACTGAGCCGCAGCCCTTCTCTCAAATGCCCCCCTCCTCGCTGTGTGCATCAGGAAGGTAGCATCCCTCAGCATCAGTAGATTGACGTTAAGGTCACATCTTATTTGGCCCTAAATGCCACTCTTGAAACTCTCTGTTTAAGAAAGCAGAAGTTCAATTGAGCAAAAGGTTAAGACATTGTCATTTCCATTGATTTCAGTTAGAGAGCTAAAAAATGGAAATGGACTTCCTTCAAGTCGATCCCGACCCATGGTGACCCTATGAATAGGGTTTTCATGGTAAGTGGTAATCAGAGGTGGTTTACCATTGCCGTCCTCTGAGGCTGAGAGGCAGCGACTGGGCCAATGTCACCCAGTGAGCTTTTATTTGTTGTACACCGCCCTGAGAGCTTTTTGCTATAGGGCGGTCTAGAAATGTAATTAAATAAATAAAATGAATAAATAAATGGCTGTGTGGGGATTCGAACCCTGGTCTCCCAGGTCGTAGTCCAACACTCTAACCACTTTACCACACTGGCTCTCACACTTAATTTTTTCCTATCAAAATTATTTAATTAATTTTTTTCCTGTCAAAATTAATGGGACTAATAGGCTCATGACAGGTTATGTGTTTACTCAGAGACAAAGTTCCACTGTGGTCAGTTGGACTTACCCTGAAGTAAGTGTGTCTCCTTCTTCTCTCCATTGAACTCACTGTAACTTTAAAAAGGTAAAGGTGTCCCCTCACTTGTAGTGCGAGTCGTTTCCGACTCTTAGGGTGACGTCTTGTGATGTTTACTAGGCAGACCGTATATATGGGGTGGGATTGCCAGTTCCATCCCTGGCCTTTCTTTACCCCCCCAGCGTATGCCGGGTACTCATTTTACCGACCATGGATGGATGGAAGTCTGAGTGGACCTCGACCCCTTTTACCGGAGATTCGACTTCCTCATTCCGTTGGAATCGAACTCCGGCGCTGCGTTACCGCTGCTTACCACTCTGCGCCATGGAGGATCTATCACTGTAACCTACATCTGAGTAAATGTGTAGTTTGGGGCTTTTAGGAGTACGTAATATACCTGGATCATGCCTAGCGGTTATCTTGCACTTCAAGGTAAAAGTAGTACCAAGAGGGAAAATAAAACTTAAAACAAATCCAACAGATTCCTAATATGTTTTTGTTTTTGTTTTTGAAATAATGTATGGGATGAGCAACAGAATGTTGTACAGTGGAGCACTCTTGTTTGCTATTCCATTCAGCCAGCCATACCCTCCTTCACAATATTCCATTCCTTCCCCCCCCCCGTTTCCCCCACTCCAGCAGTCAGTCAGTATTCTGTGGCCACTGAGCTCACTCAATCCTCTTTGGGCTATTTTGGGTGTCTCCCCAGGGCTTCCCCTCCCCCCCAAGATTTTGTGTACTTCTGCAAACCTCCGGATGCCACTGACCCTGCTGATGCCTCCCTCTTGGGTGTGGGTGATGCTGTTTTGACTGCGTAATCATCAGCACTTCATGCCTGAACATTAGAAAGAGAAGGAATGATGTGGAATTGTCATACATCTTCCAGCTTACCTTGCACTGCTGCAGGAGAGGTTGTACAAATGGGTCTGTCTTAATAGCTTCATGGTGCTTGATTTATCTTTGGACAGAGAAACACACTGATCCTATTTGCATTTAACACTGAGCCAAACCACGGTTTAGCACAAATGAGCAATCCTGCAGGTTCCCAAAGAGAAGATCACTGCTGCTTTGTTCCTCCCCTGGCCTTGCTGCCACCATGCTGCTGTAGGCTATGTGATGGTTTAGCATAGCATACATCCAAATCTGAACTTGTGATTTGTCTTTCTCCTTACAAACCATAAGTTGAAGCCAAGTTTTGTTCTTGGCATACTGCTCATGGTTTGGCTGTGGGGAGATAAGCTGTGGCTTAGCTCACAGCAGCATGGCGGCAGCAGGAATGGAGGAGGAGCAAAGCCGCTGTAATCTGTCTGAACCTGCATGTTTGCTTTGTTTGTGCGATGCCATGGTTTAGCTTAGCATTATGTGTGCATTGAGCCATTGTGAGATGTTGTGCAAGCTGTAGCTGAACTCCCAAGGTATTGTCAGTGCTCTGGTTTTTCTTGAGGTTGATCTACTTCAACTGTTGTCTTGCTTATTGTAGAAGAGGATGTAGCTCTCGGTCAGAGCCTGTGCTTTGCATATAGAACATCTGAGGTTTATTCCCTGTTACCTCTGGGAAAAAAGTCTCAGGTCTTGGAAAGCTCTCAGCTTTGAGTCCCAGTTCTGAGGAAAAGGTGGGATATAAATTTATTTATTTATTGCATTTATATACTGCCCCATAGCCGAAGCTCTCTGGGTGGTTTACAACAATTAAAAACATTAAAAACAAATATACAAATTTAAAAACACATTTTTAAAAAGCAATTTAAAAAATAAAGGAATAATAATAATAATAATACTGTAAATCAGATAGTAGGCTAGTCAGGCTGATTGTGTGTGGCTCAATGTGAGGACGCTGCTTATATTTTGGAATTTCACCATCACTGGTAGTTATGATGACCACTTTAAAAGGATTAAGACAATTTCACAGCGGATGGTCCTGTGAATGACCTTTAGCCATGACATGTGGGCCATGCAACAAAATTGCAACAGCGTAGAGGCCTGGGCTCCCTGTTCATGATTACCATCACTCCATTTCCCCACAACAGTCAGTCATCGTTCCCAGGCCACTGAGAATGCTCAGATCCCATTGAACCTCATTTTGTTGGTTTCCCCATCTTAAGAAGGTTCCCCCCCAAAAGGTCTTGGTACTTCTGCAGACCTTGGCATCAGCACCTCCCTCTTGTGAACGGGCGGTGCCATTTTGGCTACATAAACATTGTCACTAATAGCCTAAATGTTAGAAATAGTTAGAAATGGATCCTCCATATTCAGAGGCAGTAAAATGTAAATCTACTGCCTTCAAGTCGATTCCGAGTTATGGCGACCCTATGAATAGGGTTTTCATGAGGCTGAGAGGCAGTGACTGGCACAAGGTCACCCAGTGAGCTTCATGGCTGTGTGGGGATTCGAACCGTGGTCTCCCAGGTCGTAGTCCAGCACCTTAACCACTACGCCACACTGGCTCTCATACTTCTGAATTCCAGGTGCTGGGGACCAACAGCAGGAGAAGACCAAAATCTTCATCCCTGTTTGTGAGCACTCAAGGGCATCCTTCCGCCTGCACTGAGAATATAATGAAAGTCTCTAGACAGATCTTGTCCAGATCCTGCAAAGCAGCTCTTATGCTGAAAAGCAATTCTCTCATTAGGTCATTCTTGCAAAGGCAATGGTTTATTTTTTCCTGTCCAGTCTTTTAGACTGCAACACACGATTTTTATGTGAGTGTATAGTTTATTTCTTGCTTACACTTAGCCAGAGTGTTGCTAGATATTTAAAAGGTTTTCTTGCCTCCCTTTAGCCAGGGCATTGCTAGGTATGTAAAAGACTCAAGGCATAGGCCATTGACACAAATTTGCACAAACGTTGCATATGTTGCTGGATATGTATAGATGCAAGCTTAGGTTTCTGAGCAAATTAAGAGGGTGGGTGAATCCCACATGAAGATTGTTACACAATGATCCTGCTTGTATGTGAGCAGTGAACCACCCTTGATTCTACCATGAAAGTGTTTCCTGCTTTCCTGCTCTTCTTGCCTTGCAAGTACATTTAGGATCTGTTCTTAGGTTGCCTGGGAGTAGCTTCCCCTTGATGCTTTCCTGTGGCGGTCTGGTAATGTTAGAACTTCTGCACATCTTAATGCAAAGAGGGATTGTCTCTTATAGGTGCTACTAGCTACTTCCTACAGTTGGCTAAATTATTCAAACAGGCACAGAAAAGCACAAGAAGTGCTTTGTATGTTTCACCATCTCATGACCCTTAAAATGCATGTGCTTTTGGAAAGATCTGTCAATTTCAGTTTTCTCCACTTCTTATTCTGCTAATCTTAAATTCAGTTCTCCACATCTCTGCAGCAATTTGCAATTTAAAAAAAAACAAAACCCATGAAAATGTTTCAACATTTTAGTGCAGATTTCTCCTGATAACACATTTTTGTTGGCAGTTTTGACTAATGTACACATTTTTGAAAAAACAATTTCTTGTCATATAATGCATTTTTGTATGTTATTTTCACTCATATATTAATTTTTATGAACACTTTCCCCTAACATATGCATTTTTGTAAACATTGGTTGGCAAACTGCATTGAAATATTCGAATAAGTGCGAATTTTGAAGGATGGCTGTGTCTCGGTTCTCATATTGTTTTGGAAAGTGAGAGTTTGATAGATTTGGCTTGAAATGCAAACTGAATCAAATTTCTCACCCATGCCTACATGTGACCTTGCCCTTCATGTACCTACTTGTTAGACCCTGGAGCCTACTTCTTATATCACATTTGAAAAACACTCAAGTATAGTTGGGAGCACCTCCAGACGACCTGTTTATTGAACATTTATCCTGATTTGCTTGCACAAAGCTTGTGGGGAGGTTGCATTATGTCTGGACTTTATTGAGCATTCATTCTGATTTGTTCACAGGGAGGTTACACCTAGGAACATAGGAAGCTTTGTACCTTTGTTCCTGTCTTTATTGTTTTAGATGGCAACATGTGGGTTTACCTGTATTTATTAAAATAATGCTGCTGTTTGTTTTCATATTAGTTGAATTCATTGTTAATTCTGCTCTGAGTAGATCCACTGAAATTAATGGACATGACTAAGGCTGCAATCCAATACACACTTGTTGTTGTTATATGCCTTCAAGTCTATTTCGACTTACGGCGACCCTATGAATCGGTGACGTCCGATAGCATCTGTCATGAACCACTCTGTTCAGATCTTGTAAGTTCAGGTCTGTGACTTCCTTTATGGAATCAACCCATCTCCTGTTTGGCCTTCCTCTTTTTCTACTCCCTTCTGTTTTTCCCAGCATTATTGTCTTTTCTACTGAATCACGTCTTCTCGTGATGTGTCCGAAGTATGATAACCTCAGTTTCATCATTTTAGCTTCTAGTGATAGTTCTGGTTTAATTTGTTCTAATACCCACTTCATAGGGCCTAGTCTAATTAAATGTGCATTCTCTCCCTACTTTCTGTTTTAAGACAGTGACTAAATGCAGTCTTTGTGGCTTCAATTCTCTCTCCCTCCCTCCCTCCTCTCAAATCTGCTGTATTTAATGCATGTTATATTGCACACAGTTGCTGGTAGATTATTACACACTTGTGACAAAACTAGTTGCCAACAGAAGGGAGAAGTAAAGCAACAGACTCTGTACGAATTTTGCCTCTGATCTCACACTGTCTAAGAGTGCTCATTGGATTAGTCATGTAAATAGGTGTTCCCCACATTTAAGCAAATAGCATCACATAGATTGTGCCTATACCTTAGATAAACACTTGGGCTGGAGGAGTTTTATTATTTCCCCTGGAAGGCAATCCTTGTGACTGAATCACACTGGAGAACATGTCACCTGATTAAGAACATTGACATTCCCTTTTTAGTTCCCATTCCACAATGCCCAGGCGAAATCTGAGGTGCCATTATACTAGATATTTGCTGGGATGTTACACTGACTAGGTGCTGAATTGAACATCAGATCACAACTTGAAACATCTCTATTTCATCATTGAAGGGGCATAAGCCATGTGTAGGTTAGATGTCCAGCAGAGCTACCTGGCTGCTGTTGCTGTAGATTTCTCCATGCTGTGTCATGTGACAAAATTCCGTGAAAAACTATGGGCATGATTTCTGCTCACAGTGGGTGTGCTCTTTATCTTAGCTCACCCACCTCTGGCATAAGCTGCACCTGCTTTAGCAACTGTCAGGGCTGGGCTGTCGGCAGAAGTATGAGGTGAACCAGGAGCTGTGAGACAAGCCAGTAGTCAGGACTGAAGAGCAAGTCCAAATCTGAGGACAAATCAAGAAGCAGGAGCAAGCCAGAATTCAGGACTGAAGAACAACCAAAGACCCAGAAACACACTAGAGCTCAAGAAAACCTTGTTGCCCAAGCAAGACTCAACCAGCACAGGAAGCCCACTTACACTCTTTCCTCCCAGGAGGATCCAATGGCCAGTCTGAATGAGTGGAGCCAGTCCAGGGCCTGGAGGTTCTTCACTGAGAAGCTGCCACATTCAGCTCAGTGGCTCACCACACAGAACAGTTCTCTGCAGATCTTTGCGGCTCCTGACATTGGTTGATTACATCACATGACAGCGTAGGTGGAGCTTCTGGCTCAGTCCTGCCCACATTCAGAAGCAAGCTTTGCTCATACTGCATACCCTAGGAGACACGATGTGGTGCCCTCCAGATGTTTTGGACTATAACTCACATCATCCCTGACCACTAGCCATACTAACTGTGACTGATGGGAGTTGTAGTCCACAACATCTAATGGGCACCATTCTGGCTGCCCTTCTACCTAACAAATTTATATTCCATGGTTATATCTGTGTGACTCATAACGAAATATTCCAGTGGGGAGAACACATGCCCTCTGACTGATTGACTACACTTTCTAATAAAGGGGTGGGTGGAAATGCTTCATTAAGTACAGTGATTTCCCTCCCATGCCTCTGGGCTAAAAGGTGACTATGGGGGCATAGAAGAGCCATACTCTCTTCTATGTATATAATCTCCTCGGAAGTGAGGCTGGTTCACCAACTGTATTTTTTGACAGAAATATTCTGATTGTCAACAGAGAACTTCTTCCATAGTTCTTCTGTAGCATTTGCAACATTGCATAGCACATGTTCAAGCCCACGGGTCAGAATACCTTACATCACTGTTCATTGTTACTACCATTTAGTGGAGAAAAACCACTGGCTTTTGCAATACATGAACATGATGGGGTAAGCACTTGGTAGCTGCCTGGTAGATGCCTAATGTTATCTAGCTTCTTCTGGTCTGTGACTGTAATAAATGATTAATTCATGTAACCAGCCATTAACAGGAGCATGAAACATGAACCAAGCCATTGGAGAGACCTCACTGGCATGGCTTTTGTTACACTGCGCTTCATGGGCTGGACATTAATCTCCATGAAATATTCAGAAGGCACGCTACCTTGGAGTATTCTACCATTGAAATACTAACATTTTAGACAATGTTCTGTGAAAATCTAATTATTATTATTTAACTATAAAATTAGTATTTCTTCTTTTGTAAGATAGATATAGCAACCTGGCTTGTGATATTTCACTTTGCATCCAACTCCATTAAGCATCTTGATCTAGCATGGGAGTTGCATAAAAAAATCTATCTTACCTATGTAAGCCAGGGATGAAGAATCTATGGTCCTCCAGATGTTGTTGGACTGCAACTCCCATCATCCCAGACCTTTTTGACCACATTGGCTGGGGGTGATGGGAGTTGGAGTTCTAACAACATTTGGAGGACCATAGGTTCCCTCTTCCTATATCATGTTTGTATTCTGCCCTTGAACACATGAAGCTGCCTTTTGCTGGATCAAAAATACCTGTTTCCCAGTCCAGCACATCTCATGTGGAAGAGAACAAGTACATGCCTGCCCTTTCAGTGCATTGGTCCTACATCTTCCAGCCCTCCTCATTCAGGTGGGACGACATGTAGGTTTTTATGTACATAGACAGTCTTTGGAAGTTCCATCCAAACCAGACAGTGAGCTTTGAAGCTGAGCAAGAATTTGATCCTGAGTCTCTCAAATCCAAGATGAAACAGAGAGAAATGATTAATGGTGCATGGATAATAGGAACGAGACACCTTATGTTTAGAGGCTTCATCTGCCTCTTTATGATTTCACAGTACGCTCAGAGTAATTAGTACTTTGTTTGATGTTTGTCATGCCACTCAGATGCCAAGGCATGCATAAGAAGTGGGAGAAAGATGTGTTTTATTTATTATTTATTTATTAGATTTTATCCCACCCTTCCTCCCAGTAGGAGTCCAGGGCGGGAAACAAAAGCACTAAAAACACTCTAAAACATCATAAAAACAGTCTTTAAAACATATTATAACAAAACATCCTTAAAAACATATTAAAACAAAACATCTTTAAAAACATTTTTTTTAAAAGCTTTAAAAACTTAAAAAGCAATTCCAGCACAGACGCAGGCTGGGCTAAGGTCTCTACTTAAAAGGCTTGTTGAAAGAGGAAGGTCTTCAGTAGGCACTGAAAAGTTAACAGAGATGGTGCCTGTCTAATATTTAAGGGGAGAGAATTCCAAAGGGTAGGTGCCACTGCACTAAAGGTCCACTTCCTATGTTGTGCGGAACGGTCCTCCTGATAAGATGGCATCTGCAGGAGGCCCTCACTTGCAGACCGCAGTGATCAACTGAACTTATCCCGGTAGCTAATACGTAGCCACTGCAATTATTTCAGCATTGGGGTGACATGTTGGTGATACTCTGCCCCAGTGAGCAGTCTTGCTACCGCATTTACATGTAGGTGTAAATATACCACAATAGCCAAGAAGCTACCCTTGGAAGTTTATTTACTTAGGTTTCTATCCTGCCCTGTTTCCAAGGCAGGTGATTACAAACCTTTAACAAAAAGACAACAGAGGGGGAAGACAAGAAGAAAAATGCCTCTGTGTTTCCATAAGACAGGAATGGGGAGCCCGTGGCCATCCAGATGTTGTTGGATAACAGCTCCCAGAATCCCTGACCATTTTGGCCCTCCTGGCTGGGTCTGGTGGGAATCCAATAACATCTGAAGGGTTGCAGATTCCACATATGTAAGAACATAAGAAGATCCCTCCTGGATCAGACCAAAGATCCTGTTCTCACAGTTACCAACTGGATGCCGATGGGAAGCCTGCAAGCAGGACCTGAATCCAACAGCAGTCTTACAACTTGTGATCCCCAATGCTGCCTCTAATTGTGGAGGTAGGACATAGCCATCATGGCTAGTCACCATATTAACACAGTGGAGACAATAAAGGAAGCAGAAAATGGAGGTAGGAGTAAACAGCAGAAGAATATGCCATTATTTCAGTGAAAGGTATGTGGGATTAATCTCAACATATAATATGGGCCCTTAAGTATAAAAAGAAAGGCAGCTAGGTGATGTGAAGTCTCCATTATAGGCTTTCATCTTTCCCGTGCACTTGCACTCTATTCCAGGGAGCTCCTTCTACAAACCCAACTGAAACTGACTCAGAAGACAGGTTTCATGTTCTAGGGTGGCATCCAGATACTGCTGTAATTCTATTGCGCTGTTGTGCTGTGCACCTCCACACCCTTGATTAGGGTTGCCAGGTCAGAAACATCCCAAACCCAGAGATTTTGGGGGCGGGTCCCAGTGATGTCACAGGGTGGGTCCAAGTGACATCACGGGGCGAGTCCAAGTGACATCATTAAGCATGATACATTAAGCATCAACCACAGTTGCTTGGCGCATACAATTCATACAAAAACATTTATCTGATTGGAAATTAAGATAGAAATCTTAGCTAAAAGATAGAGCCTGGGTAGGGAACATTTAATCTAGCCAATTAGCTTCTGGCAAAAAGGGTTCAAGTGTCCTCAGGCCAGGGCAGTCACCAGAAGGCCATTGTAGGAAGAAAGGAGCCTAGTGTTGTGGAAATGTTAGCTGGGAGCACTCAGGAATAGAGATGGATGCCCCCGAAGAGCTGTAATACTAAACACACTTACTAAGGGACTAAGCCCCGTAGAACTTAATAGGACTTACTTCTCAGTGGATATGGTTTGGCTTGTGTTCTTGATAAACCTTGACTAGGGATCCTCAGCAAAGATATCCATATCCAAGTAGGGTTGGCAGCCCCCTTCCTGGAATGCCCTGCTTCAACCTTTTAACATCCAAATTTCTTTATAGATTTGACCCTTCACTTCAGAAAGAGGTCAAGTAAGAAGATTCTTTACCCTTTTTATCTCCCCTGTGGGCTGCAGGGTTACCAGGTGTCTGGGTTTTGGCTGGATTCTCCAGTTTTGGGGGGTCCCCTCTGGCTCTCCGGCTAACTCACCATAATCTCCGGATTCTCAGCTTCAATTTTTATAAAAAGTAAGTTTCTAGGTGGTCTGGTTCCCGAGATATACACCAAAACGTCAGCCACCCCCTGCAACTGTTTAAATTGTTTAACTGATCTGTATAGCAACTCCTAGCTCCAGAGCTTTGAAAAGTTACTTTTTTTAAACTACAACTCCCATCAGCCCCAGCCAGCATGGCCACTGGATTGGGCTGATGGGAGTTGTAGTTCAAAAAAAATAACTTTTCCAACCTCTGGCTCTAACCCCGCCCTTTCAGGATTGTAGCCAATAAGTGAAGCCAGGGTTGTGATTTGTTGACCCAGGCAGTGCCTAAACTTCGGTGCAACGTCAGAAAATGGTGGTTTTGAGATCTTCAGTTTGAGTAAGTAAGAATTTACTTAAGTTAATTTACTAATGTTTTTTTTCTCTTGTGTTCAAGAGTCAGACCCTGGGCTGTTGGAGAGGGCAGTGCTTTGGAAACCTTAGCAATATGAAAGTGTTATAACAAAGAATTGTGTTTGTGTTGTAAATCTTTCTCTCCCCCTCCAATCCTATGTTTAAAGCAATTAGGCAGGGTTTACCTAGGTATCACATTTTTATTATGTAGGAAACTAATACTGCTTTTAAAAAAAATGTTCTGCAATGACCAACTAGTTTGAAAATAAACTATTATATGGGGTGTATTCAAGTGTGCGTGTGTGTATGGAGTCTTTCCAACAACCCTGTGAGGTAGGGTTGGCGATTGGAAACCAAGGCAGCTCACAATAAGAAATAAATCCCTTTAAAAACCAATAACCATAAAACAAGTATAAACAGTTGCAAAACAGCTTAAAGTGGCATGATTCTGAATTTTGGGTTGGGTGAATGAAGTTTATTTATTTTTGTATTTATTATTTGATTTATATCCCGCCCTTCCTCTCAGTAGGAGCCCAGGGTGGCAAATAAAAGCACTAAAAACACTTTAAAAATAATAAAAACAGACTTTAAAATATATTAAAACAAAACAACTTTAAAAACATTTTTAAAAGCTGTGACTCTAAAATTTATGTATTTTATTTACAACAGTTATATACTTTATTGTAAAAAATCTCAAAGCGGTTTACAGAAAGAATTAAAACTTATTGGCAAAAACAGTTAAAGACATATATTGAAAAATATTCAAATTAATAAAACCAACAATGAGTTAAAACAGATTTAAAAACACAATAGCTTCTACATGTGTGGATAGGCTTGCCTAAACAAAAATGATTTTAGCAGGTGCTGAAAAGAGGCATCTGCCTAATGTCAATAGGCAAGATGTTCCAAAGTGTAGGCGATGCCACTTCATCGTTGTTGTTATGTGCCTTCAAGTCAATTTTGACTTAGGCGACCCTATGAATCAGTGACCTCCAATAGCATCTGTCCTGAACCACCCTGCTCAGATCTTGTAAGTTCAGGTCTGTGGCTTCCTTTATGGAATCATTCCATCTCTTGTTTGGTCTTCCTCTTTTTCTACTCCCTTCTGTTTTTCTGTAATGTCTTTTCTAGTGAATCATGTCTTCTCATTATGTGTCTGAAGCATGATATGTGTCCAAAGTCAGAGGAAGGCAATGGTAAACCACCTCTGAACTCCTCTTACCATGAAAACCCTATGAACAGTATCCAAAATGCTGCCACTTTACAGGACTGATTTCTTACAAGAGCAGAACAAGTACTATGTGGCATCCATAACATGGAAAGCACAGCTTGAACTTGGGCTGGTAGCAAATAAGCAACCAATGCAGATTTCAAAGCAGAGGTATTATGTGCTGATAGGATCTCACTCCTGTCAGCAATCATGCCACAGCATTCTGCATTAACTGACTGACTGCAAGGATTTTTTTAGTTTTGGTTTTCGGTTATGAATCCTGACTGGTTGTGGGATGCTAAGTTACTTACTTATAGGAATCTTGTTGTGTTTGGTATGGTATTGCATTTAGGAAAGCATCACTGTATTTTGTTTTTCACTTTCTGTTTGTATTTCATTTACCTTTAACCTCACTCCATAGAAGCAACAGCAGTGGTTGTATGTGCTCAGCTCAACCCCCTAAAACCTATTGATGATGCACCTTGTTGGTTGCATGGCAGTTTGTTTCTTGCCCAATAGTGGTAAAAGAGAATTCACATATTTGGAAGTGTAGCTGCAGTTGTTCCAAGCTGCTGCCTGTGAAGGTAGACCAAACCATGTGTGTTTTCTCTCTGTCAATTATTACTCACTGGAATTGGGTTGGCTGTCAAAGTGAGTTTATAGCAGCCCACAGGGTAGATAGAAAGGGTAGAGAATCTTCTTACTCTTACTGATTTCTCAGGTCTCTTTCTGAAGTGAAGGGTCAAATCTGTAAAGAAGTTTGGAGCAGCCACATTAAAAGATAAGGGCAGGGCATTCCAGGCAGGGGGTTGCCAACCCTGCTTGGATATGGATGTCTTTGCAGAAGATCCCTAGTCAAGCTTTACCAACAGCACAGTCTAAACTATATCTACTTGGAAGTAAGTCCTGTTGAGTTCTATGGGGCTTAGTACATGTGTTTAGAATTGCAGCCTTCAGAGGCATCCATCTTTGCTCCTGAATGCTCCCATCTAACATCTCCACAACACTAGGCACCTTTCTTCCTACAGTGGCCTTCTGGTGACTGCCCTGGCCTGAAGGCACTTAAACCCTTCTTGCCGAAAGCAAGTAGGCTAGATTAAATGTTCCCTACCCAGGCTCCATCTTTTAGCTAAGATTTCTAGCTTAATTTCCAATTTTTTAATTGTATGCTCCAAGCAACTGTGATTGATGCTTAATGTATCATGCTTAATGACATCACTCGGGCCCGCCCCATGACATCACTCGGGCCTGCCCCCATAACATCACTCAAGCCCGCCCCTAAAATCTCAGGTTTTGGGATGCTTCTGACCTGGCAACCCTAGTGGGCTGCTATAAACTCACTTCATCAGCCAACCCAATTCCAGTGAATATAATTGACAGAGAGAAAGCACACATGATTTGGTTTACCTTCTTAGGCAGCAGCTTGGGAACAACAATTGCAGCCACGCTGCCCAGTATGTGAATTCTCATTTACCACTATTGGACAAGAAACAAAAAAAAAGGTACCTCATCAGTGGGTTTAAGAAGGTTGAGCAGAGCTCATGGAACCACTGTTGTTGCTTCTGTGGATGAAAGGGAGTAAGGATAAGGGTAAATGAAATGCAAATAGAAAAACAAAAACAAAAGACAGTGATGACTTCTTAAATGCAATACCATACCAACCACAACAAGATTCCTATGAGTAAGGCAGAAAACTAAGCATCCCACAACTAGTCTGGATTCCTAACCAAAAACCAAAAATATGAAACATGAAGAAATATTTGTGTAAGCATGACTATCAAATATGTTTATTATTTACAGAACCTGCAATGATATTGATAGTGCATTCCTACGTTTATTTATTCAGACGCAAGTCCCAATGTATTCAGTGGGGCTTACTCAAACAGGGACAGAACTGCAACCTCAAGTGATAAGCAACTTCAGTCACGCAACCCAAAATTCAGAATCATGCCGCTTTAAGCTGTTTTGCAACTATTTATACTTGTTTTTGTGGTTACTGGATTTTAAAGGGATTTATTTCTTATTGTGAGCTGCCTTGGATTCCAGACTGCAACCCTACCTCACAGGATTGTTGGAAAGATTGCCATACACACACACACACACACACACACACGCACACACGCACACACACGTGCACGCACACACACACACACACACACACAGAGGATATGTAAGAATACATACACCCCATATAATAGTTTATTGTCAAAACCAATTGATCATTGCAGAACATTAAAAAAAGTATTAGTTTCCTACATAATTAAAACAGTGATACCTAAGTAAACCCTGCCTAATTGCTTTAAAAATAGGATTGGAGGGGGAGAGAAAGGTATACAACACAACGTTCTGTGTGTATTGTGTGTGTGGATTAGTGTGGTGTGAATGTTTTGTATGATTGTTTTGTGTATGTGTATTCGTGTATTTTTACTATGTGCCTGGGAGCAAGGATTACATCCTTCGTGGGGGGACTTTCGGGGCCCCCAATTAACATAGTGACGGGTAATGGGAGGTATGGTGTTAGGAGGAGAACTGGCCAGGTAAGGGGAACTCGTCCCAGACAAGTTGTGTCTGTGCCTTGTTCCGGTTCTCCTCTTACCCACAGGATTGCCGGTTGTACTATCAGCCAGCTCTCGGATCTCCAAGTGCTGCTCTTGAATGCCAGGTCGGTATATAATAAAACCTCCCTCATCCATGATTTAATTCTGGACAAGGGTGCCGACCTGGCGTGTATAACCGAGACCTGGGTGGGTGATCAGGGAGGAGTTGCTCTTTCCCAGCTTTGCCCACCTGGGTATGCGGTTCAGCACTGTGGTAGATCTGAGGGCCGGGGAGGGGGAGTTGCTGTGGTCTATAGGAGTACTTTTCCTCTCACTAAGCATCCTGTCCAGGTGGCGACTGGTCTAGAGTGTCTCCACCTTGTATTGGGCCAGGGAGACAGACTAGGAATACTGTTGGTGTACCGTCCACCTTGCTGCCCAACAGCTTCCTTAGCTGAGCTGACGGAGATAATCTCGGAGGTACTATTGAGATCCCCTAGACTTTTGGTACTGGGGGATTTCAATGTCCATGCCGAGGCTGTCTTATCTGGTGCAGCTCAGGACCTCATTGCCTCCATGACAACAATGGGGCTGTCTCAATTTTCTACTGGCCCAACGCATGTATCGGGACATACTCTTGATTTGATCTTCGCCACTGGTCACGGAGATGGTGATCTGGAGGTGGGATGTTTTTCATCTACCCCATTGTCATGGACAGATCACCGCTTGTTGAGATTTAGGCTTACAGTAGCTCTTCCCCTCTGCAAAGGTGGAGGACCTATTAGGTTGGTCCGCTCCCGCAGTCTGATGGATCCTCTTGGTTTTCAGAGGGCTCTGGGAGATTTTCCGGCTGATAAGACTGGTGCTCCTGTCGAGGCCCTGGTCGCACTGTGGAATATGGAGATGACTCGGGCTGTTGACACGATCGCTCCTGCGCGCCCCCTCTGATGTAGAGCTCATACAGCTCCGTGGTATACCCCGGAGCTGAGAGTGATGAAGTAAGAGAGGAGGAGGCTGGAGTGCAGATGGAGGCGAACTCCCAACGATTGTAACCATGCTTTGGTAAGTGCCACCAATAAGTTGTATATGAAAGCGGTAAGGACAGCGAAAAAACTTTACTTCGCTGCCTCTATTAGGTCATCTTTATGCCGCCCAGCGGAGCTTTTTAAAGTTGTGCGGGGGCTTTTACATTCTGGCCCGCCCGATACTATGGAAACATCTGAAGCCCACTGCAACGAAATTGCTGGGCACTTTCAAAGCAAGATTGCTTGCATTCGTAGGGACTTAGACTCTGATGTTGTGACAGATGAATCCAGTGAATTGTCCGGAGCACGGCCTTGTTCTTTATTATTGGATGAGTTTCAGTTGGTGCAGCTCGAGGAAGTGGACAAGGTGCTTGGAATGGTCCGGGCAACCACGTCTGTTCTGGACCCTTGCCCATCTTGGCTAGTGAAAGCTAGCAGGGCTGGAACCACCGGCTGGGCCAGGAAAGTGGTTAATGCCTCCTTGAGAGAGGGAGTAGTCCCAAGTAGCCTCAAGGAGGCAATAGTGAGACCTCTATTAAAGAAACCTTCCCTGGACCCGGATAATTTGAACAACTACAGACCGGTGGCGAATGTCCCCTTTTTGGGCAAGGTTTTGGAGCGGGTGGTTGCTAGCCAACTCCAGGTGCTCTTGGATGAAACCGATTATCTGGATCCGTTTCAATCCGGTTTTAGGCCCGGTTTTGGCACTGAAACAGCCTTGGTCGCCCTGTATGATGACCTTTGTCGGGAGAGGGACAGGGGGAGTGTGACTTTGTTGATTCTCCTTGATCTCTCAGCGGCGTTTGATACCATCGACCATGGTATCCTTCTGGGGAGACTCGCGGAGTTGGGAGTTGGGGGTACTGCTTGGCAGTGGTTTCGCTCCTACTTCGCGGATCGTCGCCAGAAGGTAGTGCTTGGGGAACATTACTCGACACCCTGGACTCTCCATTGTGGAGTCCCTCAGGGGTCGGTTTTGTCCCCCATGCTTTTTAACATTTACATGCAGCCTCTGGGTGTGGTCATCAGGAGTTTTGGAGTGCGTTGTCATCAGTATGCTGATGACACGCAACTCTATTTCTCCTTTTCATCTTCTTCAGGTGAGTCTGTTGATGTGCTGAACCGTTGCCTGACCGCGATAATGGACTGGATGAGAGCTAATAAACTGAGACTCAATCCAGACAAGACTGAGACACTGTTGGTGAACGCCTTTCCCGCTCAGATGGTGGATGTGCATCCTGTTATGGATGGGGTTACACTCCCCCTGAAAGAACAGGTCCGTAGTCTGGGGGTTCTTTTTGACCCTTCCTTGTCTCTTGAGGCTCAAGTGGCCTCGGTGGCACGGAATGCGTTTTACCATCTCCGTTTGGTAGCCCAACTACGCCCCTATCTGGACGGCGATGACCTCGCCTCAGTTGTCCATGCTCTGGTAACTTCGAGATTGGATTACTGTAATGCACTCTACATTGGGCTACCCTTGAAGACAGTTCGGAAGCTTCAGCTAGTGCAGAATGCGGCAGCTAGATTATTGACGAGGACCAGTCGGTCTTCGCATATAACTCCTGTTCTGGCTCGCCTGCACTGGCTACCTATTTGCTTCCAGGCGAGATTCAAGGTGTTGGTTATGACCTATAAAGCCTTACATGGCATGGGACTGCAATACCTGGTGGAACGCCTCTCCCACTATGAACCTACCCGTTCGCTTCGTTCATCATCGAAGGCCCTCCTCCGGGTACCAACTCATTGTGAAGCCCAGAGGGTGGTTACTAGATCTAGGGCCTTTTCCGTGGTGGCCCCCGAGTTGTGGAATAGCCTCCCCGAAGAGGTACGCCTGGCGTCTACACTATTATCTTTTCGGCGCCAGGTAAAGACCTTTTTATGCTCCCAGGCATTTTAATCACTCTAATCTTTTTAGCTTTTTAATCTTGTATACTGTCTTTATTTTTATTTTCTGTTTAACTGTATTTGTTTTTATGTCATATATGTTTTTGTGATTTTATTATTGCCATGTATGTAATTTACCCTATGCTGTTTACCGCCCTGAGAGCTATTTGCTAAGGGCGGTATATAAATGTAACCAAATAAATAAATAAATAAATAAATAAACACAATTCATTCCTATGTTCACTCAAAAGTTCCATCAGTTTACAGCACAATCCTAACCATGCCTACTCAAAAGGAAGTCCTACTGAATTCAATGGGGTTTACTCTGGGTATGTTTACTCTGGAAAAGCAAGTACTGGTTTAAAGCTACATATTGGGAAGTTAGCAAAACACTGCCCTCTTCAAAATTGAAACCTGTCTGACTCCTACACACAAGAGAGAAAATGACTGAAAGCTTACTTATTCAATCTGTGAGATGTTCAGAAAAGCAGGAAAAAGCACGTTTTCTGAGCCTTGGGCCAGTCACTGCCTCTCAGCCTCAGAGGGAGGCAATGGTAAACCCCCTCTGAATACCGCTTACCATGAAAACCCTGTTCATAGGGTTGCCATGAGTCAGAATCTACTTGAAGGCAGACAATTCAATTTGACTCTATTGTATTTTGGCTTTATAATTCCTTGTCAATCACAATCCTGACTTCTTATTGGCTAACAAGCTGAAAGGGCAGGGATTAGAGCAGAATTTAGAGCAACTAAAAGTTGTGGAGGGGCAGCTGACGTTTTGGTGTATATCTCTGGAACCAGACCACCTAGAAACTTATTTTTTTTAAAAAATGAAAGCTGAAAGTCTGGAGATTAAAGTGAGTCACCCACCTAGAGACCTAAAGGGGACCCCCAAAAACCAGAGTCTTTGGCTGAAAAACAAAGGTCTGGTAACCCTACCCTTAATCTGTGTATTGGTGGCCGTTAAAGGAGGCAGAGGCTTTCAATGTGATGGTGGAACCTCTGTGCAGTAAGTTCTTCTACGCATGGGCCTGGCTGTCATGACATGCTAGGCCAAACCTTAGCAAGAACAGACAAGCATGTGAGCTTCTGGAGAGGAGCTTACAGGAGCTTTTGCTTCTCCCTGGCCCTTTCTGCTGCTGTGCCGTGCCGAGCTAAGCCAACTTGGAACTCCTCTGTGCAGCTGATCCCAGCAAGGCTCCTTGTCAAATGAACTCTGCTTGCAAAGAAATAATCAGGGAGCTCACTTTAAGCTCCCGATTGTTCCTGTGCAGCCCTGCTGGTACTTGCCCCACACCTGATGCCCTATGATGTCAGGTCTGGAGCAGGTGGGCGTGGTTTGTGGGGAATGGCCTTGTGGGTCAAAGGGCGACTTGTGATGTGGCCATCTACTTGGCCACTGTGTGAACATGATGTTGGACTAGATGGGCCGCTGGCCTGATCCAGCAGGCTCTTCTTATGTTCTCATATTCTTAATTAGGCCCGCAGGCTGGAGGCATAGTATACCATCCAAACTGGGCATCGTTGTTAAGTTCTCTGCCCAATAAGGACTGAGTCTTTAGTGTGGCAGGCTGTGCCAGATGGAACTCCCTGCCAGTAGAAGCTTGGCAGGAATCATTTTTCATCCTTTTAGATGTCTCCTGAAAATTGCTTTATTCACACAAGCCCTTGGGATGTACATTTCATTTGCATTTATTGATGCTTTTATTGATCTTATTGTGATATTGTGTTCTTATGGATATCAACTTGCTCTAGTTTTTATTAAAGTGTGGTTTATAAACATTTAAACAAACAAATACATAACCATGAGTTGTAACTAAGATGAACACACAAAGACTAAGCCAAACCTTGGGTTAGCTCAGCCCAGCCCAGCAGCAGATATGACTGGTTTGATGACATCCTTGCAACATTTGAGTGTATGTTTTATAAAAACACCAACTTTGTTTGGATTCATATTTGGACAGCATGAATTCATCTGTATGTGTAAACTAAAATGGATGTATAGATGTTTAAATGTTCTGTTAATGTGAGCTGATGGGGATTGGTTTTTACTTGTGTCCCCCCCTCCTTTTATTTTTCTCCTTAATGAAATTGCATTTTAAAAAATCAGTTAAACACATTGAGCCAAACCTTGGCTTAGCTCAGCCCAGTCCAGTATCAGAAAGTTCTGGGGAAGAGCAAAGGGGCTGCACGCTTGTGTAGTCTCACTAAGCCAAGGTTTGGTTTAGTCTGTTGTCCAGACCAGGCCATTATGCCCAAGGCAGGGGGCACTTAACATGGGAAGGCTGTTTTCAGCAGCACCATGTGCAGCGGCTTCTATTTCCAAGTGTTCCTCTCTTGCATATTCTTTATCATACTTTGATTCAGCCTCACCTACAACACCACACCTACATTGTGTGACAGGACTGTGTGATCTGCTAACATGGGTGGAACTTTCTGTTTGACCTTTACTTTTAGCAGCATACTCTGATCCCAACAGACCTGAATCAAGCTGAATCAAGGGCCAATGCTTATGAGAGCCAGTGTGGTTTATTGGTTAGAGTGTCAGACTAGGACCTGGGTTCAAACCCCACTCAGCCATGAAATTTGCTGGGTGACCTAGGGCCAGCCACAATCTTGCAGCCTAACTTACAGGGTTGTTGTGAGAATAAAATGGAGAAGGAGGAGAACCATGTGCATCACCTTGAGCTCCTTGGAGGAAAGATGGGATATAAATGCATTAATAAATAATAAATAAACACTGTGACTCAGTGATAGACTATACACTGCGCATTCAGAACTATGATGATGATGCCACTTTATACAATAGCAAGGCTCAAAGCAACTTGACAAGGTAAAACACAATGCATAAAAGCAATTTAAAATAATGAACAATACAAAATACATATCATGCTCATCCAGCAACATATTAAAAAGGACAAGTCCTACCTACCCACATACCCTGTTGAACTTCCTGGCACTTTCTCCTTCTCCTTTGACATATTTTAATTGAACTCGGTTTTCTAGTTTTAACCAATTTTTATTTTCAGCTCATTGTATTCCTTGTATGCTGCTTGAAGGCTATTGTAGTTAAGCAGTATAAAACTGTCTAAAATAAATAAATAATATCCCAAAGGTCCCAGATTCAACCCTTGGCATTTTTGGTTGAAAGGATCAGGTAGCTGATGACAGGAAAGACTTTTGTCTGAGAGCCACCATCAGTCAGTCTAGGCATTTACTGGGATGAATAGATATATAGTCTGACCTGAGCTCCTTCTGGAAGGAAGGACGGGATATTATTGGATGAATGAATGAATGAATGAATGAATGAATGAATGAATGAATGAATGAATAAGGCAGCATCCCATATGTCAGACTCTGTGCCCAGATCATCTATATAATAAACTTTCAAACAACGGGTGAAAATTTCTCAGTGAAGTATCCTCAGGCTCTGGACAGACTCTGCCCATCCATGCTGGCCATTGGATCCTCCTGACAGGAAGAGGAATAAGAGGGCTTCCTGTTCCATTTGAGTCTTGCTGAGCTCTGGAGTGGTCCTGTATTCCTGGCTATTTTTTGCTTTTGATGTGTCCTCTGGTTCTGACTTGGGTCCCATCTGCACTATACATTTAAAACAGCATGATGCCATTTTAAACAGTCATGGCTTCCCCCAAAGAATCCTGGAAACTGTCGTTTGTTAGCAGAGAGTTGTTAGGAGAGCCTGATTCCCCTCACAGGAGCTACACTTCCCAAAGTTCCCTGGGAAGAGGGACTGATTGTTAAACTGTGGTGGGAATTGTAGCTCTGTGAGGGGAATAAGGGTTTCCTAACAGCTTTCAGCACCCTCAACAAAACTACAGTTCCCAGGATTGTTGGTAGGGGAACCATGACTATTTAAAGTGGTATGGCACAGCCTTAAATGTATAGAGCAGATGGCGCCTTACCCTTTGGGTCTTCCTCCTGGTTTGGTCCTTGACTTTGCCAGTGGATTTGTTCTTTAGTCCTGATTTTGCTCTTCAGTCCTGACTTCTGCCTTATTCTTTGGTTCTCACTTCCTTTTTGGCCCACCCATCCTGGCTGGCCATTGGTTCTTCCTGAACAGGAAGAAGAATAAGTGGACTTCCTGTTGCAGTTCCTAACTCTGTTTTGTGGTTTGCCCCATGGTTCTGATTTGCTCTTTGGCCCTGGCTACTAGTTTGTCCCATGGGTCTTGATCCTTGGCTCATCTCAGACTCTTTCCTACGGCCCAGCCTTGGCATAATGTTCCTTCTCCTACCTGGGTTATCAGGTTGCAGGTGGTGGTGGAGATGCATGTTTTAGTGCAGGACGGCTATGTGCTCTACCTCTGTTTGAAGGGCTGTCCAGGCTAAAGATCAAGAACCCAGATCAAGAACCCTAAGAAAGGAAACCAGGGGCCTGAAAGGTTCCCATCACCAGTTGGTGCCTGGACAATAGACTGAGCAGACACACAAGTCACTTGGTCACAATCTTTCTCACTATGGTGAGATGCATTATATTTCTAATTATACAATTATAGTAATTCCTAAATTTGCATATATATATATATATATATATATATATTAGCATATTGAAATTTTGTGCAAAGCTGTATAATTTTTGTTTCCCCCCCCCTTTGTTTTTAGTGATGCACAGAAGCCCACCCTAGGAGAGGAGGATAAACAAACCTCCATGCACATAAAAAAAACTTGCATGTTGCAGAATAGTTTCACCTAGCCTTCTTTTCCTTGACATACTATTTTTCTATGCATACACTATTTTTCTCTATTGTAAGAAAATATCCAAATGTATCTTCCCACCCCCCATCTGCAACATGAAATAATGCAGTTCTTAAGTGATGTTGATGCTTGATTTTGCTGCACCTTTAAGACTTGCAGCAAAGTGTCACAAAGACTCTTGGTGCTAGAAAAGAGGGAAACATGTCCACTAGGTGGCAGGCAATGCCAAGGACTGATAAAATATAAATATTCCCTTTTGCCCCTTTGTGAATTCCCCCCCCAACAATATTCCTCAAATGGTGCCCCAAATGTTCTCTGCCTTGTCTTGCACAACATGGTTCTGTAGCAAACTGGGCATCCTTTCTTTCTTAGGAAGATTACTACTTAATGGCCCAGCATGTTCACTGGGAACTAATGTTTAGGAACATAGGAAGCTGCCTTATACCAAATAGCCATTGGTTCATCTAACTCTGTCTTGTCAACTATGACCATCAGCAGAGGTGCTCTAATGTTTCAGGCAGGAGTCATTTAGTCATTTCCAGCCTACTTGGAGACGTCAGGGATTGAACCTGGGACCTTCTGCATGCAAGGCAGATGCTCTTCCACTAAGCTGTTGGGGATGGATGGGTAGAGTGAAGATGGTTTCTTGATAACACAGATTTCTCTGGAATGTTTGGAAGAGGAAACTCATCAGAGCTGGGGGGAGGTGGCAGACTCCTTCCCCCTTCCCAGCTAGGGATGGGGGCTGATTAAGAGAGGTGTGTGTGAGAGAGATATAAGAAACAGCAGTTTTGGAATGGACAAGCTGAGCAAATAAACTGTGAACTGAAGGCACCTTGTGATTGTGGTCTCTCTCTCTCTCTCTCTCTCTCTCTCTCTCTCTCTGGGGATTTTATGTGTGCAAGCAGGAGGCTGGCTCAAGACATTTTGCTGCCTCAGGACAAGATGCCCCCTTCCCATATCATGTACAGGAGCCGACTTGACTGGCAGTTGAATTGTACTTGAACACTGGCAATGGGATAGCATCCTCCAGTGCCCCTGAGGGCAGCCAGCTAGTTTACGGGGTGTATGACAGGTCCGTGGCATGCATAGCTCTCATTCCCAGTGAAGGAGAATACATGGGGGGCTTAGAACAAATAGCTGGGGGGAGTGCAGCTGCCCCATATCTGCCTCCTGAGGCAATTGTCTCACTCCACCTAATTTTTTAGATGCACATCTTTTCTTTGAGCATAAGATTATGCTTATTTGTTTTAATTATTTTTGCATGAACAGTTTGGATGTGTCAAATAGGTGTTTGAAAACAGATACATTATACAGGGACACCGATTAGAGTAACCAGGACTGGCTCCTTGTTGAGTTCGCAGTGGCAAGCCCACACTTGTTTATGTGCAAAGTGTGATGAAACAGTCCTTAGTATTCTTGCTTTGATTGTCAAACAAACATTTAGATTTTCCCTATGTAACATGCCATAAACTTAAAATACATTTAAACCACATAGAATCATAGAATAGTAGAGTTGGAAGGGGCTTATAAGGCCATCAAGTCCAACCCCCTGCTCAATGCAGGAATCCAAATCAAAGCATTCCCGACAGATGGCTGTCCAGCTGCCTCTTGAATGTCTCCAGTGTCGGAGAGCCCACTACCTCTCTAGGTAACATGACTTGCCCCGAAGAATCCTGGAAACAGTAGTTTGTTAAGGGTATTGGGACCTATAGCTCTGTGAGGGGCAAACTACAATTCCCAAGATACTTTGTGTGTGCTTTAAATGGGTGGTGTGTACGCAACCTGTGTATGGCATTCACTATGAGGAACTGAGCTATAAGGACATGCTTTTGTAGTCTGAAGGTCTCACCAGTCTGCAGGTGTTAAGTTAGTGCATCAGCTTATTCTTTCTTGGTTCCCATCTATCCAGTCAAGCAGTCCACCCGTTAAAGCTTTGGTCACAATACACCCATCTCACTGCGTGTCCCATTATTTTTTCTGTGAGGCCACAAACTTAGTTTGCATTTGCATCTGAAGCTTCCTTTGAGGAGATCAAGCCAGTATTACAATCCTCACAACAACCATGTGAAAAAATTAGCCAGAAAGTTGGGATCTTCCCAAGGCCATCTAGTGAGCTTCGTGCCATAGACATGGATTGCCTTCAAGTCAATCCCAGCTTATGGCGACCCTATGAATAGGGTTTTCATGGTAAGCAGTATTCAGAGGTGGTTTACCATTGCCTTCCTCTAGTGAGCTTCATAACTCAGCAGAAATTTGAACGTGGGATTCCATCTCCGAGCCTAACAAGCCAGTTGCCACAGGAAAATAAAAACGTTGTCTCTGGCCTGATCTGCTCTTCCCTTTCAGTATCATAAGGCAATGTCCTCCCTGATTTTCTGTTCTGTATATTTTTAACGTGTAGTGGTAGTAGATTTGCGTTGTGTTCTATTGCATAGAGCAAGGATGCCACCACTAGGTGGCAGCCTAGTGATTTTATCATACCACTTTTAACAGTCAGGTCTACAATTCCCAGAAAAGAGTCCAGATGCACTTTCCTTCTTAGGTTTATATTTTTCCCCTTAAGAAGCAATGCATTTGTGTTATGCCTTTAGTAGTAGAAGAGCATGTTTGGATCAAGCTGGATGCTGAAGAGAGAAAGAAACCTGAGGCCCATGTTGCTTCTCCCAAAGAGTCCTGTAGTTTACCCCTCAGAGAGCTATAATTCCCAGCACCCTTAACAAACTACAGCTCCTAGGATTCTTCAGGGAAGTCATGTGCTTTAAATGTATGGTGTGTACACAGCATTGGGGATGAATTGGACTAGGGATCCATTTGTCGTGTAAACAGCTGCATTGCTAACTACAGATTTATGAAATGAGTTTTGACCTGTCTGTGTACATGTTGCGTATGTTCCCTAGCTTTGGTGCATGTTGGTTCTTTTTTTATTAAAGGAATGCCAAGAAGGAACAAAAAAAACCCTTTTCACTTTGCTGCCCAAAGGCAGTTTATGAGACAGGAAACAAAATATTCAGGGGAACATAAATAAATCTCCCAGGAGTCTTTGTTTATTTTCTCTGCTTTATAAATGGTCCTTAGATGTCTCGCTGTGGCTTTTTGTCTAGACTGGGCTTGTGATCTCCAGCATACTTATTTGGAAGTTTAGTTCCATTTGCACTATACATTTAAAGCAGTATCATAGTAATGGCTGCAATTCCCAGAGTGGTTTAACAATCAATCTCTCATCCTAGGGAACTGGGAATTGTAGCTCTGTGAGGGGAATAGGAGGTTCCGAACAACTCTCTGCACACTTAATAGACTACAGTTCCCAGGATTCCTTGAGAGGAGCCAGGATTGTTTAAAGTGGTGTAACATTGTTTTTAATGTATAGTGCAGACGGGGCCTTCATTGCACCAAAATCAAAGAGACTTCCAAAATAATGCATTTGTGGACAGCGCATTTTTGTCTATGTTCTGGGATAACCTGGAGAAAATGTATCTGATCCTATATAATACCTGTTTACTCGGAAACACCACTTTGATGTTGCTTGCTTATTTGTAGCACCATCAGTGAGGACAAAGCTTTACAAAGTGACAAGAGGAACTTGCAGTCTAAAATGAAAACACAGAGGAGACAACAGAGGAAGGGGAAGGGAAAGGATTAAAGTGGTAAACAGGGAAAGAACAAGTGTGCATTTATTTTAATTAAGCATACTTGGGTTTAACTACAGTAGGATGATGGGACTAAGGGGTTCAACAGGATTTACTTCCATTAATTGTGTTTAAAGATTGCTACTTTAGGTCTGTTAACCTTATTAATCGGGCATCCCTCTGATTTTTGTTCAGCCCCAGACTCCTCTCTGTTGGCCATGTCAGGCAAGTGTGAGGTACTTCAAGTGGTGTTGCTGTATTGCCCAGTTGATTAGGTTCTACCCGGTTTCTAGCCAGGTCAGTCAGTGCCCTTTCGCATCATTAGCTGGCCCAGATCCTCTTCTCTTTTTTAAAGCAAGTCTCTAGCCCTTACAAGGCAGAATGTGCAGGCACTATTCTGTCCCACTATCATAGAACATTTAGCCAATGAGTGAAGTCACAGATATGATTGACATTTGGCTGAGAAGTGCAGGCCACAGAGATAATAAACTTTATAGAGTGGTTCACTCATTGCAACTTGGCACACAGGAAGAGCCGAAGGGGTCCTTGGAGCAAGGAATACTGACTGAGCAGAGTGCCCATGAAAGTGTCTGCTCCTCTACCATGGCTTGCTATTGACATATAAAATGGGGGGGGTACTATAGGTACTGTAATGTTAAACTCCCTCCCCCCTTTAAGCATCATTAGCCTATGCAGCAAACTGTGATAGTAACACAGACATTTTCATGGCCATTCCTCCCAAAAGGCCTAGCTGTGAGGGTCACCTTGGGCCTTCCTAGAGCAAGGGAGGAAATGGAGGACCTCAGCCCTGGGCTGGTGGGAGGAAGCAGGGCCAGCCAGCGAAGGCAGCCATCCCCCACTCCCATGCCCACCTCCTGAGGCACTTTGCCTAATGGAAGGGCCGGCCTTGCATGTGTGAGAAAGGGGACCTATAGACTGGCCAGGGGTTCATGATGGGGAGGAGGGCCCTTACATGCGTAAAGCAGTACATGAATAGGGGCTTCTTTCTTGTTAAAGCTGAATGTGTGGCTCCTGGAGCCCAGAACTGTGTTTGCGTTGGAAGCATGGCTTACAGTGCAGTTTTTCTCCCACCTTCTACACTGAATGTGTGATGCGGGGGGAGCTTTGTGTGAAACTGTGTAATGGGGCTCTGATTTTAATCAGAGCAGCAGCAGCAACCATGAAGAAGGGTTTAACTTCCCCCACACACATGCCCATGCCATTCTCTTGAGCTTGCCATTTCTCCAGCTGCTTTTGGCTAGGTAGGGATGGACAAATCCATGAATTTCAGTTTCTTTCAGTGTCTTAAACTCACTTCACAGCTTCATAGCAATTTGCAGGTTGATTGTTTTTAAATTCCTCATGAACATTTGTCAGCATTTTAGTGCAGATTTCTCCTAATATACACATTTTTGTATGCAGCATTGACTAATCTACACATTTTTGCAAGCAACGTTCCCTCGTATAATGCAGTTTTGTATGTTATTTTCACTAATATGTGCATTTTATGTAGCTCTTTCTCTTAATATATGCATTGTGTGGTTGAAAAACTACATCACAGAAATCGGAGAAGGGTGAATTTTGAAGGATAGCTGTGTTTCACTTCATGTATTGGTTCGAGAAGTGTGACTTAGGTAGTTCCTCATTAAAATGCAAACAAAATTGAATTTCTCCTCCATCCCTAACCTGTGATGGGAAAAACACAGTAACGAAGAGCTGTGATTGAGGTTGCATCCAGACAGGGGCTTAATTTGTATCCGGACAGGAACTTAATTTGCAAACACCATTTTGAATAGCACACATGGGTCATTGGCAACAGGTTTTTCTTTTTACTTACTGGATTTCCCCAGGAAAAGGTAAATCTGGATTAAGTGGGGCGGGTCTGGCAGTTTTATGCTAGTGATGTCATGTGGATGCTGACATAACTGGCATGCCTGAAGAGCACCCACCCTGCTATAGAAACCCATGTGGAAGCATCCTGAGAGAGAAAGAACAGCTTGCCTGAATGCTGGCTTCTCTGGATCCCTCATCTGAGGGAGGCTTGGAGGGTGATGGCATGGGAGAGGGCCTTTTCAGTTGTGGCTCCCTGTCTGTGGAATGCTGTCCCAGTATGCCTGGCACCTTTGCTGACGTCTTTTCGGCACCAGGTAAATACTTATCTTTTCCCCCAGGCTTTTGATGGACTGAATTGATTCTGTTTCATTGTTAGAGTGCTGCCAAGTCTTCCTATGGCTTTTATGGGTGTGTGTGTTTTTTAAAATGTTGCATGAAAATGTTAATGTTTCACATGAAATTTTCTTTTTTCTTCTCCCTACGGGATAATGTGTTTATGTTTTTACATGTAAATCACTTGGAGATCTTTAAGGTAACAAGCAACTAATAAATAAGCATCATTACCATCCGTGGAGTGGCAGTTGGTGCCCAATGGGACTGGTGGGGCGGAAAGCAGAGAGCCCAACAGTAGGTGGAAGCAGAGCCAATGACAGGCCAAGCCAAGTAATTGCTAGTTTTGTCCCCATACTCCAGCCTGCTGAGTTCTGCAGTAGCAGCACTGACTCCAACAAGGAAGAAGCTGACAGGAAGTGCCATCCCTTGAACTAGATATAAGTAAGAAGGCAGGGAGGTGGGGGCTGACTGAGGTTGGTGGGGCAGTGCCCAATGTGCCCTAATCGACCAGCCACCAATGATAATAATATCTAGTCAGTGAGTTGATAGCAAGATTTGGACATCTTTGTTCACCGCTCGCCTGTATGCTTTTCCTCAACAGGGGTAAAAATACAGCTGTGAGGGGACTTCCAGTAGAAAAATAGTGTGATAAGAATAAGAAAAGGGTCAAGATGCTTTTCTCCCCTGTACTGGTGTTCCGCTTTAAACTGCAACCTCAGCAACTGCAATATGTAAAAGAGAAAAGAGTCCCCAAAAAGAATTGTGAGGCTACATGCAATATATCAGGGATGGGGAATAGCTGGCCCTCCAGATGCTGCTGGACTACACCTCCCATGATTCCTGACTAGGGATGAGTGAATCTGTACATCTCTGTTTCTCCCTGTTTCTCATTTTCCACATTTCCACGTCAGTTTGCAATTCTTCATAAAAATTCATCAGCATTTTAATGCGGATTTCTCCTAATATGCACATTTTTGTATGCAAATTTCAAAGCGATTTTCCCTAATGCATTTTTGCATGTTATTTTCATAGAATCAAAGAATAGTAGAGTTAGAAGGGGCCTATAAGGCCATCAAGTCCAACCTGCTCCCCAATGTAGGCATCCAAGTTAAAGCATACCCAAGGCTGTCCAACTGCCTCTTGAATGCCTCCAGTGTTGGAGAGACCACCACTTCCCTAAGTAATTGATTCCATTGTTGTACCACTCTAACAATTAGGATGTTTTTTCCTGATGTTCAGCTGAAATCTGGCTTCTTGTAACTTGAGCCCAGTATCCCATGTCCAGCACTCTGAGATCATCTGTGTGACAACCTTTCAAGTACTTGAAGAGTTCTATCATATCTCCCCTCAGTCTTCTTTCCTCAAGGCTAAACATACCCAGTTCTTTCAGTGTCTCCTCACAGGGCTTTGTTTCTAGTCCCCTGATCATCCTTGTTACCTTCCTCTGAACCTGCTCCAGTTTTTGTTAATATATGCATTTTAATGCACATATTACGTGGCTGGAGAACTGCAAAATTAGGAGAATTCGAAAGGACGACTGTGCAACCTTTGCAGGCTCATGTTATGCATGTTTGTTTACCCACATGCATACTTGTGTACTAGTAAATAATACAGTTTGCATTCTGCAAACATTAGAATTGCCAGGTTTTAAATGTCCTGATGTGACAGAAGATAAGACAGTCATACCTTCTTCTCTTTCCCTTCCAGGTTTTAAATCTCCCTTGGCATGCACAAGAAAGAGGAAGGTGATCAACAGAGCTGTGGACAGTCTGTGGTTCAGCAGTAGAGCATTTGCCTTGCATGCAGAAGGCCCCAGGTTCAATCCCTGACATCTCCAGGTAGAGTTGAGAATGTCCCTGCCTGAAGCCCAGTATTAGCCAAATACTGAGCTGGATGTTCCGGTTGCCTGACTCAGTATAAGGCAGCTTCCCATGTTCCTATGAGGGCATGGGCAGGAGAGCACATGTCCTGCTGCGTTGGGAAATGTACATGTCTCTGGCTTTGAACGTGGCAACCCAAGCAATCTGAGTTATGTTACTGGTTGCCATTGGAAATGCACACCCCTGCCTCAAATCTGAGGATTGTTAAATTATGTGAAGGGGACACATGCAGTCAGGGCCAGTCCATTATATTTTACTGTCTGAGGCAAGAGGACAAGATGGTACTTCCCCCATTCCATGTACAAAACCCAAAACAGACTGGCAATTACATTTGCCACTGATAACCAGAGTCCTCCATTGCACCTGAGCAGACTTACCTAAGTGAGTCTTAGGAGAGCTGACAATGATTTGTCTCTTTCCCCCTTCAGAGTGCATGATAAACACAGCTCTATCTGTTCCATGCCTTTCAGCGTTTGCTGATTGAGGCAGCTGCCTCATACTGCCAAATGGTAGGGCCAGCCTTTGAACCCACCCCTCCATCCTGTTGCATGTGTAGCTGTGCCCCACTTTCAAGCTTACCTTCTGGGCTACCATTGCAAATTCCAGTTGCTCTTAAAGATTATTGAAGGGCATAGAACAGGAAGCTGCGAACCTTCACATTCTACTGAAGGTGTGGCTATCTTTAGCCTGTTTCCAAAGAACAAGAAAAGAAACAACGATGGTTATTAAAAGGTTCTCTAGTTTCTGCCTTCCTTGCTAGAAGGGACCACTTAGAGATGTCCAATGTGTAATTTACACAGATTGCACCACTGCCTTCCACATTTTAATCTGGAGTCACCAACATTTTGGGCCCTTGGGCACATTTGCAAACCAGAGAAAATGTTGTAGGCACTACACAGACTGCAACCAAGCCCACGCCATAACCTATTCTATTAACGACAGTGGAATGTCTAATTTCAGCAGTGAGGGGAGATGGGGGAGAAGAACCTGTGTGTGTACCAAGGAAGGCCTCTGAGTGCACTTTTGCACCCATGGGCACCACAATGGCAACTAGTTTTAATCCCTTTGAACACATGAAAATGGAATCTAGGCTCTGGAACTCCCTCCCAAGGAATGTCCATTTCAACCCCTCTTGAATGATGTTCTGGAAAGGAGTCAAAACCTTCCTTTTAAAAAATGGTTTTGGTTTATAGATGGCTGTTTTATTGTATTGGTTTTAATCTACTGAACTACTGTTGTGGGCACACTGTTGATTATCTTTTTTAAAAAACTGTTTTATAATGTTAATACTTCTGTAAGTTCTCCTAGCAGTTAAGACGCATTAGGCAAGACAGGCAGCGTGGGTGAGATAGTCCGTGTGAAAGCTCCTTACTCAACTCCAGGTTTCTAATTTTAAGATGTTTATTAAAAATGCGAGAGTAAAGTAAGTGATTGAAATAGAATTTGCACTGAAAGCAAATTAATGGAGTTTTCTGACTGATCCTTACATTTGATATAAAACCTGGGGGCCCTTCCAGATATCCTTTTTATTGTGCATTCATGATGATTCGGTTATACACAATCCTTGCAAAAGGTTCTTGGTGGACACACTGCTTTGTTTCCAATCAGTGTGCATCCTGCAGCTTCCTGCTGAAATTGTGTAACATTTTATACTACAGATGTTCCAGATGTCAGTTTATTTGCCTGCCTTTGTTGCATTGTAGTGCCCGTCTAGATGGTAATAATGTGATAACATTGGGGAAGCATTGCAGAACAACTAATAAAGAGAAATGATGTGTGGACGGTCCATTATAAATCCACCACTAATGCACTATTATTATGTCAGTGACATGTTACAAATAAATAAAAAGAAGAAAACAGTGTGAAGGGGCCTTACCATTAGTTTCAGTAATTTGCATGTACACATGCAGCATCCTTGCTCATGCCAAAGGAATGGGTACCATTCTGGCAGGGAGCAAGCAAAGCCTTTGCAGGCCAAATGAAAACAATAGCAGGATAAAAACTAACCGTTTTCACTTTGCTTTCCAGGAAAAGAGGGGTTGGCATGAGGGAAAAGCAAGCAACCAGTTAGATAGGGTCCTGGTTCCTCGTATGTATACACACGAGTTCATGGAAGTAGTTTTAAAAGGTGTGATTGGGGATATGGGCATATCCACACCATTCATTTAAAGCACATTTACACCACTTTTAACAGCCAGAGCTTCCTCCAAAGAATCCTGGAAACTGTACTTTACCTCTCACAGAGCTACAATTCACACCTCCCTTAACAAACTACAGTTCCCAGGAATGGTTGGGGGAAGCCATGTGCTTTAAATGTATGGTGTGGATATGACCTTAAGCCTCCCTTCCTCTTTGCCAGATAGGAGAAAACATCCCTTTGTATATTCTGAGGAGGATCTCTCCTTGATTATGGCTTGGAGAACTTCTGGGCATAGAGAAGCATGGTGATGCAGAGCTTAAAGCAGGGTTGGGGAATCTGTGGCCCTCCAGTTGTTGCAGGACTGCAACTCCCACAATCCCTAACTATTGGCCATGTTGGTTGGGACTGATGGGAGTTAGAGGGGCACAGGATCCTGCCCCTAACTTAAAGAGAAAGAAAGAGGAGGTGACTTTTTTGTTACTACAGCATATAAAACAAATAAAAGCAAGATACAGTAAAACATTAAAAGCAGCATAACTGAACAGAGGAAAAAACAGCAAAACCTAGAAAGATAAAACAGCAAGAGCAGCACTAAAAAACGGTCAACCTGTCAGCACAATAATGGACATTTCAGTCATTAGAATTGAAATATATTTCAGACTTTACTGGTAATCAGTATTTGGGGACTACAGGTTTTCTATTTGTTGTGGAAGCACCTTATGTTGAGAGAGTGAGTGAGTGAGGCTCAAGTGTCTTTATATAAGTCCCCTGGTACTTAATGAAACGTGCTTCCAAATAAGGCTGCAATCCGATGCACGCTTCCATTTCCAAGGGACTGCTGGGAATTTAGTGGTTTTTATTATACATGTGCTGAGGATTGCAGCTTAAATCTGAACTCCTAGCACGGTAATAGTCATCTCTGCTGCATGTGCTTGTTGTAAGAAAGATATGAATTTTGTACCTATATTACGATTTTGTTGCTTTGTTGAGGAATGTGTTGAGCAGAAAATGCAATTTAAAATTACATTAAATCCTTTTATAGGTTTCTCCCCCTTCTTTCTATTTGTCATTTGGATAATAAGCCCAGAGTGTTTAAACTGATATGATAAGAGGCACAGCAAGCTATTCTGAAGAAAGCGAAGTTGAACAAGCATTGAAAATTGCAGGGTTTTCATTGTAAATCACTTGACTTTTGAAAATGGTTAAAATAAAGAGGAATGAATAACATAATATTTCCCATCACACACTGTAGATGTCTAAAGGGACAAACACGCTGCAGAAATGTGCCATCTCGCACCTTATAGGTCATCGTGATTATTCTGAAGAGATTTTGGTACAAACTGTAGCTGAATATATCTCCAATTAAATTATGTTGGGTTCATCTACCTGTAACATTCCAATGTGTTTTTGTTGCTTTGCCTGGGTTTTAAGAGAAAGTGCATAGTAGCAAAGCATAGAGAGCTTAATTAGCTAATTCATTCTGTGACTCTCTCCCTCTCTCCCTCCCTTTCTTACTTGGCATAAGGGGAGTGGTTTTCCTTTGATTAGCTTGTTCATAGGCTGAAAGATCTCATGGGCTGCATTTTCCCTTAAACTGCCTCTGTGGAACCAGCTCGAGATCCTTGAACTGAAGAAGTACTTAGCAAGACGCTGTTTTCCAGTGTATGGAGAGTCCCTCTGTGCTTAATGGTGCTTTTCCTGAGCACTGGCACAGGCATTTACCTTAACACAGAAGGAGTTATTGGGTTTTTTTTGAAAGAAAGGAAAACAGGACAATGGGGCACCTCCCTCTCCTGGGGCACAAGGTTAGTAAACCTCAAACTTTGACGCATAAATGTCAAACGCCGTGTTGATTCTTTCTGCTTGTTGCCACGCTAACATGGAGTTGCCGATCGTATGTCAAATATTCAGCTTTCTGTCTGCTAAAAGGGAGGGGGATGACTTTGTCTTTTTTAAAAAAAAGAAAAGAAGGGGTTGCTTTTAATGAATTTTTAAAGGATTGAAAATGGAAGTTTCCTCTGAAAGAGAATCACCTGACAGTTTTAAAGTGACTTTTCTTACCAGTTTTCACTTCATTTTTGATTTGGTTTTACTCCCAGCTGAGTACCCCAGAAGTTTAGAAAACAAGAGAGAAAGAGAGCTCTTAGCACTTTTGTAAAGGACTTGCCTCTTAAAGATTAAATAATGAGTTTATTAGAAGCTGTGTAGTGGGTGAATGTATAGATCAGAAACTTCTGTATATTTTCAGACAACAAATGGACAATGGGGAATTACTCTTACTGAAATCAACTTTTGTGATTAAAAATCCACAGGGATCTTTGTCAGACAAGGATATCTCAAGTGGGCAACCACAGTACGAAGTCTGACAGACATTCTTGATGGCATTATAAGTGGTCACTTGGGTATCCACAAGTTGCTCTGTGCTGGAAAAATGTGCACCACGTGTTGGGCACTCAGGTCCAAGCGCTGGCAAGTTCCAACCCCTAATGGCTGGAGATGCTATATGGCTGTGTACGTCTTCCAGTGTTGGAGGCAGTATGTCTCTGAATACCAGTTGCTGGGAATCGCAGGTAGAGAGAGTGCTGTTGTGCTCTAGTGCTTCTTATGGGGTTTTCATAGGCGTCTGGTTTGCCACTGTGAGAACAGGATGCTGGACTAGATGGCCATTTGGACTGATCCAGATGGCATCTCATGTTCTGGAAGGGCGACAATCTATAAGCATAGAATGAGCACCTAGAAGCCTCCCTCAGTGTGCTCTAGTGGTTAGAATGTCAGACTAGAACCAGGGAGACCCAGGTTCAAATCCTCGTTCAGCCATGAAGCACACTTAGTTACCTTGGAGACCTCAGTGAACCTACCTCACAATGTTGTTAAGAGCATAAAATAGGCTAATGGGGAGAAGAACTATGTAAGCTACCCAAAGCATTTTGTTGGGTAAAGACTGGATATTTAATGCCAATAAAATTGTCAAGGTTGAGGTATAGCACTGGATCTTAGAGCAATATAATGGATAATGATTAGATTAGATCATTCAGGTCTGTGGTGTTAGTGACTTCAGGTTTATTCCACCATACAGTGATCTACGAGTCATGAAATAGTGTTTTCCCTGAAAGACTCCTAATGTGAGCACATCAGTTCTTGACACAATGGGATGTGTAGGCCTATTTGCAAATCCACTGCTTTTAGCCAAGTTGGCATATACCCATGTATCTCACTTGTGAGCAGACCTCTTGAGAGCAAGACCTGGGACTGATTCCTGTGTAAAACTGGTTTTGTGTGGGCGTGCATGCATATACACATGCATACATGCTCGTGGAGAAGTTATGTTGAATTGAGTTAGTTTTATATCTATGTGGAGGAGGAGGATGTGAGCATGCTCCTATGTTTCTAGTGTTTTCTGCTAACACATTCACCTCCAGGAGAATTACAAGAGCAGCCAATTCATAAAGATCTGAAGCAAATAAAAATGGCAAAAACAATCTGGGTTGAGCTTTTATTAGCTCTTCATCAGGGGAAAACTAGATTCAAACCATTTTCTCATGGGATCCCTTCAGGACTGCCACCCTGTGAGCATCAACCATGTGGGAATTGGGCCCGAGTTAATTGACCTAGCAGGGAGTTGGCTAAAGTAGTAGGGTTTGTTGTTTAAAAATATATATTTGTCAGAAAATGTATAATCACTTAAGCATTCTTTTCTCTTCTGGTGTCTCCACATTGCACACAGAGCACAGAGCAATATACTTATTAAATTACTTGCATGCCATTCCTTTAATAGCACTTTTGAAAAAAGAGAGCCCAAGAGTTAGCTTAACTTTATCTCTTGTTTTTATTGAACCTGGAATTTCTCTCCATCCAAGGGAACCGCCCAGGTTTGCCAGGGTGACTTGGAGGAGTTTGGGGCTAATAAAGCCTGCATAGAAAGACTCCTGGGAACTGTCATTAGTCAAGGGTGCTGGGAATTGTAGCTCTGTGAGGGGTAAGCTACAGTTGCCAGGATTCTTTGGGGGAAGTCATGTGGTCCCAGGCTATGGTCTGAAGACACATAAAGCCAAGCAGGGTGAGGTCTGGTCAGTGCCTGGATGGGAGACAGCCTGGGAACAATATGTAAGCCGCCTTGGGTTTCATGAAAAGAAGTGTGGTATATATGTAATAAATAAATAAATGTGTTTTAAATGTATGGCATATATGCAGCTTACGTCTTTCCCAGGCTTGCTTCACATGAATTGCTTGAACAGGAGCTGCCCAGGCTTGAACCTGGATCTTTCTATTTGCCAGACATCTGCTTTGTGACTGAGTTGTAACCCCGAGCCAATAAGCCAAAAGGATCTTGTTATCCTTCAAATAAAATTGTTGCTCACAATCTAGTGAATTGTGATGTTAAGAAAATCCAGTCAGTGGTTTATGTGTTCTGGTTCACCATAGACTGGAGTGGTTCCAGCCCAGGTTTCGCACAAAGCAGGGAGCTCTAGAGGCCAGACCCGGGAGCAGTTGCAAAGTTCTGGTGGGCTTTCCTCATGCATGGTGCGTGTTAGAATTGGTTCTCAACAAAGCATTTTGGTCACCATCCTTCATGCAAAGATTACATCATTCATGAATGTGAACCTCTCTGTTGTCCAACTGGGATAACATCCTTGCTTGGCTCTGGGGAAGGGCCAAGCTGGAACGGATGACAGAGTTCCCTGGTCAGATCTTTACATTTTTTGTAAAAAGAAGCTGCAGCTATGGGGGGGGGATTCAGATCAGGGCTATGGTCCTGTGGCAGGGGAGTTTAATTCATTTCCTCATTGAATCATTTGAAGCTGGAAGGGGCCTATAAGGCCATCAGTTCCAACCCCCTGCTCAGTGTAGGAATCCAAGTTAAAGCATACCGGACAGGTGGCTATCCAGCTGCCTTTTGAATGTCTCCAGTGCTGGAGCATGACGTTTTCTTAAAGACAATCCTCCCTGCAAGTTGCTGTTTGCGTAAACTGTAGTTGGAGAACTCAGACACAACACTTGCTGTTTGGGAGCGGCAGGAGAGAAGCTGATGCATGTGGAGGGCAGTGCCTGCACAGGGTGCCATGGGCAGCAGCATCACATAGGAACATAGGATACTGCCTTATGCTGAATCGAACCCATTGGTCCATTTAGCTCAGTACTGCCTACACTGACTAGCAGCGGCTGTTCAGGATTTCAGGCAGGATTCTCTCCCAGCCCTACCTGGAAATGGCAGGGATTGAATGTGGGGCCTTTTGCATGAAAAGCAGATGCTCTTCCACTGAGCTGCGGCTCATCCTTACCTTCGTTCTCAGCCACGGTCATGTCGTGTGTTCCTGCACATCGTGGGCAGGCTGTGCACAACTGAGTGGAACATAGGAAGCTCTCTTATGCTGAATCTTACACTTAGTATTGTCTACACTGACTGGCAGTGGCTCTTTAGAATTTCTGACGGTGGAGATTCCCAGCCCTTCCTGGAGATGTCAGGGACTAAATGTGGGATGCAAGCAGAATGTTTACCTATACAAAAAGACTGTGCTATTTGTAAAAATAAAAATAGGTTGCTTACTGGCACTTCTGCTTTCGCTCAGTATGATCTTTAGAGGGTATGAAGGGCTTTTTTTAAAAAAATTCGAACTTAACAGTTCTTAGAAAATGTTGGTTTCGCAGATCCTTGCATTAAGAAAATATATGTGAAATAAATATATGAAAGCTGAATTCTTGCCCTTGAGAGCACTGGCATTTTTTTTAAAAAAAAATAGGGATTTATACTCCGTCCTTCAACAAGTTCGCAGGGTGGCTTACAGTAACATTAAAATTAAAAATGCAGTATAGAGCCATTGATGCTGTTACAATGGGATGGATGAATGTAGAGATGTCTACAGTTAAGGACAGCAAAACATTGTCAGCCACGTAGAGCTGGCGGTTTTTTTTTTTTTTTTTAAAAAGATGGCTAAAATCGTATGATGTGTGCTAGCACATTTAAATTGAAGCATTAAGCCTTCACCTTATGGTAAAAAATCTGATGCATTCTCTCTGTCTCACTTGCCTTCTTTGGATATAGTTTTTGAATTGGATTTGCATGAAGCTAATCTATTTTGACCCTATTCCCCTGGATTGCTTGCAGCTTATAACATAACCAGCAGTCTTAAAGTAAAGTCAACATACCTTAGCATAGCCTAAAATTCCAGAGTGGGTGTACCTACGTATGCAGGAGAAACCTGTCTTCGCAAAATTGCTTTAGTACAGTGGCCCTTGGGGGAGATTCAGCAGATGGGTTCTGTTCAGGGTTTTTGAGGTCCACAAGGAATTTCCTTGTAGGGCAGATGGGCTAGTGAGTAACCCAGTAGGGTTTCTTAGTAGTGTTCTTCTCCACTGCACATTTACCTGGATGTTACATGTGTTTGCAAAACGCATTTGATGCATTCACACTTTGTGTTTGTACACTTAAAACACCATTGGTGCATACTTAAAAGAATGCCCTCATGTGCAAAAGCATCTGGTGCTATTGCTTTATAACCACTTCTTGCATATTCTCTGGGCATCCTGTCACCTCAAAAGAAGAGTGAAGAGAGCACCTGGGGATGGATGAGATGGTGCTTTTTTTTTTTTTTGCTCCATAAACCTTTTTAGTTCTGTGGGTGTTTGCATTTGAATATTTCTCTCCTCATTAGTTTTAATAATGCAATGATATATGTGGACACTAAAGATCAAGAAAGGATATTGTAGAAAATTTCCCTGAATCAGAAGACAGTCCTGGGGAGGAAAGAGGCTATTGCTCACACAAGACCATTGGAAAGTAGACACTGAGATTTCAACCAAGTCAATCCATATCTCCTATGTCAGGACATTGGGGGCTGGGGGCTCCATGTCAGGGGGCAGTAATCTTCTCTGGGTTTTAGACTGAACTTTCAAGGAGCTGCGCAAGGGGTTGAAAGTTCAGACTAAAACTCAAAGTGGATTACATTGCCCCACTGACATGGAGCCGCCATCCACCACTGTGTCAGGGTTCATACTGGGTATCACCTTGGAGTCAGAGACAGGAGTGTAATGTGTGAATGAATGTTTCTGCCTTTTTTTGTAGCAGGACTTAAATTAGGGAACTGCCTTCCTTTATTTTAAACATACTTTGAGGGCATTTTATTCAGGGAAGGCTTTTTATTATTTACACATGTGTCCCGCTTGTGTATGTATATGTGTGTGTGGACATGCTGCTTTTATTAGTTGTGTTTTTAAGAATGTAAGAAGACCCCAGCTGGATCAGGCCAGTGGCCCATCTAGTCTAGCATCTTGTTCTCACAGTAGCCAGCCAGATGCCTCTGGGGAAGCCAGAAGAAGGACCTGAGTTCAAGACTACTCTTCCCTCCTGTGGCTGCCTCCTGTGGCAGGCTGCGTCTGACACTGGCCATGATGGCCAGTAGCCATTGACAAAGTTGAAAAAATGAAATGGATTGCCTTCAGGTTGATTCTGACTTATGGTGACCCTATGAATAGGGTTTTCATGGTAAGCTGTATTCAGAGGTGGTTTTACCATTGCCTTCCTCTGAGGCTGAGAGGCAGTGACTGGCCCAAGGTCACCCAGTGAGCTTCATGGCTGTGTGGGGATTCGAACCCTGGTCTCCAACACCTTAACCACTACACCACATCGGCTTTCATTGGCAACATTATACTCCATCAATTTGTCTAATCCCCTTCTGAAGCCACCTAAGTCAGTGACCATCACCACACCTTGTGGAAGTGAATTTCATAGTTTAACTATGTACTGCGTGGAAAACTTACTTCATCTTGTCTGTCCTGAATCTCCCTCCTTGCAGCTTCATTAGATGACCCTGGTTTCTAGCATTTTATAAGGATTTTTTTATTGTTACAAATATTTTTATATCTTTGTGAGGTGTGTGTGTAAAGTGTGGGCACCCAGGTACAAAATATTGTCTGTCAAGTATGAAGGGTGTATGTATTGTTTGATAAGTGTGTCACTTTGCATATATACACACAAATGGGGAAGGGCAAATCTGTCAATTTTGTTTTCTCTCGGTTTCTCATTTTTCCAAACAAGTTCAGTTTTGGATTTCCACCTTAGTTTGCAATTTTTTAAAAGACATTTTCATGAAAATTCATCAGCATTCTAGAGCAAATTTATCCTAATATGCACATTTTTCTATGCAATTTTTCCTAGTACAGTTTTTTGCATGCAGTTCCCCTTTATATTATACTTTCCCGGAGAAATGCAGATTTCAAAGGATGGCTGTGTTTTGGGTTTTGGGTTGTTTCAGGAAGTGCAAAGTAGATATGTTTTCCCTTTAAATGTGAACTGAACTGAACTTTCCCCCAATCCCACTCCTCAAATAAATATGGTCCACCCCACAAAAAATTATGCACATGGCCTTTGTACCACATTTGGTACCTAAGTATTCATACCTGAGTAAAAAAAAAAATCCACTGAGAAAAGAGTTTTGGACACCCCCTGCAAGAGTTTTGGACACCCCCTGGGAGATTCTTGAAGATAATTTTTTTCTTCTCAGGAGTTTTAAGTTCCTCCTTTTAAAGTGTCTAATACTCTCCTCCTTCCAGAACTAATTTAATAGGATTCAAGCAGGGAAAGAATTGCACTAATGTATGTAGTTCCCGTGAGTACCAGCTGCTAGAATTGTGCTGCTTAAATATCACAATTAATTTAATATGCTTGGGGGACAGGGAGAGGTGATTTCATTGCCTTTCTTCCAGCAGGAGTTCCACACTTGAATTGCAACCCCAAATACAGGTGTGGTGTTTGGGGAAAACAGCTGGAGGCGGGAGAAGAGTTAAGTACCTCCCTCCTGAAAGCTGTTCTTGGTTGGAAGTCTATTCATCATTATAAAAAAAATGAAATACGCTATCTTGGAATGATTAGAATTATGAAATAGAGATTATTAATGTGTTTCTCATGACCACTCAGACCAGCCACTAAGCCAAAGGGGCAGTAGACCCTGAAGAAAGGTGTACCATATTCATTACATACATACAGCAACATACTCAATGTGGCCTTCAAGACGTGGCCCTCACCAGCCCTCCTTGAATGCTTTTGCCGGCTGAAATTAGTCACTGAACTGCGATCATGCCTCTTGCTTGCTTGGATGGAGAGCTGGATGGCGGGGGAGAGATTGTGTAGTAGACACCTTTGATGTTTGCATGACTGGAAAGTTGCCAAATGTACAAAGGTAAAAGTCGCATTCATTGCTCCGCCCACTTTTATCTCTGACCCTGCTCCCCCATTGGTATGGGCCCCGTCAAAAGGCTGCCCTGAATGGAATGTGGCTCTCCAGCTGAAAACGGTTCCCCACCCCTGTTCTAAAGAATGGTCATAGCAAGAGTTGCCTCTGAATTTCACCTGAACTGAGCTTTTGAAGCCAAATCGGAGGTTTCTGCTCAAGCAAATGACTATGCTTGATACTCTGCTTTGTGGTGGCGATCAATCATAGTGTCCAACCAATATCCCATTTTCATCACAACTCTCATGTCCTGTTGTGCCTGCCAGACTACCATCCCAAACATATATAACAGAAAATAAATCCTGTTGAACAAATGGGCCTCGTGTCAAAGTGTATAGAAATGGGCAGTCAGAATGATGGATGGTGTTGCTGGGTTCCCAAGCTGTGGTTGTGCCTACTATGCAGGCTTGCCCAGTGATGTCTACCTCATTTTTTGGCAGACATGATGTAGGTGATCTGTGACAAGGATTGCCTGCATTTTGTTGTTTGCTACTTCGCAGCTCCATGAGGCTGTTTTGAAGATCTAGGTAGTAGCACTCTGGGAGCGGGTATTTAACCCTTTTCCTCTCTAGCCCTTTTCTCCATTTGAGATAAACTCTGTCCCCAAAGGTCCTGTTAGCTGTGGAGGGAGAAAAACATCTAGATGCAGCATCTGCACCTGCCCTTTACTGGAGAGTCAGTGTGGTGCAGTGGTAGAATGTTGGCCTAGGACCTGGGAGACCAGGGTTCTGATCCTCACATAGCCATGAATCTCAGTGGGTGACCTTGAGCTAATCACTGTCGCTCAGCCTCATCTACCAAACTGTGGGTTGTAGTTAGCTAGATCCTACTCAGAGTAGACCACTGACATTAAATAATGAGATACAACCCAAAGGGTGGAAATCACTGCTAGTCTTACACAGAGCAGACCCACTGAAGTTAACAAACATGGCTAACTTAGGTTCATTAATTTCAGTAGGTCTACTCTGAGTAGGACCTAGTTGACTGCAACCCATAGTTGTTGTGAGGATAAAATGGAGCAGGGAAGAATCATGTTTGCCACTTTGAGCTCCTTGAAGTAAAGGCAGGATAGAATGTAATAAATAAAATTGCAGCTTGGGGGAAGGGGGAGAATTTACACTGAAGAAAGAACATGCAAGGAAAACTTCAATTCCCGTTCTCAGGATGTTGGTTCTCCAAACTTCAAAACAGCAGCATTGCCTGAAACACTTATGAGTAAACAAATAAATGAAGTAGGCCATTCTCATAATGGATCTTCTGCATCACGTTTTGTTTGGCCCTTACATGGTGACTTGACTGGAAACTGAGACTCAGTGTTTTGCTAGTGGGTATGACATTCTGGGAACTTCAATATGTAGGTAGTGAGATATACAGCAATAGAAATATGCACATGTGATAACTAAATGAGGAAATGTATTTTCTGGATGACGGAGGCTGTATTCTACACCATCTTCAAGGAAAGCCCTTGTAAAACACTTTGCAGTAGTCTAAACGGGAGGTTATTTGAGTGTGTACCACTGTTGCTGGGGTATCCCGGTCCAGGAAACAGGAGCGTCACATCTTTGAAACAGCCACAGCCCAGGCCTGGAACCAGGTTCCAGGGATTCCTGGCAAAGCTGTTGTTAATGCCTCCCATTTCCATCTCTCTGCCTCTCCTGTGGCTTCTGACTATTGCCCATGGTGGCAGTGCTGATCAGAGCTTTGGAGGTACATCTGAACCTGCCAGCACCACCAATGTAAGTACACTGGCCCCAGCTATGATGTGCTTAATGTAGTGGTGCCAGGGAGTTCAGGAATGTGGGCCTGGAATTGTGCTCAGCACTGACAATAACCAATCTGGGCAGGCAGATTGTCTGTCCATCAATAACAGCAGCCCCAAGCAGAGCTCTGGAAATGCACACCTGAAGCCTTCGGTGCTGCCATGGTAATTAAGCTAGTTTCATCCCAACATAAGCACAACAGGAGTGGGGCTGGAGAGTTCACGTACTGCTGTACACTGCAGTCAAGGCTCCTCCTAGATCCCTTACTTGAGTGTGCTATGGGTTGGTAACAGTCCTGCCAGAGCTTCCCTTACGTTAGTTTTTTAAGCATGTTGCACACAGATGCAGGCCACAGAATTCAATATTAAGTTAGACTGGAAACTGCTATCTTCAGGGAACTCTTTCTCCATCACCTTATCTACAGAGGATCCTCTCTACATCTACCATGGAACCTCTGTGCATTTGCAGAGGATTCTAGGGAATGTTCAGGATGCAAGGCCAGTTTACTTGGAGCATTGACCAATCCTATTGGGCCTCATTGTTGCCCCACAGGAACTGAGAATGTGCCTTAAAGCTCACACATGTTATGTGGCTGTACCCTCCAGATAGGTAGTGATGAGCCAGCTGTCTTTCATAGAAGCTCATCAACCATTAATGACCTTCCCACTGAGAAACCCCTGATAAACATATAAGGATCCATAGTATTCACAGGAACAGTCAAGAATACCAAATCAGACTGTTGATCTCTCTAGGTCAGTTTTGCCTACACTGACTGGAAGCGGATCTCAAAGAGTTTTAAGCAGGAGGTTCCCGCCCCCATTCTCCCAGCCCTGTTTGGAGATGTCTGGGATTGAGTCTGGGATCTTTTGCATGAAAAGCATCATCATCAACATCATCTCATCTGCTTATTTGTATGCCACTTCCCCCACAAAATGATGCCCAGAGTGGCTCGCACTGGAGAGAAATTTGATTCAGTTCACATTTAAAGCTGAATTTATCAAATTTGCACTTTCAAAAACAATATGAGAACCAAAACACAGCCATTCTTTGACATTCACACTTGTCTGAATTTTGCAATGCAGTTCTCCAACCAAGCAGTGTTTACAGAAATGCATATATTAGGGGAAAGTGTGCACAAAATGAACGTATTAGTGAAAATAACATACAAAAATGCATTATATTAGAATAAATTGCTAGCAAAAATGTGTACGTTAGAATGGCATACAAGAATGTATGTATTAGGATAAATTTTCATGAGGACTTTTTTAAAAAAAATCACAAATTGATGCAGAAATTGACAGGTCATTTCATCCCTACTCACAACATAGCAAATGAATAATAAGTATAGAAATTCAAAAATGTATTGGGTGGTATTCAGTGCTAGTCTTACTCAGAGTAGACCCAATGAAGTCAATAGACACGGCTAATGTAATTTCAGCGGGTCTACTTTGAGTAGGACTTACCTGAATACAACTCATTAGAAATAATAATTGGGTTGTATCCGGCCTTAGTTGTATTCAGAGGAGTCGGCCCATTACAATTAATGGCTCACTTAAGTCTGCTGAATTCTGTGGGTGTACTCTGAGTAGAACCTAGTCAGATACAACCCAGTGTAGTAATAAGTAAGAGGGGGTGTTGATTCACACAGTATATAAAACAATACAAATAAGATTGCCTAATTAAATAGTTTGGATCAGGGGTTCCCAAACTATGGTCCATGAACCACTAGTGGTCCGTGAGCTTCATTCAGGTGATCTGTGGCATGTCTACACTAAATATTTGTATTGATTTTTAATTGTACCTTTATTGCTTTTTATTTCTTATACTTATTTTATTGTATTACAACTTGAAGCCTGGGGAAAGTAAACCGTAATACAATAAAATACAATATAAGAAATAAAAGAAGCAATAAAAATACAATTAAAAATCATACAGCATCTGTCACTGTGCATTTCAATTGCTACAGAAGGCAGAAAAATTGTTAAGTGATCCGCCAAGATCTTCAGCAATTTTCAAGAGCCAGTGGGGAAAAACAATTTGGGAACCACTGTCTTAAACGCACACACACACAAAGAGTAGTAGCATAACAAAGCACCACGTGTTCCAGATGGTGCACTTGTGTCCATTGATTTGGTTCTGAGACTATCCTCAAACGTCCAAGGGCCCAATCCCAACTCTCACCTGGGGTTGTGCAGAATCTCCTACTGTGTCTCTCACCCAGAAGGGCCTTATGCTCCGCTGTTACTGTGGGCTCTCACCCTGCGTGGCGGCCAGTAACTTTCCTTTCACACACTCCCACCAAGCAGCATGCATTCCTCTAACCTGGGGGTCATAAACAAGGTCTCAGGGGGCAGCCCCTTTGCATGTCCCTGTCCTGGGAAGGACCATATCTCAGTGGTAGAGCATCTGCTTTGCGTATATCCCCTTTCTAAAACCCTGGAGAGAGCCAATGCCAGACAGGGTAGATAATACTGAGCTAGATGAACCAATGGCCTGACTCGGTATAGGACCATTGTTCCTACATTGAACATTGAACGTTCCTACATGGGAACATTGTTCCCATGTTCCTACGTACCACTAAGCTACAGCCCTTCCCCAGAACATAGTTTGAAAACCGTTGTTAGAATACCTGAATAGTTTTACTTTGATTTTTTGATAGAGGAACAATGCTCTCTTTAATTCAAGCTAGCTTAGACAGCAAAGTCTGCCAAGTATTGGCTTACTGTATGTATTCTCTGTCTTATCTCCCTGGGTTGTGGTGTGACACAGACACACACACACACACGACCTCTCTCCTTTCCACAACTTTGTTGCTGGCTGCCGTGCTGAGGCTGGTGAAGTAGGTAGCAACTGCTGGCAGAATGCTGCAGAGACAGATTCTACTTAAGTTATGAAGAAGAAGGGGGGATATCTCCAGCACTCGCTGCCCACACGACTCAAGTTATATAAATGTGAGATTCAAGATTATTGTCCAACTTGCTTCTAGTTTCAACGCTTTCCCAAACGCACCGTTCTCTCCCCCAAACGCCCCAGAATGTTGTGGGTGTTTTCTCTCAATTAAAAGCAGATGAAACGACATAAGTGAAAAATTATATAATCAAATCCCAGGCCTTGCTCTTCATTTGTCAGACAACTCACCCACTCTGCCTGCATTTCAGAGGTACTCTAATCGCTGAGAAACCATCTGTCTAAACAGACAGAAGAGGAGAGAAGACTGTTCTGTGGACTCCCAAGCATGTTTATGTTTGGTGGGGTACGTGTGGGAACAGAAGACCTGTAAATGCTCTGGGGACGAGCACATCCGAGTTTAACCATTATTATACACTCCCTGCTTCCCAGAGTGGTGACATGTTCCAGGGTAATGCTGGTTGGGTTTGGTTCCTTTTGACTGACAGAGCCCTGAAGACTTAACAGTAAATTAAAGAGTAAATCCCAGGCCCTGATCTTCATTTGTATATATACAAGTGGAGCACAAATGAAGGCAAACAGCAGGCATTTTTACAAGGCAGCAGATGTGGCTTTACCTTTAACTCAGGCCACATTTATAGCATACATTTACTCCACAGTCATGGCTTCCTCCAAAGAATGCTGGGAAGGGTAGTCTCAGAAGGGTGCTGAGAGTTGTTAGGAGGCTTCTCCTCACAGAGCTACAGTTGCCGGAGTGGTTTAACAGTTAATCCTTCTTCCCAGGGAACTCTGACAGTTGTAGCTCTGTGAATGGGGTCTCCTCACAACTGTCAGCACCCTTTACAAAAGATACTTCCCAGGATCCTTTGGGGGAAGCCAGAACTATTAATAGTGGAATAATAGTGGAATAAATGTATGGTGTGGATGTGGTCTCATTCTCTGCATTGGCCTGTTCCAAAAGCAACATGCTGTTCCTTCACAGAATCTCCCCTTACTCTGTTTGTGTGTGTGAGCGAAAGGCCTTAAAGAGCATAAGAGCCCTGCTGGATCAGGTCAAAGGCCCATCCTGTTCTCACAGTGGCCTACCATATGGCTGTGGGAAGCCTGCATGCAGGCCTTCCTCAAACTCTGACAGATAATCTTCAAATCCTCAAGTGATATACACATATATCAGGAGATCACCTCCTAACGATTGTCTCCTATGGCAGTAGAAAAGTAGTCTCCATAAGCCTCGCCTCCTCCTGTGCTGCCTTTATAGTGAGAAGTAGCATGTGCTCTGTTTGGCTGTGTAGTTCTGAAGGGGTTTCCCTCTGTATGTTTCATTGTATGTTTCCCAGCTATGTAGGAAGTCTGAACTAAGAAAGCCAACACTTCTCTGTTCCTTTCTCCTCAAACTATATATTGTTTTTGTTCAGTTTGCTCAGTAAAGTGTTATCAGGAGTTTTTTCACTGGATTCTCTCTGCATTATTTAAGTGACTTTGCTAACATCTTCCCCCTCATCAATTTTTTTAAAAAATAATGGACAACTATATTTTCCAAATTTGTTAGGGGATATATTCATTCAGTATGATCTAATGATTGTAATCTATTTAGACTCTGCTATTTGAAATCTAATAAATATCCTTTTATTACACATAAAAGTGGTTAATAAAATGGGTGACATTACATCACCTGTTACTCAGTATTGTCATAAATACTGTACATACTCTTTTCCCCCCACAAGCATATATTAATTCAAGGAAATACAGAATTTGAGTGCTTAATTATATCTATTAAGTTGAAATGCCTAGTGAGGAAAATGTATCCACTTTTGTTAAAATTAGACATGACATGGTGGCCAATTATAGACATAAATGGGAGAGAGATATTGGGACAATTATTTCTTTTTAGAGGAATGACTGTGGATTTGGAAAAAAATGTCAGAAGACAGTTGATCAGTGTTAACTCAAAGAAATGTTAAAGCACAGTTATGCTGGTGTGATTTGAGGTATCAAAAGACTAAAACATAGGTTGTTTTGCTGGTATGCTTTTAGGTATCAAAGACTAAAACATATGGGTTGTATTCAGTGTACCACTAAGGTAATTGTTCCACTAGTGCAAGGATTTATCCTTGTGCGATGGAACAATCCTCCCCTCTCCTCCCCTGCATGCCCCCCTAAATCTGTCCTGGGGTTTACCCCAACCATGCAGAACATATTTGGGGGACAGTGCAGGGTGCATGGGGGGGAGAGGGGGGAATCCCATTGCGCTAGCACTAACTCTAGTGCTACCACAAAAAGTTAGTTGAATACTTCTCTCTCTCTCTTTCTGTATTCTTCAGTATACCAGTGATTGGTGATGTTACTGTTCACATGCTGACTTAAAAAAATTCTTCTGATCATGCATCAAGACTGGGGCCATTTGGAAATGGGTTCTCAATATAATAAGAGATAACAGTGTATATCTTTTTATTTAACCCAGAAATAGTCCTTTTGGATTACCTAAAGGACACTATTGTTGCAAATAATATCTTGAGTTAGTAACTTGTTTGTTAACAACTGCAACAATGTGCATTTTTATTGGATGAGCATGCTAACACCATCAGTAACAGCCTGCTTTAAATGAGTTTAGACTGCCGCACTGATGGTGAATTTTACTTGTTGTGTGCCGAAATAGCAAAGATATCAAGATAGTATACAGCATTGTTTTTAATTACTGTAATTGACCTATGGAATTAAACTATGGAATTCGCTCCTACAGGAGGCAGTGATGGCCATCAACTTGGATAGCTTTAAAAAGGGGACTAGACAAATACATGGATGGTAAAGCTATTAGTAACTTCCATGGTCAGAGGCAGCATCCTTCTAAATACCAGTTGCTGGAAACTGTAGAAAGGGAAAATGCTCTGGAGCTCAGGTCCTGTTTGTGGGCTTCCTGCAGGCATCTGGTTGGCTACTGTGAGAACAACATGCTGGACTAGATGATCCATCGGCCTGATCCAGTGGACTGTTCTTATGCTCTTAATCTTATATTCTTATTGTTTTTACCAGTATCGTCATTCTTTGCATTTACAATCTTTAATTTAATTATGTTTTATTGATCTTTTTTACTGATTTTATTATATTTTGCATGTTGTATACCCTCCTTTATATACTTTGCAAAAGTGCGGATTATCAGTATTTCAATACATACGTAAATAGATAAAAAAAGAACATAAGAATTGACTTGAGCTCTATTGATTTCAGCATTCTGTTTCCAGTAGCAGCAGGTCAGATGCTCCTGGAAGGTGGTCACCAGGCCATGAATCTAGTAGCCAATCCCATGGGATGCTTCACAGGGGAGCTGGGGACTGGGATTAGTGCGAAGGAGTCAAAGGCCTTGTTTTGGTGTAACAGTAAACCATGATTTAGCACTACCTAAATGTCTCTAGCCTCCTTCTGGGCTTGCATTCTCCCCCTTCTCCTCCTCCCATTCAGCCTAGAAATAGTAGTTCAGTGCATTCAGTGGTTGGCTGCACACTCAGATGTGTGTGCACACATTCATGTGCACACTTTCACCCTCCCCTTTTTTTCTCTTTCACACATATGCACACACATACATGTGCAATGGGAGACACACTTGCAGACAGGCAGCAGGGAGACGTATGGTGGGATCTCAGTCATCCCATCATGCCCCTCATAAGAACATAAGAACATAAGAAGAGCCTGCTGGATCAGGCCAGTGGCCCATCTAGTCCAGCATCCTGTTCTCACAGTGGCCAACCAGGTGCCTGGGGGAAGCCCGCAAGCAGGACCTGAGTGCAAGAACACTCTCCCCTCCTGAGGCTTCCGGCAACTGGTTTTCAGAAGCATGCTGCCTCTGACTAGGGTGGCAGAGCACAGCCATCACGGCTAGTAGCCATTGATAGCCCTGTCCTCCATGAATTTGTCTAATCTTCTTTTAAAGCCATCCAAGCTGGTGGCCATTACTGCATCTTGTGGGAGCAAATTCCATAGTTTAACTATGCGCTGAGTAAAGAAGTACTTCCTTTTGTCTGGGTACAGTAGATCATGCTCCCTGCAGCCCACCACCAAACAGCTGTGTGACAGACTGAGGAAAGTGCAGTTAATTTGCCCATCTGAGCTTCAGTGGTTCAGCTCCTTGCGAGTCATGAACTTGTGTGAACAACTTTTAATTTCCTATTTATATGTAGGAAAAGAATCCCCTAGACACATAGCCTTGATCACAAGGCAGCATCAGCAATCCTGCTTCTCAATTAAAAAAAAGCAGAACATCCATGTGCTTGGACGATAGAAGCCAACAAGTGGGATCTGCCACAAAATGTTATGCAGCCTTACCTCCTAATATGAGTTCTTCTGTTGAGGGTTCCAGCCAGCTATCCTCCTCAAGACTGGTCCATTCCCTGTCACCCTGGTTTTCTGCTTTTCTTTTGCAACTAACATTTGGCATTCTATTAGCTGCTGAGATTCTCAGTTCTCATTGATGTTGTGTCCCCCCTTTCAGGTTTTATCTTTGTTTTGTGCTTCTGCAAGCCTCAGGGTTCACTCGAGCATGCTGATACCGCTTGTATGTTGTGTCTTAGTTGGCTGGTTTTGTTTCTAGATTTGTTGACACTCAGCATCTGAGTTTGCTGTTAGAGGGAACGAAGTTCAGTTTGCTTTTTGAAGTTTAAGCACATCTGGACAACATGATTCACAAATTTTCCTCCTACCTCGAATGCTAGACATGAATTCTTACACTGAAAAATGAAGATCCGAGGAACCCAAATTTCTGGAAGGATAGTCGAATCTGCTCTAAATGCTTTGCACACAAATAAACCTGAATCGGACCTTGATCAGATTAACCTAGTATTGCCTACTTTTATTCGTAGCGGCTATCCAGAATCTCAAGTAGAGGTTCTTCCCAAAGCTGGTATTCAAGATTTAGCTGGAGATACTAGGGATTTAACCTAGATGTGTTCTAACACTTAAGCTGTGGCCCCTCCATGCTAAGAAAAAAAATACAACACTCTTACTGCTTGACTATTGATGGTATGTAGTCAAGCAAATATCACGCAGGAGAATGCAGACTTATCTTATCTGCCACAGTCCCTTTTGGAAAGCAAAGCAAGAGTTCAGCATGCCTTCCAAATTGGAAATAAGCTGCTCTCCAAAAATCTGTTTCTCTGTTCCTGCTAATGGTAAGCTAGTTTTACATCAGTCTCGTCTGAGGACTAGTTCTGATATTCAAAACTCAGTGGGCTGGACTCTTTTTTTACCATAAAATAGATTTACCATAAAATCTGCTGCTATCACTTTCATCCAAGCTTCACCCAGCTCCATTTTGGTCGTTTCCCCAGCCTGCAAGTATGTCTCTCTCTCGCCATGGGCAAGCCCAACAAATAAGTGAGCTGTCAATTGCTGCTCCCAGGGCGAGCACCCTTAGGGTGCCACAGTTGCAGCCTCTTTCCCAATCTCCAGGAACTGCAGTTAAATTTCATCTAGGTCCTTTGAGTGGCTAGATGCCTCTTGGCTCAGGAAAGAATCTGGGCACTGTCCAAGTCCAGCTGACGCTAACCGTGATGGTAGTCTGGTATGTGGAATGGGCAGTCCATGTATTGGAAATGATTACAGCAAGAGTTCTGCTACATAGAAAGACCTCGGAGAGCTATTCAGAGTAGACAATGCTGGACTAGATGAACAAGGAGCTGGTATAATTGGGCTACTGCAATGCACTCTCTGTGGAGCTACCCTTGACAATAATCTGGAAGCTGTAGCTGGTGCAGAATGCAACCTCATGTGTTATGAGTGGTGTAGCCAGAAGGAATCAACCACAATCAATCCTACACAAACTGCACTGGTTTTCTGTTTGCTACTGAGCCCAGTTCAAAGTGTTGAATTTAACATGTATAGTCCTAAACAACTTGGAACCCAGCTACTTGATGGAGCACCTTTCCCAATATCTACAATGTTGGGCTCCGTGATCTGGAGGGGAAACCTGTCTTGTGGTCCCTTCAACAAGCATGGCTTGCTGTGTGGTGATGTGGGGTAGACCTTCTGTGTGGTGGCCCCTGTTTGTGGAACTACCTCCCTATGGAAATGTCCATCCTCCTCACTGATAGAGTTCAGATGACAGCTCGAGGCACATCTGTTTACACAAGCACTTGGGGGAGTCTAAATAAATAAGGTCATTTCTGACACTGCTGCTGAATGAAATTGTTTTTATTAGTATACCATGGTTTTAATGACATTCAAAGTATTGTTTTTATAGTTTTATGATGTGCATTCAGTGTCCTGAGATCCTACAGGATGGGGGACAGTTTATAAATTTAAATAATAAATAAAATAACAAATAATGCCTCTTGCTATGTTCCTGCGGCATCTTGTAGGGCAGGAGTGGGGAATCTTTTTTAGCCTGAGGGCTGGACTGGAACTTGCCCAACCTTCTGGGGGCCACATTCTAATAGTGAGCAGGGGGAAGTGGGTGGGGAAAAAACCACCATCACCCTCACATGAAAAAATGCATACACCTGTATCCTCTCCATTGTAACTCAGATGTACCAGGCCCACTTTCACTCACTCACTCGCTCACTCACACACATGCCAGGCAGGCAGAGTAGGGTATGTGTTCAGTTTATATATGGCACTGGACAGGCCTAAGGGACCTAACCATCACCCCGTATGAACCAAGTATTAGAAGTGTGAGAACTGGGACACAGTAATTTGCTCCTGCAGCAAGTCTAGCTGTTGTTCCTGGAAACATATCTGATCTTCTCAAAGAATAATCCTTGATAAGCTTCCAAGAAACCACAGGATACCCCAGCAAAACAGTTCAAAACCCACTGCACTAAACACTCCATTAGGCCCAGCTGTAGAAACAGCACTTTTGAAAGTGAAAGCCACAAATTGCTCAACTCTGATTTCTCTCGGTCATTGGAGGTCTGTCAGTTTAACTTTTTTTTTAATGTCTAAAGGATAATGCAAAGCAAACACTACCAGGTAAAACCACACCTTCACCTTCACCTCTGGTATTCTTAGACTGAATCTGCCATGAATCACTTATTTCTGCATTGTGACAGTAGCTGCTTGACGCTGTAATTCTTATTCTCAGTCTATTGATTTCAAAATGTGACTGTACTTTTGACCTTCCAGAGCACTTTTCACTGATTAATGTAGAAAGAGCACCACAAGGCCTGCTGGGAGACCCACTTCCCACCACACAAGTCTCATAGGAGTAATGATAGGATGAAAAAGCTGCTGTGTGTGATTTGAGGGGCTTTGCCAAATGTCCTATATATCAGTTTAAAAAAGAGTATTGCAAAGTTGGAAAAGGTTCAGAAATGGGCAATCAAAATGATCAAGGGGATAGAGCATCTGCCCTATGAGGAAAGGTTGCAGCATTTGGGGCTTTTGAGTTTAGAGAAAAGGCGAGTCAGAGGCAACATGATAGAAGTCTATAAAATTATGCATGGCATGGAGAAAGTGGATAAAGAAAAGCTTTTCTTCCTGTCTCGTGAAATCAGAGCTCATGGACATCCAATGAAGCTGAATATTGAAGGTTCAGGACAGACCAAAGAAAGTACTTCTTCACATAGCACATAGGTCAGCTATGGAATTTGCTCCCACAAGAGGTAGTGATGGCCACCAACTTGGATGCCTTTAGAAGAAGATAAGACTATTACATGGAGGATAAGGTATCAATGGCTACTAGCCATGATGTCTATGCTCTGCCTCCACGGTCGGAGACAGCATGCTTTCAAAAACCAGTAGCTGGAAACTGTGGATGCTGGTGGGGAGAATGCTCTTGCACTCAGGTCCTGCTTGCGGGCTTCCCATAGGCATCTGGTTGGCAACTGTGAGAATAGTGCTGGACTAGATGGGCCATTGGCCTGATCCAGCGGGGCTCTTATGTTCAGTTATAAAATAGCATTTCCCACCAAACCTCCTGTGTATATAAGGAAGAAAACAGAATTCAAGGAGGTGTTTTAGAAGCAGTATGTGGAACGTCTCATACAAGCCAGTGACCTGTCATCAAAAGAGTGTTGGAATTGACCTGGGAGAGCCAGGCTGAAATCCCTGCTCAGCCACAAAGCTCACTGGATATTCTTAGATCAGTCTCTGTCTCTCTTAGCCTTGCCTGCCTCAAAGGGTTGTTGTGAGGATAAAATGGAAAGATCACTATGTATTATTAATTATGTCTTTTAATTCTGCCCTGCCTCCATGAAGCTCTATCTATCTATCTATCTATATCCCACCCTTCCTCCCAGCAGGAGCCAGGGTGGCAAACAAAAGCACTAAAAACACTTTAAAACATTATAAAAACAGACATTAAAATACATTAAAACAAAACAACTTTAAAAGCATTTTTTAAAAAGCTTTGTATATTTTTTTAAAACAAAGGTTAAAAAACTTTTTTTAAAAAAAGGTTTAAAAGCATATTAAAAAGCAATTCCAACACAGAAGCAGACTGGGATAAGGTTTCAACTTAAAAGGCTTGTTGAAGGAGGAAGGTCTTCAATAGGCGCCAAAAAGATAACAGAGATGGCGCCTAATATTTAAGGGGAGGGAGTTCCACAGGGTAGGTGCTGCAACACAAAAGGTCCACTTTCTGTGTTGTGCAGAATGGACCTCCTGATAAGATGATATCTGCAGGAGGCCCTCACCTGCAGAGCGCAGTGATCGACTGGGTATATAAGGGATAAGATGGTCTTTCAGGTATCCTAGTCCCAAGCAGTATAGGGCTTTGTACATCAAAATGAGAACCTTGAACGTGGCCTGGTAGCAAATGTGCAGCCAGTGCAATTATTTAAGCAGCGGGCTGACATGTTGGTGATATCCTGCCCCAGTGAGCAGTCTCACCGCCACATTTTGCACCAGCTGCAGCTTCTGGTCCAACCTCAAGGGCAGCCCCACATAGAGCGTGTTACAGTTATCCAGCCTGGAGTTTACCAGTGTGTGGACAACAGTGGTCAGGCTATCCCAGTCCAGAAACAGCCGCAGCTTTCTTATCAGCCGAAGCTGGTAAAAGGCACTCCTAGCCACTGAGATCACCTGAGCCTCTAGTGACAAAGATGGATCTAGGAGCACCCCCAGACTACGGACCTGCTCTTTCAGAGGGAATATGACCCCATCCAAAGCAGGCAACTGACCAATTATTATATTACTAGTATTTTGCTCTGTCCGTTGTGCTGCCCAGAACTCCTTCTGAGAGGCACTGCAAGTCAGTGTAGACAATACTGAGCTAAATAGACCAGCTTCCCCTGTTCCTTGGAGAGAGGGTGGGATATAAACCTAAATAATATATAAATTATGTAAATTATCTAGGTGTGTCTTCCTCCTTTGTGGTATGATGTGATTGCACTTTGAAGGGCCCCTTGAAACTTTCCACTGCTGACACCGTAGGACTATGCTATCAATATTCTTGATAGGTGGCAAACTTTGTGGAAAGCATCAAACACCTGGAAATGCAGTGTTGTGGATTTCTTGCAACCAGGAAGGTTTGTGCATATGTGTAAGATTCCAGTGGGCTCAGGAAGTCAAAATCAGGGCCATAGCTCTGTGGTAAAGTCCATGCTTTGCATGTAAAAAGACTCAGGCTGTTCAAAGCTTGGCACTTCCTTCAGTTCAAGGATCTTTCATACCCAGGAAGACTGATAGCCTAGAGAGCTGGTGCCAGGTAGACAGTACAAGGCTAGATGGACCAACACCATCTAGTGCTGCCACAGCTTAGGTTCCATGCCTGGATAGGGAAGGACCCTCCTGTTTGTTTAGTTAGAAGAATAGCCATAACTCTGTAGCAGAGCATGTATTTTGCATGCAATAGATTGCAGGTTCCGTCCCTACACATAATTCTTAATAGGAGAAAAAGATTGTAAATGCAATTCTAACCCCCAAACCCTGCCCATGGGGCTTTGCAGAGTGGTGAAGCCATTGCCGCATCCCCATGTTGCTAAAATTTCAGACATTAAGATTGCAAACTAAAGTGAATTTAGGTCATTAGATGTTTTCAGGAGACATTCATCTACCACTGAAAACAGCAGCCCTGCCTCTTCTCGTGCTCTCTCTTCTGGCATAATCTAGCTATCCAAAATATGTGATGTGATATTGCCAAAATGAGTTTCTCTGTCCTCGCTGCACTTCATGGCCATTAGTTGGGGCAGGGGAACTCTGAGCCCACTGATGTCACATCACACATTTTGTATTACTGTAATTTACCGAGGAGTTAGAGAGAGAAGGAAGTTAGATGTGGCTACTGTTATGTGGTCCATTTGGCATGTTGCTAATGAGAATCCAATGCTTGGATTGCCACTTTTTTCAATGGGAGTCAGTGTGTGCAACTCTTACACATCTGTCATGAGACCCACTAGAAGAAGCTGTTCTCCTGACTGATGGACATAGCCGATATATACATTTCATTCATATTTGGCTTGCACCACCCTGTATTTTCACTGGAAGTTGTAATCGCTGTTTTTTAAATAATGTTATTTGTTATTTAATTTTTGTAAATTGTATTGTTTTATTGATGTATTTCTATACTTGTGTTTTTCTTGTAAGCCACCTTGAGGGCCTTTTGGCCAGAAGGTGGGGCATAAATAAACTATAATAATAATAATACTTTGGCCCTGCATATGAGTTTATCTGCAGGTCCAAGCATGTAGTCTTTGAAATCCAAGGACTGCTAGACCAGCTCTTTCACAAGCTGTAAACCCAGAATTCACAAAATCTTGCCAGGCAAATACAGGCTTCTTTAAACATTACATCCATTTGAAAGATGGGGAGCATTATTGCGAGCTTGGGTGCAAAGTGGGAGAGCACCTGGGCACAGATCTGTGGTAGAGATGAGAGTCAGATCTGGGTGGGCTGTTCTTTCACTCATTAACTAACTCCAAGGTCAGGCAGCCATGTAGGAGTCATCATATGTGGAGGCAGGCAACAGTGGGGTAGAGCAATTACCTTCAGACGAGGGATGGAGAACAAATCCAATTCGCATTTAAAGCTGAATCTATCAAATTTGCACTTTCCAAAACAATATGAAAACCGAAACACGGCAATCATTCAAAATTTGCATGTATCTGAATTATGCAATGCAGTTCTCTAACAAAAAATGTTTATAAAAATGCATACAGTGTATTAGGGGGAAATGTGCATACAAATAAATATACTAGTGAAAATAACATACAACAGTGCATCATACTAGGAGAAATTACTTGCAAAATATGTATCTTAGTGAAACTGCATACAAAATGTGTTTATTAGAAGAAATTTGCACTAAAATGCTGAAGAATTTTCATATTTTCTAAAAATTGCAAATTTCTACAGAACTGTGGAGAACTAAATTTAAGATTGGGAAAATGAGAAACTGAGAGAACCAAAATGTTTGTGGCCTTCCCAGAATCATCTTTTTGGGCACTGTAAGGAGCACGTATGCTGGACTAGTTGGGCTTTTATTGTGATTTCAGGTGCCTCTGTGGGCCGTGGGGCCCTCAGTCAGGGCCCCACCTGGCCGCCCTTTGGAGCTGGCCCTGCCTGTTTGGTCAGCTGGTTGGAGTCTTTTAATTGATTACTGGTCCAAAGCAGATGGGATATCATCCTTTAAAAACAAAATCTGTCACGCTCCAAATTTGATTGGAGCAGCAATATTGGAGGATTAACCATTTGATAACCCCCACCCCCAGGTGCTACCACAAATCCTGCATCAGACAACATACAGGTCTGATTTAGTCCTAATATTTGTTGCTGTCTGATCACTTCAATAGGTGTTATTCTTTTTCTTCTGGTCTATTCCATCTCTGTGGCAGAGCAGACCCTGCATCTCTAGGTAAAAGACCAGGCAGCCGGTGATGGGTATGAACCTCTCCTGCAGAGCTGTTGCCAGACTGAGTAGAAGGACTGCAGCTCAGTCACTGAGCACCTGCTTGGCATGCAGAAGGCTCCTGGTTCAGCTCCTGGGAAGAGCTGGGAAACAAGTCCCAGTGAGCTGCTGCCAGTGATACTGTGTGAGATGAACAACACAGTCTGATTTGGGATGAGACAACTTCCAGTGTTCAGATCTGTTCATCTTTTCATTAGGGATGGAAATACTTGTCCGTTTCGGTTCTCTGTCGCTTTTCCAGTCCTAAATTCAGTTCTCCACATTCCTGCAGCAATTTGTGTTTTTTTTAAAAAAAAAATCATGACAATTCTTCGGCATTTTAGTGCAAATTTCTCTTAATAAACACATTTTTGTATGCAGTTTTGACTAATGTACACATTTTGGCAAGCGATTTCTCCTAATACATTTTTGCATGTTATTTTTACAAATACATTAGTTTTTGTACACACTTTCACTTAATATATGCATTTTTGTAAACATTGTTTGGTTGGAGAACTGCTCTGAAAAAATTGAATAAGTGCAAATGTTGAAGGATGACTGTGTTTTGGTTCTTACATTGCGTAGTATTCAAATCTAGTCTTACTCAGAATAGACCCACCGAAGATAACAGACATGATTAACTTAGATTCATTAATTTCAATGGGCCTACTCTAAAAAGGACTTAATGGAATTCCACCCATTGTTTCAGAAAGTACAAATTAGATAGGTTCGGTTTTAAATGTGAACTGAATCAAATTTCTCACCCTTCCCTACTTCTCATGCTGTTAGCTACCAAGAGAACCGATGTTTGCATTCGTTAGCAGACTATAATTTTTAGTGTGTTTATCTATTTTTTAAAAAAGAATATAATTTCTTCTCCTTCCCTGTCTTAGACAGGGTGTTCTTTTTCACAATCGCCCACATGCGTTTTTGGGAATGACAAAGAGTACTGATTGATATTTTGAAATATTAATTAATTAATTCTTACATTTTCAGACTTGATGACATTTTGATATTTAGAATTTTGTGTCCTAAGGGTAACTTCCATTTTGTTCAGATAAGGTTTGTCCAAAAACAAGTAGTGTTGATCTTTGCAGTGTCTTGTGAGGGATGAAGTTTTAGGCTGAGTGGCAAAAACTAACTCGTTTTCATATATTCAAAAGCAAATGCTTAGGCCGCTATTTTTTTTAATATTATTTTTACTAAGTGGAATTACTAAGTGGAATCTTTTGCAGTAAAAGCTTTGATACTTTAAAAAAATCTGATGTTATAACCAGCTTTATCAACAATTTTTTTTCGTCTAATCCTCTGACTAGTTTTTTTGTTTTGTTTTAATTTGCATGCTTTTTTGGGTACTGCCAAATTCCACCCTGGGAGGTATCTGGGCTGAAATCCCAGCTGCTGTCTAGCAGTGAAACTACTGTGACTGTGCCCATTCCAACCTGAAGGCCAGTGTGTTTTCACAAAACCTAGCCATGCCAAAAGCTCGCAGTATTCAGAGTGTCTGATGCATTCTGGAGGCATATCCCAGTCATGCTAGACCCCTCGCCTCTCATGATCCCAGATCTCCAGTGCTGATAGGAATTGGTAAAAATAACACTGGTCTTCGTTGGTCCAACTTAATTAGCAACCTCAGAGCATACAAGGCATACAACCTTGGGATATCCCAACACTTACATCAGTGTCTGTGTGCTATGCATCTGTTTCACACATTACACTGAACATGCAAAAGATGTAACGAAGATGACATATGTAGTCTGTACCCACAAATGTTTTACATAGGGAGACGTGGCAAAATAACTGTGTGCTTTATTTTGGTTTTGGATGGGCAGGCATCTGCCTGAAAACCACTAGAGAATGTGTTAGTAGCAGAGCTTAGGAAGTTCATTTTTAAAAAGTACTAGGTCTGGTTCAGGTTCAACATGCCCCAAAAGGAATTAATTCCAATTCACATTTGTCCCTTTACAAAATGTTTATCTATTCAGTTCACACTTCAAGTTCATCCAAATGATCCTCGACAAAAAATGTTCAGCATCCAGAAAGTTACAAGCTTCTGTGCTGAAGTATACTTAACAAGACTAAGAAAGCATCAGTTAAAAGGACCACTTTTAGGGGTAATTCGGAGATTTTTTAACTAATACAGTGCAGTTTGTTAATATGAACAAGTTCCTTCTAAACTCTGGTTAGCAGCAGATCATCCAAAGCCATTTTCAGCTTGCTGCTGTTTTTCACCATTGACTCCTTTGCCTTGCCTCTCAGACCCTGCAAAAACCCCAAACTCCAAACCAGCCATCCCTGCTTCACCTATAGGAGGTAAGTGCTGCACCTCGCAGTACTAGTAGGACTTAATCAAGGCTCCACACATACTCAGGAATGTAGTGGCAAATTCAGAAGTGCAGGTCACACCACATTCCCTCACAGCCATGCCCCCTTTTCCACTTTCCCTCATCTCCTTTGCTCTCTGGGTCATCTTGCGAGTTCACACTCCACTACAACAGATGTCCCTAGGACCCAATCAGCATGAAAGGGGAGGCTGTGTGTTAGCTACTGAGAAGTGTTTTCTCAGTACCTGACTCACCTCCTTCTACTCTGATTGGCTCCAATGAGCACAAAAGGACAAGGACTCTTCTCAGCGACTAACACGCTCCCCTTCATGCTGATTGGCTCACACATAGGGACCTGGCTGGGACCCTGCTCCCAAAAAAGTAAGGGGTCTATGACTGCCTGAAACCCTAGCCAACTACATCCCTGCATACTATAATCCCTTGAGGGCAGAGTAAACCTGCAAAATGTTGCCTTGGGCACAGAATTTCAGTTTCCTGACAACTTCAGCTTTTGTGTTAAAGTCGTTTCTAGATCTTATGGATATGAAGCTGCGTTTGAAAGTATATGGGCCATGCCTTCTGAAGTCTCTGGAGTTAGGTGGTGTAAGAGCAAGCTTTTCAGGCTTCAGTACCCTTCATAGCTCCTTGCTTCTGCCCATAGCAAGCAAAACCAGAATAAATTATATAAAGTAGTAGACATGGCATAACATATTATGCAAAGTAAGGGAAATATGCAAATTTGTATAATACATGCATGGTTCAGAATCCAGCTTTTCTTAGGGGGGAGGTAGAAGTGAAGTTTTTTTAGCATATACAGCCTAGGATTTTAGTATTGCTGGCTATGGAGAAAGCTCTGCACACATACAGAGCTCCATTCGCCATAGCCAGCCAAGTGAATCCCTGCATAGAGAGCGCTGAGCCATAGTCAATAATTTTGCTTGTTCTTTGTGGATCTGAAACATCTTCCCCACTCTTTGACTAAAAGACATTCACTGAACCAAAATGTGACTGCCTAATGTAGCTGAGCTCTTATGATGTGAAGGCTTCGACACCCCAACTTCATCAGCTCTGCCTAAGTCCCAGCACCACAGTTGGAACAGAGTGCCAAATAGAATTCCAGCACTGTCATTCATCTTGTAGTGCTTGAAATTTAATGCAGGAATATGATTTGGCAGGTGGTTATTTTATCTGCCTACCCCACGTGCAAAATCCCAGAATAGCAGTCTGCCTGATGCACAAAAACTTCACGCAAGGCTTGGGTGCCTGCTTTGTGAGCATTTAAGATAACTGAAAGCATGCAATGATTTGAAAAGATTCTTCAAATATTTATGATAGCCAAGGAGAACTTAGGTTTGTAAATGAAACTGAGTTAAATATAGCTTCTTGGGACCTTTTCATTAAGTGAATGAGCACAACGCATGTGTGTAACCTTAACCTTATCTACCATTTACTACTGTTGGGTTAAAATTTAAGAATTGCCTTAAACATTATAGTTTGCTTTATACCCTGTCCATATAAATGTGAACAGTGCCCAGATTAGATTCAAAGTGACCCCTGACTGACTTTTGATATCAAGAAAGGTTTATTTCCTGGTGACCTGACCCTTACCTACATTCCAGTGGCTCGAATAATAAAAGCCGGTTTGAGCTGGAAACTTCACTATTATGTGTTTCTTATATCACATCCATGCCTATGACCTTGTTTATTGTTATAAATGTGCCTTGCATAGAAGTGTTATAAGTTGTTCCGCTGCCCCACAGACCTTCACTTGTGAAACCCTTTGATATGCAAGCGTAGTAATTTTCATGTCTGTCTCCTACTCATGGGGCGCCCGGTTGCAGCCGGCCACCCCTTTACTCTTCTCTTTGTCGGTTCATGCAAAGCGCTTATCTCAAGAACTTGCAAAGTATGTAGACACAGAGTCTGAGAGATAGTCTTGATGTTTCCACTTTTGTCCTTCCCCCTGTACCCCTTCACCTCCTTGCATATACCCCAAAGCTATAATGTTTAGCATTTGCTTCTTTTGTATTTTATGACGTGAGCCCGATATTGTAAACTTCGGGGTAAGCCTATATAAACCCTAGAAAACCAATAAACGAGGTTCCCATGCTGACCTGCTTCGGCTTGTAAGTATTGGGTCCCCTTTGCAAAGGTTTTTGTCTCGTGTTACTTGATCTCTGATAGTGGGTTCATTTGCACTCAACTCCGCACTCTTCCCGGGTGTAATAAGCGAGTTGGGGTTGACAGGGCGACTTGCGTGTTGGGTTTGGACCTAACACTACTCTTGTCTACACTTCAGAGACTCCTGGGTTATTTCTTTTTAGTAACTGTTAACAGTGGAGGCTGGTCCATTAGGGCCGCTGGGGCACTGCTATGCTAACCTCACCCTGCCCTCAGCGAGCCCCCACCAGCTTGCTTCTTTCAACCGGTCCAAGGGGCGGCACTGCCTTCGTCCTCCTCTTTAGAGTTTGGCCTTTGTAGAACTCATCAAGGAAGAAGATGGAGATGAAACTAGAATTAATTGACATCACCTGTCACTGGATCTGCCTCTTACTGGCCTCCCTGACTTCTACCTACCAGGCCCTGTGGGCACCACTCACCATTTACTGTTAATCTGGGTCCAGAAATGTGTTGTCTTGTAAAATGCTCCTTGCAAGCATTCCTGCTTCATTAGAATCAGTGGAAGCTAAGCTGCAGACCTGTGCACATTTACCTGGACGCATAAGCTCTATTGACTTTTCTTCCAAGGAAACTAAACACAAGGAACGCACTGGAACTCCTGAAATCTTGTGCTGTTTGGAGATAGGGGTTTCAGCACATATATTCTTGCACATATCACTTCTCCTGGAAATGCTTCCATGTACATTGTAAAGTACAATTCTGTTTTATAATTTGCTTGGCAAACTCCTTGCAAAGGAAATTTTGTGTGTAGGTGGGTGGGGATACCCGCAGGTAGGGATAGAATCATTCTATGGCTCATCCCTATGGGATGGGGGAGGCATTCAGTTCAGTTTGCATTGAAAAGCGAATCTATCTCATTCATACTTTCAGAAACATTATGCAAACTGAAACACAACCATCCTTTGAAATTTGCATTTCCCCAGATTTTGTATTGCAGTTATCCATCCAAGCAATGTGTAGAGAAATGCACTTTTTGGTTGGATAACTGCACCACAAAATAAAGTGTGCATATAAATGAATATGCAGTAGAATCTTGCTATAACATGGCTTGCTGTACCGTGGATTCGGATATACAGCAGGTGTGACAATGTCCCCGAGTACAATACTATACAGTACCACAGTATAACATGGAACCCCTATAACATGGGTGCATCCTTTGTCCCCTGAGCCCCATGTTATAACAAGGTTCTACTGTATTAGTGAAAAAAATGTACACAAATGCATTATGTTAGGGGAAATGACTTGGCAAAAATGGCTGTATTAGGCAAAATGGCATACAAAAATGTGTATACTAGGAGAAATTTCCACTAAAGTATTGATGAATTTTCATGAGGACTGATGAGGACTGATGTGGCAAACTGAACTTAAGAAACGGGGAGAAACCGATATTTACAGATTTGTGCACCTGTAGCCACAGGATGAGAAAAACAGCAAAACTCAAACACTAGTGAGCTCTTTCATTCTAGGCCAAGTATGTACATTTTTCTCCAGTGCACATGTATTAACCATTAACTTATATAGCTCAGAGATGGGAGAAGGGGAAGCTGATAAGACAAGGGGAAGCTGATAAGGATATTTAGCTGCTGGGAGGGGGGAGGGGAGGGGAAGGGATTGGGAAGGAGAGCCTGGAAGAATTTGTTAGAGAAAAGTGACGGAGTCCCTAAACAGCTGTTTCCAGATGAGTCAGGGATTGCCAGAAAAAAAGAGTCTGCATGGCATAATTACAGAGAAGTGGTAGCTTGTAATTAGGAAAGTGGAAAGTTGTGTTTAGACAAGGGATTGACCGAGCTGTTAGTATGACTCTTTATTTTTATACAGTGTTCAGCTACACAGAAAACATCTAGAAACCCAGACATTTGCTCCTCTTCTGATTAAGGACAAGGGGCAGCAGCTTGTTTCTCCATCATCCGAGTCTGATTTGGGAAGAGCATGGCTCCACTCTTAATGTTTCCTTAGGTATGGCTTTAGGAGTGGGTCAGCGCTACCATCATCATCTTCTTCCAAGGAGTTCAGAGTGGCTTACATAGATCTTTTCCCCATTTTATTCTCACAACAACTCTGTGAGATAGGTTAGACTGAGAGATAGTGGCTGGTCCAAGGTTACCCAGTGAGCTTCAGGAATGCAGAAGAGGGTGGTGGTCAGGATTCCATCCAAGCAAAAAGTCAACAGCTGAAGGTATTAATAATGATGTGGGATCCTTTGAGTAACCCCCCCCAAAACTAACAAAGTCAGCCTTTGAAATCACCATTGATGTTTCTGACAATTCACACAAGCCTAAATAATGCGTCATGTTTTACATTTCCTTGTGAGTGGTTCTGCATTCTACCCCCCAAGTCATTGTTAGTTTAATATTGGAAATATCTAATATATTTAAATGGTCAGCTTTCTTTTGGCAAAGAAGATGTGGGCTATGCACAGTGATGTGGGCTATGCACAATGTATAAAGTGATTGATCAACATTGTGATTCTTACTGGAGGGAGAGGGAACTATCAGGCTGTGTTTTCTCACCCATCCTATTATGCATATAAGCTGATTAATGATCTGTCAGTCCATTTCCCTTCTGGGCAAAAGGGAGACAGGAATTTTAATCCATTTAGCTCTAAGGCTGTTAATTCAAATGGCTTCAGTCCCAAGAATGGTAATAATGAGGTCCTGCTTTCCCTTCTTCCCATTAAACCAGGGGTTGCCAACTTTTAGTGGCCTTTGAGCACATTTGTAAACCAAAGAAACTCTTGTGGGCACCATGCACACACACACAACATGCACACACACACACAAAACCAAGCGCACACCATGACCTGTCGCCTACAATAAAATTCTGCTTTCAAGCCTAATTTCAGTGGGGGGAAGAGGGGCTGGGACTGTATGAGCACCAGGGAAGGTTTTGCAGGCACTTGCGCACCCATGAGTGCTACATTGACAACTCCTGGACTAAGATGTTTGAGCTTAAGAAAAGGGGCTATACACATTTTAAAAAGAGGACAGAAACACTGCAAGCCCTTTGGAGTACTTTGGGTTGTATTCAGTGTAACACTAAGGAGGCTATTCTGTCAGCACAATCATTTCTGCTTGCCTGATTGAACAATCTCCCCATTTCACCCCCAGGTGGAACTCCTTCACCCTCCAGAGCATATTGGGGGAGGCATGGGGGAGCAGGGGGGAGTCCCGTTGTGTGCCAAATTAGTTGAATATGGGCTTTTTTGTTGCATCCAGGATCAGATATGAATCTTTAATGTTCATTGATTTTATTTATTTATTTATTTAAAATATTTCTATCCTGCCCTTCTACCCTACAATAGGGCACTCAGGGCGGCTACAATAAAAACGCATACATACATAATAAAATACACAATAAAAACACAAAATATTACAGTAGATTAAAATGCATAAAATACTATTAAAATACATAAAATGCATTATGCACATACATACATAAAATGCAATCATGCATACGCATACAAACATGCATGTATATATGTGCACGTACGTATAAAAAAGTGAGACTAAAAGAACTTAAGATTTAAAAATGAAGAATAAAAAGCTTAAAACAGTATCAGGGTTAGGTTGATGGGTTATGTTTTTCCATTCTGACTCAGGAATGAATCTTTTCTATTAGACAGCATAGCAGCAAATGTATAGGACTGATATTTTGGAGATGAAAAGGAGTGGGGGCACAAATATGGTGTTTGGAGCAGGGAAGTTGCACTCGGGTCCTGCTTGCGGGCTTCCCCCAGGCACCTGGTTGGCCACTGTGAGAACAGGATGCTGGACTAGATGGGCCACTGGCCTGATCCAGCAGGCTCTTCTTATGTTCTTATGTTCTTATGTTCTTAACCCCTTTTTAACACCACCTAGGCTAGTGGCTATCACTAATTTGGGGTAGTGAATTATGTTAGTTAACTACGCATTGGTAGAACTTTCTTGGGAATTTGTATTATACAAGGTGGCGTTCCCCCTGCCCCAAATCCTACACAAAGAAAACTGGCAGGCCAGGGATAAGACTAAGTGAGTGTTCTCCCTAGCTGAGCGATAGAGCATGTGGTTTGCATGCAAAAGGTCCCAGGTTCAGTCTCTCCAAGTAGGACTGGACAAGAACCATGCCTGAAATACTGGAGAGCAACTGCCAATCAGTGCAGACAATGCTGAGCTAGATAGTCCAATGGTCTGATTTGGTATAAGGCTGCTTCCTATGCTCCCTGACATGCTAGCTTCTGTAGGCTATGCATTGTTGTATTTGTGTCACATGACTGAATGCTTCCCCACTCTGCAGGGGGAAATACTAGGGTTGTGCACAGACACCCCACCCAATCTGTTTTGTGGCTGTGATTTGTCCAGTCCAGATTCGGATCTGACCTAATCAGGGTCCAGTTATTACAAGTCTGTAGAAATCCCATTGACTTACATTGCAAACCAACATGGCTATAACTTTCTTGGGTTTTTTGTCCTGGGGACATGAAATCTGGAGACATGGTAGCTGTTATTTGGGGGGCTAAACCTGCCACGTTGCAAGTGGAGTTTTCATGCTACTCACCTTTAAAATTTAAAATGTTTTAAAATTAAAATGGACATGTTTTGTTTTTTCAGTCAGGGACATGAAATGTGAGGATATTGTAGCCCCTTAGAGGAAAGTAACCCTGCCAAAGTTCAGGTTGGTAGCTCCAGAGGTTTTCATGCTAGCCAGCTTTAAAATGTGCTAAGAATGTTTTTTTAAAAAAGACTGTCTTGTAGAGGGAGCTTGCCATCAGCAGGGAAAAATAAAAATACTATTTTATATTAACAATAGTCACTGTGGTTAGCAAGTAGAAATAATAATAATAGTAACAGTAATAGTAATGATGATGATGATGATGAAGATGATAATAATAATTCTTAACTCAGAATGCTGGCTAATATGCCCACAAGGTTTGGCTGGCTGGCTGCTGCTGCTGCTGCTGCTGCTATATATATATATTTAAAAATGTAACCATACAAGTGGGCTGCTTCTTACTGATGCGGAAAGCAACAGGAAAATAATAATGGATTCAGAAAGCCATGATTAAATATGCCCATAAGGTTTAATAATAATACTTAGGAATGAGAATATAATAAAAATTTTAAAAGCACAGACAACACATAAGGATGGGACTGGGATTGATTGGGAAAGAAAAGAAAACATACACAAGCTGAGCAAATGCCACCCAACCCCTACCAAACATTTCTGAGACAGAACTTAACAAAAGATTACAAAAGATTTCTGTATTTTAAGACTTCACCCCTTCCCAGCATTGTGATCAAAAAGGGCAGGGTGGGGTGATAGTGTTCTACCACCCACTCTCCCCACCCTGATGCTCTTATATGGTGTTGTAATTGCTTCATTTCATGGACACCTTGTCTGGGTTTATTAGAGACTGTTTTGAGCTACAGATCTGTACAAATTTCTACAAATTGATTCAGGACTAACTGATCAGCTCGGTAGACATTTGTATCTGCGTCAGCTCAATCTGGACAGGATACGAATCAGCCCAACTTGATTTGTGATTTGTACAAATTCAGTGCACAGCCCCTAAAAAAAAAACCCTGTACATGGAAATCTAGCATATTAGGGAGAGGGTTGGGCTGTAATCATTATCCTTGACATGCTAGCGTTGTATGAACAAAGAATTTCTATATCGAAAAAAACATTTAATCACAGGAGTCTCCTCCTGCAGTCTGAATAGGTACAGTCCAGACACAGGTTTAATTCTTACTGAAAATTAGGCCAAAAGTCTTTCCTGTTACTGAATTAGAGAAAAGCAGCACAGAGTCTCATTATTGTTTGAAGTTCCAAAAAATCACAAGTCTGGTCTCACTGAGGCAGAACAAATGCAAAACTAGATACTTTCTGTCCTGTCAGATCATGTGTGCTGTCCCCGTAGCAGGATTTATCCAACAGTTAGGGCTTTAGGGCATTTCCAAATAAACGACGCCAAAGAGGTCATTGGTTGCAAAAGGTTATGGGAACTAGGGCGGAGTTGGGGGGGGGAGGGAGAACAGACTGTTCACTAACCAGTTAAGAGTTGTAGATGTAGAGCAGGGAAGACACAGCAGTGCTATACACTTTGGATTTTCTTCTAAAAACTATTGTAATATATTTGCCAGGTGTGTAAAACAGTGTATGTCAATATCATTAACAACTCTTGCAGACATGTTAGGCTGTTATCACAGAGCTACAATTCCCAGCATTCTTAACAAAATACAGTTCCCAGGACTCTTTGTGGGGTGGGGGTGGAAATGTGCTCTAAAGGTATGTGTGCACAGCCATGGTTTCATGGGAGCGGGACAATTTTAATAATGTTTGAAACTATTTATTGTTTAAGACATTTATATACCACTTAATTATTAGCATTTCAAGGCAGTGTTGAAAAGGTTATCAAGTGGCTGAAGTTGTGTTTCCTCAAATAGATGCAAAACTAATATGTGCTCCTTACTCCTGTAATGTATGCATTTCCCCAGGGTTAGTTGCTACTCAGCACATGTTTTTCTATGGACATTGCTAAGTATCAAGTGTGGCAATTAGCATAAGTATGTAGTGCACCGTTTTTATTAAGGTCACAAACTTTAAAATCCAGATTGCATAAATCTATGCTCTAAAATCTTTATACCCTCTTTTCTTGTCATTTTTCTGTCTCCCCCCCCCCAATTTGCCCTGCTGTGGTGTAGTGAAGCAGAGCTAGCAGGGACAAAACCCACCACTGAATTTTGCAATACATTTCTCCAGCCAAGTAATGTGTACAAAAATGTATATACTAGGGTAAAGTGTGTATAAAAATACATATATTAGTGAAAATAACATACAAAAATGCACTATGCTGGGGGAAGATTGCTTCACAAAAATGTGTATAGTAGGCAGCATTGCATACAGAAATGTGTATATTAGGAGATATTTGCACTAAAATGATGATGAATTTTCACAAGGCCTTTTTTAAAAAAATGTTTTGTGGTTTTTTCCAAACTACGGTGGAAATGTGAAGAACTGAACCTTAGACTGGAAAAATGGGAAACGGAGATAAATTGAAATTGACAGGTTTGCCCATCCCTACCTTTTTATGACCTTTATTATAACCATCCAGAATATCATAAAATAGTGAGCAAGCTTTTGAGTCCACCAGAAATCTTCATCAGGCTAAATGTTATGCAAAGCAGGGGACGAGCAGTGAGGAAAAAAAAGCTGCTTTGGTATTGAAGTCATAACTGTCTGCGTTGGTCAAAAGTTCATTTTTGTGTAACCATAGTGCAGGGGTTAGGCCCAACAGGGGAACTGGAAAGCTGGGAGGAAGGAGAATGGAATAGAGCAGTGTTCTTCAACCTTGGGTCCCCAGATGTTGTTGAACTACAGCTCCCATCATCCACAGGCAGCATGGTCAATGGCCAGGGATGATGGGGGACGTAGTCCAGCAACATCTGGGGACCCAAGGTAGAAGAGCACTGAAATAGAGTATCTTGGAAGAAGTGTCTGGCTGGAACCCTAAACAACAGCAGCCCACACTGCAATATTTTGTTACAGATTCTCATTTCAATCTTTCTGCTTCTTTGGTTGAGTATGCATCATACATTTAAAGCACAATAGCTCCCCAAAAAGAATTCTAGGAACTTTAGTTTGTTAGGGGTTCCTGGAATTGTAGTACTGTGAGGGGTAAACTACAGTTCCCGGGATTCTTTGTGGTGGGGTAGGGAAATGTGCTTTAAATGTGTATGCAGCCTTTGTTTTAGAATAATCCTTCCACAGGTGGGAGGATCTTTGTATATCAAGCACTGTTTGCACATGGGCAGAGCTTGGAAAAGTTACTTTTTTAAACTACAACTCCCATCAGCTCCAGCCAGCATGGCTGCTGGATTGGGCTGATGGGAGTTGTAGTTTAAAAAAGTAACTTTTCCAAGCTCTGCCATGGGTTAGAGGTAATAAAACCATTATCAATTACAATTTTAATTCTTTATCCCAAGGTCTATTTAATCTTGCCTGACAAGACTCAATAACCCTAACCATCCAATCAATTCTCTTAAGATTAAATCAAGGATGAGTGCACAGTGGGAGAGAAAAAAATTAGAGTCATCTTCCTTATTCCATCATTCCACCTTGTGCCTGGCACGACAAGTCCCACTTGACAGATGAACTTGCATTGTATATGAATTAGTAAATTATTAACTCGAACTTAAGAAGATTAGACAAATTCATGGAGGACAGGGCTATCAATGGCTACTAGTCGTGATGACTGTGCTCTGCCACCCTAGTCAGAGGCAGCATGCTCTGAAAACCAGTTGCTGGAAGCCTGAGGAGGGGAGAGTGTTCTTGCACTCGGGTCCTGCTTGCGGGCTTCCCCCAGGCACCTGGTTGGCCACTGTGAGAACAGGATGCTGGACTAGATGGGCCACTGGCCTGATCCAGCAGGCTCTTCTTATGTTTTTATGTTCTTATGTTGTTGTGAACACCTGTTTCCAGTAGACTAGGCAGCAAGATGGTAGAGAACAACACCTCCCCATCACTCTGCTTCAGGAAGTGCTATTTCCATAATTGTCCTTTACAAAAGACTATGCCCAGCAGGGGTAATTTAGGCTGCCAAAATGTTCAAGGTAGTTGCGTTAGTCTAGTAGGAAACAAAGCCGTAATATCACCAAAGTTCCTACTTACCTGGTTCAGAATATGAACTTGCCCAGTTCATAATGCTCTCTTTTTAAAAAATCAGTGCCACTTCCCCAACAGTTCTTTTCTCTTTGTTCTTCTATTTTTTCTTACATTTATATCCCCACTTTCCTCCAAGGAGCTCAAGGTGGCATATATAGTTCTCCCCCTTCCAATTTTATCCTCACAACAATCCTGTGAGGAGGGTTGGGGCAAGAGATGGTGGCTGGTCCAAGGCTATCCAGTCAGCTTCATGGCTAAGTGGAGTTTTAAATCCTGGTCCAGCACTCTAACCACTACACCACTTTGGCTAGTGCCTTCTGGTGTGGACTGCTTATTTTTTTATATATTATGATGGATCCAGGGTTAGCCCAAGATCCTTTGCTGCCTGAGGCAAAGGACAAGGTGCCTCTGTCATAACTGGGCTGGCAGCTCAATCTTACTTCAATACTAGAGATGGGATAGCACCTTCAGTTGCACTTGAAGGGAGTGCAAGACAGGTTGTGTTCCTCACAGAGCTCTGTTCTCCAGTGCCTCAACCCTCAGCATCTGCTGCCTGAAGCAGCTGCCTCAATCTGCCTAATGCTTAGGGATGGGTGAGAAATTTCAGTTCAAATCCATCATTTCACACTTTCCGAAACAATAGCATGAGAACTGAAACCAGCCATCCCTTGAAATTTGCACTTATTTGAATTTTGCAACTAACTAATGTTTACTAAAATGCATATGGTAAAAATATGAGTGAAAATAACATGTAAAAATGCATTGCCTGATGAGAAATGGCTTGCAAAAATGTGTACATTAGTCAAAACTGCCTACAAAAACGTATTTATTAGGAAAATTTATACTAAAATGCTGGATAATTTTAATGAGGATTTTTTTAAAAAAATCAAACTGCTGCAGAAATGTGCAGAACTGAATTTAAGATTGAAAAAATGAGAAACAGAGAGGACTGAACTTGACAGATTTTTTCATCTCTGTTAATGGTAGAGCCAGCCCTGGATGTAACACACAACTTGATGGTTCTGTATAAATAATAATAATAGGAACTGCAAAATTAAAGGGAAAAAGAGAACAATCCATCTGATCCCCAAAACTTTAAAGCCCATTGATTTGCCTTAATGGGAAAATTTAAACACATGCTTACATCTCTGTCAATATTGTTTGGCCAGATTGCACTGAAAGTTTTGTGACCAGATTGATGCTAACCTTGTGAAGTTATGTGTTCTTTAAAACTCACTTTATCAACTTGCAGTACAATCTTGTGCATGATTTCTTGGAAGTAAGTCCTACTGTGTCCAACAGCTCCCTAGTGACTGTGCTTAGATTTTAGTCTTTGGGTGCAATTTTATACACGTAACTTAACCTTCTAGTAGGCATGCGTAGGAGTGACTGTTACATCTTAAGCACATTTGAGCCAGTGTTCTGTAGTGGTTAGAGTTTCAAACTAGGACCTGGATGACAAGGGCTCAGTTCCCCATTCAGCTATGAAGCTCACTGAGTGATCTTTGGCCCATCACCGACTGTTAGCCTAACGGGGTTGTTGTGAGGATAAAATGAGGGGGAGATCCATGAGCTCTTGAGGAAACAAATAAATGCTTGTTGAGAGGTAAGCCCCATTTGTTTGAACAGAGCTTACTCCTAGGTGAGTGTGTTTAAAATTGGGCTCCTGCTGGCAGGAAGGGCGGGATATAAATCAAATAATAAAATAAAAGTAAATAAATAAATAAATAAAATTGTCAATGTAATCCTCATAATCTGTGTGCATGCAGTCAGAGGGATGGGCCTGAGCATCACATTCAGTACCACAGAGATTTCTGTGTACATTCCAGAGGAAGCACCTATGCATCACATGGGAATATGTCCCGTGTAATAGAATTACTGTCAGTGACTTCGCTAGGTACTTAAAATATCTAGGGAAGCGGGCCTGCAAAATTTAGATAAAATCTGCATATATGACTCTTATGCATATATGCAAATATAGAAACAATGACTAGGTTATAAGTTACATAGAAGGCAACATTTCACATGGCGCAAAAGACCCAAGATGTGCTCTCCTGCCCCCCCCGGCCACCTCCTAAAAACACCTCTGGTCATTGAGCAATTTTATTTTGCATTTGCAGAATTTGTAACCATGGTTGGATGGCCAAGCTTCCCAGCCTCAGTCCTCCATGTCTTAAATGTGTAGCTGGCAAATGCAAGACTTAAGTCTTATGGCACTGTCTCCTTCACTGCATTCATTCCCCACACTGTGTGGGGGATTATTTAATTTCATAACATCACAATATTCATGTGACATAGACTGACAGCACAATACTATAAGTAAGTCCCACTGTGTTCAATGGTACTTATTTCCACGTGAGTGCATAAAACTGTAACCTGGAACTTGCCCAATGCTGTTAATTGAGCTACATGGCTAAGCATTAGGTATTTGAACCCAAGTCTCCCTCTCCAATTGTTATGCATCATACCATACTGCTTCAGCGTCATTGTCCTTCGGGTGAGAGCTAAGGCTAATTTTATGGGCTTGAGCCTTTTCTAATTTGAAGTCAGTAGCCATTATTTATAAGCAGAGCCACAGCCTGTATCTGCTGTGAAAATAAAGAGTAATAATTTAATTTGTTCAAAATGTCCCCAACTGTGTAAGAGCTGTGCTGGAATGTGTTCTGTTCCAAAACCATTTGGAATCTTACAGTGATTGCTGCCAAATATCATGGAGATTTACCAACAGTCATTATAATTGTTCCTTCAAAACAGGTATCAGTAAAATTCTTAAAAGTATGACCAGAAAAATCCATGTTAGGAACGTAGGAAGCTGTCTTATATTGAGTTAGACCACTGGTCCATCTAGCTCATTATTGTGTACACTGACTGGTAGCAGCTCTCCAGGGTTTCAGGCAGGGTTCTCTCCCAGCCCTACCTGGAGATAGGGCCGGCACCAAAGGGCGACCCCATGGCCCACAGGGGCAAAAGGAAGGTGAAAAGGAAAGTGAAGAGGATCATGTCTCTCCAGGCACTATTCTAACATTTTTTTAGAAGAAAGACAGCATCTGTGGCTGCCTAGGCTACTTGTCACACAGGACCATTGTGGGGATTGGTGTAGGTGTTCAAACCCTTTAAGTGTGGAGTTTGCTGTCACTTACAATGAAAACTGATGTCTGGGATGACTGTGATTAGAATCTCCTAAACCCAAGGGTAGCCAATGTGGTGCCCTCCAGATGTTGTTGGACTACAGCTCCCATCTTTCCTGACCATTGGCCATGTTGGCTGTGTCTGATGGGAGTTGGAGTCTATGCCATCTGGAAAGCACCATGTTAGCTACTCCTGTCCTAATCCCATTCCAACAAGCCTTTTAAGTACAGATCTTTCCCAGTCTGCATCTGTATTGGAATTGTTTTTAGATGTTTTAGTTGTTTTATCATGCATGTACTTGCTGCCCAGGCCTCCTTTGGGAGAAAGGACAAGATATAAATTTAATAATAATATTTTCCATCCAACGAATTCCCTGTACCCTCTCCATCCTCCAGCTGCCATAAATCCCTCTGCCATCTCAACTGTTATGCCATGCTCCCTTAAACTCCCTACTCCCACTTAACATTCCATGCTGCATCTTCCCCACCAAACACAAATCCCAAACATGGTTTGTTACACAACCAGTTCCCTCTGGTGCTATCCCACATTTGTGGTTTTTGCGTGAATGCTGAAGCCTTCTGGACAGTAGGTCTTTCCCACCAAATCTGCGTAGGTCTTTCCCACCAAATCATCACCCTAACAAGCTGCTGGGAAATACTCATGTGATCTGGCCTGCCCACATTGTTAGGATATTCACACATATACCACAACTCTCTGTATGGTGCTGCACAGCTATGTGTGCATGGATGTACATGAAGCAGGGCATAAGGGGTGATACTGGTCCATCGTGATGCCAAATATTTTTATTTAATTGGCAAAGGTGAATAATGGGCCTTATTTCATTTTGCCAGAAGGAAAATAGTCTTTTAAGACAATTATTAAAAGAGCCCAAGCAGACAAACAGATAACTCAGTTTGCTGGGCTCATCCTGGCAGTAACAGACACTAAAATATAGGTTGCTTCAGCTAGGCATATTTCAGCTGGCTTTCCATCTTATTATCCCCCTCGAAAATACAGTGCCATTATGTAAGTTCATTGTAAGGCTGAATCTCATGTCTGTAGCATTATTTGTCAGAATCAGAATTTGTATTTCACATGCTTCAGGAATGTGGTGATACTGAATTGTGTCTCTTCCACTTCCTGTTGAATTTATGTGAGAAACACCTGAGCATGATCAGATTAGGGTTGGCAACAGCCAACAGCAGGTAGGGTCTGTCTGTCTGTCTGTCTGTCTGTCTCTCTCTCTCTCTCTCATCTGACCTGCTGTTTTGGGGCTTTTTCAACATTTTATTGCGATTGCTGAGCACAACATTTTATTGTGGGGATGAGCAAACTGGAGGTCACTGAGCCAAATCTGACTAGTGTCCCACTTTCAAGGCTCAATCTTAGCCATGTTTGTATTCCCTGACATTTGCACAAAGGTGTCACCCTGACCCTCATTATGAATGTTCAAATGTTAATGTATATGGGGTAGTGCTTAGATCAGGGGTTGGGAACTTCAGAATTTCAGACTAAGGACATTCCTAGTCCTAACTGGGATTGAATCTGGGACCTTCTCAATGCAAAGCAGATGCTGTTCCACTGAGCTACAACCCTACCTCCCACAAAGAGTAGAAAACCTGTATCTGGGTGAGACCACTTCAGCCTAAAGGTGGGCATAGAATGCTTCTCCATGCAAAAAAATATTTGCTACAAATTCGTAGAGGTGTTTGGTTTTTTTTGCACCGAGGAGCATTTGATCATGTTAGCCCTACCTGTAGTCTGAGGTGGTACAGTCCAGATGCAGGTTTAATACTGCTATAAAACAACATTGGGAGAGGGAGAAGACAAAGCAGAGGGGAGCTCAGCATGGTGCAGGTGCAGCAGTGGGAGCATTAGATTGTCTTGCCGTTGTACGCACACCGCATCAAGCTCCTTGCCCCTCCTCCTCTCTGTAACCAGCAGTGATGCTTGGCATTGAGAAGCCAGGGGTTGTATTCAGCATAGCACTAAGTTGAACGTTTTGTCAGCGCAAGGAGAAATACAGCCCCAGGTGAGCAATTCTGCCCTGCCGACCAATATTGGCCCTGTGTTTGCAGCTGTAAGCAACTTTTGCTGGTCTACGGCTACCATTCTGTGATGTATGAAGATGGAGCCCAATGGAACTTAAAAATTAAGACAACTCATAAGCAATAGAAAGTTGGTTCAATAAAAGATACTGCTGTTGTGAATGACTTTACTACAGAGCAAAGAAGCTAGAGGTTAACCTTTGTGATTTGAAAAATAATATCTTTATTACTTTTGCAATTACGCTGTCTGTAAGAAGGCAAACATACTGTATATGAAAGTAAGATGTAACGTGACAAATCTCTTGGGCTCTGTCCTAAGGCTAAAATGTACTAAATGGATGAAGCAATTCAGTTGTACCATGTGACTTAATATGAAGAAGTGCTGAGCTATTGTGTGAAAGTAGGATATCACTTCATGGAAGTTCAACCAGTTGCCATGTGCCATTAGTTTGCCCTGGTATTTGCCCTATACAATGTTTGTATATGTTTGTGCCTCTAATTTCTGATGTGTAGTATGCAGTGTGTCATCTTTTTTCCCCTACCATAGAAAGGACATTTCTTACAAATGCAAGACTGATCCATTCATTGAATTAGCTGCCCATTTGTCTCTCTTTCTTTTATTGGAATATGGATAGAATTAGCTTGCAAAAAGGAATTTTCGTTTAAGTGTGAGTGCCATAATTAGCCTTTGTAGAAGTCTGGGAAAACTCCCAGTGTGTTCCCTTCCCCGATTGCTATATATCAGAAGGTAGGAAGGTTTGTTTGTATTTTTTAGCTATAAACTATGAACTTTATTAATCCCTGGACTAACCCCTGTAAGGGTTGATGGATAACGTTGGGAACAAGTAAAGAATGGTTGGGTGCCCTCACAGATATTGCTGCTATAATTTTTTCTACTCAGATAGCCAGATCATTTTGTGTGCTACTCTACAGTAAAGCTGGAAGTGTTGAAAGAACCTGCTGGCTGTTGCTGCTGTTTCAATTTTGTTTCATTTCCAAACATAGTTTTGCAACCATGTGGTTGGAATAGGCCACAGATCATACAAAAGAACTTAGGGTCTCAACATGTGACTTTCAGTAGGCCTTCTTGGTGGTGGTTCCCCATCTGCAGAACACGCCTGTCTTCCTCATTATTAACATTTGGGAGGCCTTTAAAAACAGTCTTGTTCACCCAGGCATTTGATGTTGAAACATATGAGTCGGTGTCCAACTCAACAGTTCCACTAGTGCGCAAGGACTTTTGGTTGCACAGCAGATATTCCCTGCCCTCTTCTGTCCCCGCTTGCTCCCTAAATCTTCTCTGGAGGATTGGGGGGAAACCCAAAACAGATTTAGGGGTCAAGCAGGGGGTGCAGAGGGAGGGGAAGTTCTAGTGGAACTGGATGCCACCCATTTTTCCTGGCAACCCTGAAATGTTTGGCTGTGAGGATATTTGATTTTTTAAAAAATGTTTGTAGATGTTTTAACAGTTCTTAAGACAAATTGTGAATGTAATGAGAAGAAACCCCACCCAGATGACTCAAACAAGCAGAATAGAACAAGAAGAACAAGTCACTAGCCTATTTAGTTTTAGGGAATATGATCCACCCAAATGTGACAATCTCAATCTGATGAAAAGGCAGGATCCCACTCAGCAGAATGAGTGGAGGAGACAAACTGTGTGTGTGTGTGTGTGTGTGTGTGGAGGGGGAAGGTATGCATGTCACATATACATTACCATCTAAAAGAGTCCTCCCCATCCCCGACCATTAAGTCCAGAGCCTAAGGCCGTGATCCTAACCCCACTTACCTGGGAGTAAGTTCCACTAAATTAAATAGAACTTAGTTCTGAGTTAGGCATGGTTAGGATTACGCTGTAAAAATTACTTAACTGCACCACTGGATATGAACCACATGTTTTTTTAAAAGATGTGTTTTTATGTTGTTTTTTAAGATGTTCTGTTTTTTATATGTTTTATAGATGTTTTTAATGTTTTGTGGCTTGTTTGCTAGACTGGACTCTTTCTGGGAGGAAGGGTGGGATATAAATTTAATTTAATAAAGTAGGAATGGATGAATCAGATAATTTTGATTTCTCTCAGTTTCTCATTTCCCCCCATCTTAAATCCAGTTCTTCACTCTGGTGCAGCAATTTGAAATTATTATTATTATTTAAAAATCCTCATGAAAATTTGTCAGCATTTTTACATTCTTGTCACTAATAGATACACATTTTTGCGAGACATTTTCCATAATATAGTGCATTTTTGTATGTTGTTTTCGCATTTTTAGGCACACTTCCCCCTAATATGTGCATTTTTGTACACATTGTCTGGGTGGAGAACTGCATCACAAAATTTGGAGAAGTGTGAACTTCAAAGGATAATTGTGTTTCAGTTTGCATACTAGTTTGAAAAGGACAGATTAGATAGTTTCTTATTAAAATGCAAACAAACTCAAATTTCTCCCCCAGCCCTAAACACAAGTTAGGGGGGAAAATGTGTGGCTTCTCACAGAATTAGGGTTGCCAGGTTCAGGGCCTGAGACTGATCCTGAAAGCCTGGCCTCCCAGAGGTCTTCTGTATCTTTAAAAGTTGTGCAGGGGGAAGGGAGAATTCCACCTTGTGGTTTTTCTCATTACAGTGTTGCAAGAACACCTGCACTTGGCTGACTTTCTCTTCTCCTAAAGATACAGGATCAGTCTCAGGCCCTGAACCTGGCAACTCTACTGTAGAAGTATATTCAGTTTGGCCACACAGAGAAAGGTAGTTGATAAGCCAGACTTCTCTCAAGACATAAGAACATAAGAAGCCACAGTATACTGAGTCAGACCACAAGTCCATATAGTTTAGTAGTGTCTACACTGACAGGCAGCGGCTCTCCAGGATTCCCTCCCAGAACCACCTGTAGATGCCAGGAATTGAACCTGGGACCTCCTGCATGCAAAGAAAATACTCTGCCACTGTGCTATGGCTCTTCCCCAAGAGTTTCCTCGTATCACGCCACACTTGGCATTTCATAGCCTTCATTCGTGTACAAAATACTCAAGTGCTGGTACATTTTGTCGCTTATTGGAGTATTTTAAAATACTTGGCAGTGATGGTAGAGAAAGGATTCTGGTGTCTACTTGTGAATATTTTAAAGGGATGCATCCCTTAAAATACAGAAATGGGCCCTTCTTAAATGATGGAGTGCTTTGTTGTTAAACATTTATACAAACCAAAGGCTTTTAAAATGTTGTTTTGTTGTTATGTGCCTTCAAGTCGATTACGACTTATTTATTTATTATTTATTTTATTTTATTTATAGACCGCCCATAGCGAATAGCTCTCTGGGCGGTGAACAGCAGAGTTAAAATACAAAGTTACAATAAAACATACAAGGTCACAACAAGGTAGAGTAAAAAACATTGAATATAAAACATGAACGTTAAAATGCCTGGGAGTATAACCAGGTCTTAACCTGGCGCCTAAAAGAAAGTACCGTAGGCGCCAGGCGTATCTCCTCAGGTAAGCTGTTCCATAGTTCGGGGGCCACCACAGAAAAGGCCCTGGATCTAATAACAATCCTCCGGGCATCCTGATGGGTTGGTACCCGGAGGAGGGCCTTAGATACTGAACGAAGTGAACGGGTAGGTTCATAGCGGGAGAGGCGTTCCATCAGATATTGCGGTCCCACACCATGTAAGGCTTTATAGGTCAAAACCAGCACCTTGAATCTGGCTCGGAAACAAATAGGTAGCCAGTGCAAGCGGGCCAGGACAGGTGTTATATGCGCGGACCAATGGGTCCCCGTCAACAACCTGGCTGCCGCATTTTGCACTAGCTGAAGTTTCCGAACGGTCTTCAAGGGCAGCCCTACGTAGAGCGCATTACAGTAGTCCAATCTAGAAGTTACCAGAGCGTGAACAACAGAGGCGAGATCGTCACTGTCCAGATAGGGGCGTAGTTGGGCTACTAAGCGAAGATGGTAAAACGCATTCCACACCACCGAGGCCACTTGAGCCTCAAGCGACAAGGAAGGGTCAAAAAGGACCCCCAAACTACGAACCTGTTCCTTCAAGGGGAGTGTAACCCCATCTAGAACAGGCTGAACATCCACCATCTGGGCAGGTAAAGAGCTCACCAACAGTGTCTCAGTCTTGTCTGGATTGTGTTTCAGTTTATTAGCTCTCATCCAGTCCATTATCGCGGTCAGGCAACGGTTCAGCACATCAACAGCCTCACCTGAAGAAGGTGAAAAGGAGAAGTAGAGTTGCGTGTCATCAGCGTACTGATGGCAACGCACTCCAAAACTCCTGATGACCGCACCCAGAGGCTGCATGTAGATGTTAAAAAGCATGGGGGACAAGACCGACCCCTGAGGGACTCCACAATGGAGAGTCCAGGGTGTTGAGCAATGTTCCCCAAGCACTACCTTCTGGCGACGATCCGCTAAGTAGGAGCAGAGCCACTGCCAAGCAGTGCCCCCAACTCCCAACTCCGCGAGCCTCCCCAGAAGGATACCATGGTCGATGGTATCAAACGCTGCTGAGAGATCAAGGAGAATCAACAGAGTCACACTCCCCCTGTCCCTCTCCCGACAAAGGTCATCATACAGGGCGACCAAGGCTGTTTCAGTGCCAAAACCGGACCTAAAACCGGATTGAAACGGATCCAGATAATCGGTTTCATCCAAAAGCGCCTGGAGCTGGCCGGCGACCACCCATTCCAAGACCTTGCCCAAAAAAGGGACATTCGCCACCGGCCTGTAGTTGTTCAAAACATCTGGGTCCAAAGAAGGTTTCTTCAAAAGAGGTCTCACTACTGCCTCCTTGAGACTACCAGGGACTACTCCCTCTCTCAAGGAGGCATTTATCACCTCTTTGGCCCAGCCGGTGGTTACAGCCCTGCCGGCATTCACCAGCCAAGATGGGCAAGGATCCAGGGTGGACGTGGCAACGCTATGAATCAGTGACCTCCAATAGCATCTGTTGTGAACCACCCTGTTCAGATCTTGTAAGTTCAGGTCTGTGGCTTCCTTTATGGAATCAATCCACCTCTTCTTTGGCCTTCCTCTTTTTCTACGCCCAGCATTATTGTCTTTTCTAGTGAATCATGTCTTCTCATGATGTGTCCAAAGAATGATAACCTCAGTTTCATCATTTTAGCTTCTAGTGATAGTTCTGGTTTAATTTGTACTAACACCCAATTATTTGTCTTTTTTGCAGTCCATGCTTGAATTTTAGATAACTGGAGGGAGGGAAGAGGTAACGGGTGAGGGGGGGGGAGGTATTTGTTTATTTATCAATATAAAGTTGCTTCAGCCAGCATATGTGTCCCATTTTCCTTACTCCAGTCTCTAGCATTATGAATTGAGGGACAAGAACAGGATATCTCTAAACACTTGCTCAGTCAGAAACACAGGAGGCTGTCTTATAGTGAGTCAGACCATTGGTCCATGGTGCTAACCTAGTGGTTAGCACTAGGGCCTTATCATCTAAACTGCATAGTTTAGAATTGGGTTGTTACAAGTGATTTAGTAATGTGAAGCTATAGAAAATAGTGTTGTCTACACTGACTGGCAGCGGCTCTCCAGAGTTTCGGATAGGGGTCTCTCCCACTTCCCACCTCTACCTGGAGATGCTGGGGATTGAACCTGGGACCTTCTGCTTAAAAGGTGGATGTGCTGCCATGACCCTGCCAGGAATTTGTTTTCAATATTTGCTCAATTCTGAGCTCACAGCCTGTTTACATACTACTCCACTCAAGGTTTTCCCAAGCTTTCTTCATTTCAGCCACTTAATTTAGAGAAGGTAGGATGGGGGAAAAATCTTTGCAGCTGCTGCTGTTGTTGTTACACAATTGGAAGTTAACAACCCTTATGCAATTCACCCAGAGATCTACTGTTAGATGCAGATTTACCTTCTGCCCATCTACTTTAAAGGACCAGAGAGGACCCTCTTGGCCCCTTATGCCACCTGATCCCTGCTGAAGTGGCTACGGAAAATCCACTCAGTGACCATCTTCAGTGGTGGGGCTGCAGCACAGCAAGGAGGGCCAGCAACACCATTCTCCAGTAGGGTGGTATAGATAAAGTCCTTGGATCTTGCTCGCAGGATCCCTGCTTTGAGACCCCGTCGGACTTGACAGACAGAGGAGTATATAAACTAGCGTGCGAAATGAAAGATAGGGGTGGGAACCTTCGACAGCTCAAGGGCCGCATGCTCTTCTGGCCAACCTTCTGGGGTGCGTGTGTCACATGCCAGCGGTGGGCGGAGCCAGAAGCAAAAGTGGGTGGGGCAACTGATGTAGATTTTACCTTTGTACAGTAGGCTGGTTTTCTTCGCACACTCATGCAGCCCTCATTATGGCCCATCCAGGCAAGCATGAGGCATAAGCAGAGATCAAGGACTCATTCCAGCCTGGCAAAAACACTCAAGGAGGGTGCAAAGCAGGACCAGTGAGGATATGGCCTGAGGAGAGGGTGTAGTGCCTGGGGAGAATACCAAGGGCCAGATTAAGAGGTCTGGAGAGCTACATTTGGCCCCTGGGACTGAGTTCCCCAGCTTTGCCTTATCGGTTCAGTTTGCATTATCTTTGTAGCTCCAAAAAGGAGGAGAAATGTTGCCGTAATCAAGCGTATGTGTGCACTACAGATCTATACGTAGAGCCCTTGCATAGATCCCCTCATGGGCAAAAGGAATGAGGAGGCTGGTGTTCTTGTTCTTGTTAGTTGTTATTTTTTAGTCGCTTGTTACCTGAAGGTCTCCATTGAACACTGTTAAAAACACAAATAAATATATCATTTAATAAAAACTAAACAAGAAAACAGCAGCAACAACCCTCATACAGCCACAGAAGGCTTTGGCAGCATGTGAATAGCAGCCAACATCACCTCGGTCTGTCAAAAGCCTGGGGAAAAAGATACATCTTTACCTGGTGCCAAAGGTGATATCAGTGAAAGTGGACCTCACCGAGGTGTGCATTCCACAGATGGGGAGCCACAACTGAAAAGGCCCTCTCCCTTGTCACTTCCCTCTGAACCTCCCTTAGAGGGGGGACCTGGAGAAGGGCCTCGGAAGAAGATCCAAGGGTGCAGGTAGGTTCATACTGTATGTGCCGTGCTGACAGATTCCTTGGCTATGCACTCATGCTTTCATGTTGCAGCAGGCAACAGGTATAGTAGCAGTAATGCCTCATTTCTTCTCTCAAACAGCCCCCTGTGCATGAGCGTGAGCCTTTAAGATGTCTCTGGGCGATGGAAAGAAAGTGAATACCTCAGCGTTGAGGAAAATAGCGGTCGACATGAGCAACTTAATTGAAAGCCTGGACACGAGGGAGCTCCATTTTGAAGGAGAGGAAGTGGACACTGACGTGCTGCACGACCCGAAAGCACCTGGTGAGTCAGTGGCACAAGAATGTAGGAGAAGGCCTCTGCTGCAGAATCAAACTTCAGGATATCAGGATTCATTCTAAAAATCAAGTTGCTAGTCCTTTTGACGGTCGGGGAAAAAAATCAAAATGTGGGTGGTGCCTGGGAAAATTCCAGCAGAGACAGTAATAGGTTGAATGGGAGTTCTAGTGGTCACAAGATGGGTTTTCAGTAACCTGTGTAGCTTTTGAATGAAGGAAGCTGCATAATGTTGAGTCAGACCATGGGATCACCTTGCGCAGTACAGTATTATCAACACTGACAGCAGCGGCTCTCCAGGGTTTCAAGCAGGAGTCTTACCCAGTCCTAACTGGAGATACCAGGGACTGAATTGGATTCTTCTGCATACTAAGCAAGTGCTTCACCACTGAGGTACAGCCCTTCCCCAAAGGTTCTTGTTCACCCACCTTGGCTAGTATTTCTTTATTTCCTCTGCCCCAAAAGTCTTATCCCCAGTTATCATAGCATCCCTTCTTCCGTTACCTGCTATGAAACAATCCATATTTTCTTTGAAATGCTGCTATTCTTTAAAGACTTTCTCCAAGCTTGGGAGTCAAACCAGTTTTGGTTGTGCTTATCATGGGAAGGGGAAAAGAGCTATGAAGGCACTGAATTCCTGTCTGGTAAGTAGTAGAAATATTATGCAGCTTCTCATCTGGCACCTGAGATTTCATCAGGCATTGGGCCATACTTTTAAGGCACATATATAAGGGCCAAGCATTTGCCTTAAAAAAACAGAAAGATGGATGTTGTGATGCTCTGCAGCATGCTAACATTTGCACCCAGTAGTACCAACATAAGAACATAAGAAGAGCCTTGCTTCATGAGGTTAATGGCCCATCTAGTTGGGGCCGGCGCCAGAGGGCAGCCAGGTCAGGCCCTGGCCAAGGGCCCCCTGGCTGACCACCCTCCTTAGGGTGGGTGGGTAGCGATCTGCGGCAGTGTCGGCTCCCGCCCCTACCGCGGATCGCGGAGAGGGAGCTCCCAGACACCCCCCTAATGCCGTGGAGACCCCACCTACCTCTCCCTTGATGTAAATGCTGGTTGCGCTGCAGGCACAAGCCTGCCATCAACCAATATGGTGGCCAAGGTTTCCCTAAGAGGCTGATTCACCTTCTGCCATCTTGGTTGATGGTAGGGATGCGAGGTGGCATCAGTCTCTTAGGCAAGCTGCTGCTGCGGATCGTGGAAGGTAGGTAGGTAAGTGTGGTGTGCATGCATGCGGGTGCTGGGGCCTGGGGCAATCTGGTGCCCAAGGACCCTGGCATGCCTGGCAGCAGCCCTGCATGTAGTCCACCATTCTGTTTTCACAGCGGCTAACCAGATGTCTATGAGAAGCCCCCATCCAAGACCTGAATGCAAACCACTGTCCCCCCCTGCCATTCCCAGCAACTGGTATTTAGAGGCATACTTCCTCTGAAAGTAGAAACAGAACACAGCCAACATGGCTAACAGCCACTGGTAGCCTCTTACTTTCCGTAAATTTGTCTGATCCTCTTTTAAAGCCATCCAAGTTGGTGGCCATCACTACATTTGTGGGAGCGAATTGTGGGAGTGAAGAAAAACATTATTATTGGATGTCACCGAGTACTAGTGTTATGAGAGAGGGAGAAAAACTTTCTCTATCCACTTCCTACACATGCATAATCTTTATCAAATTCTGGCAAACTGTGATTCTATCACCATAGGACTTTGGGGGCAAAGTCCAAGGTCCCACTCAGCAGAATGAGCAAGAGGGCCCCTCAATGGAGCAGGTCTGGCTTCTCACCTGTTCAAGTGGTATCTAAGGGGAATGCTGTTAAGACATTAAGCCCTGGGTCTAAAATTACCTAAATGCCGTGCTATATGCAAAACACGTTTTTTTCATGCATAGATAGCAGGGTGGCCAATTTTTCCTTCTGGCAACAGCGCTTTGTACCTCATGGGCTGGTAGAGAGTCTCTGGAGGGCCTGAATCATCATGCAAGTCAACTTCTAGTGTTGCACACACACAAATACACATTTATTTAACTATATTTATAGAAGTATTTTTGTATTGCCATATAAAATATCAGGGTGATTTACAATGTTAAATCATAAAACACCATTTAAGAATAAAAATAAAAGTACAGATAATAATTACAGTGACTGGATAATCAAAATAAAAAGTAAACAACAGCAAAGGCGTGTTGGTAGGCATGGGAGAAAATTTTTGTTCAGTTTGCATGTAAAGGCAAATCTATGAAATTTGTTCTTTCTGAAACAATATGATAACCCAAATGCAGCCATCCTTTGAAATTTGCAGATTGATAGCATTAGTTCTGAAATTATTAAGGACACATCAAAGTCCCCATGCATTCTAGTTCTCTGACAAAGTTTTAGCAGCAATTGAGATGTGTGATAATGATGAAGAATTTTGTGGTGCAGTTCTCCAAGTAAACACTGTTTACAAAAATGAATATATTAGATAAAAATGTGCATAAGAATAAATATATTAGCAGAAAATAACATACCAACATACCGCTGGGGGCGGTCATCAGGAGTTTTGGAGTGCGTTGTCATCAGTATGCTGATGACACGCAGCTCTACTTCTCCTTTACATCTTCTTCAGGTGAGGCAGTCGACGTGCTGAACCGTTGCCTGGCTGTGACAATGGATTGGATGAGAACTAACAAACTGAGACTCAATCCTGACAAGACTGAGATGCTGTTGGTGGATGGTTTCTCTGATCGGATGGTGGATATATACCCTGTCCTGGATGGGGTTACACTCCCCCTAAAGGAACAGGTTCGTAGTCTGGGAGTCATCTTAGACTCTTCTCTCACACTTGAGGCTCATGTAGCCTTGGTGGCCCGGAATGCGTTCTACCAACTTCGGTTGGTAGCCCAGCTACGTCCCTATCTGAGTAAGGAGGACCTCTCATCAGTGGTACATGCTATGGTAACCTCGCGTCTGGACTACTGCAATGCGCTTTACGTAGGGCTACCTTTGAAGACGATTCGGAAGCTACAGCTAGTGCAAAATGCGGCGGCCAGACTGCTAACAAGAACTAAGTGGTCTGAGCATATAACACCTGTGCTAGCCCAGTTGCACTGGCTTCCAATATGCTTCCGGGCCAGATTCAAAGTGTTGGTACTTACCTATAAAGCCTTATACGGCGCGGGACCACAATATCTGTCGGAACGCCTCTCCCGATATGAACCGGCCCGTACACTACGGTCTACTACGAAGGCCCTCCTCCGGGTTCCGACTCATAGGGAAGCCCGGAGAGTGGTGACAAGATCTAGGGCCTTCTCAGTGGTGGCCCCCGAACTATGGAATGGTCTCCCCGAGGAGGTGCGCCTGGCGCCGACACTATCATCTTTTCGGCGCCAGGTTAAAACCTTTCTCTTCTCTGAGGCATTTTAATTCCTGTGAATTCTAAATTATTATATTTTGATTTTAGACTGTACAGTTTTGTGTACAGTTTTGTGTTATTTTTATTGTATTTTTAATGTTCACCGCCCAGAGAGCTGTTGCTAGTCGGGCGGTATATAAGCTTAATTAATTAATTAAATAAATCAATAATAAGAATATATGTTAGGAGAAATTGTTTTAAAAATGTGTACATAGGTCAGAACATACAAAAATGTGTTTACTAGGAGAAATTCACACTAAAATGTTGAAAAATTTTCACAAGGATTTTTTTAAAAAATCACAAATTGCTGCAGGAATGTGAACTGAATTTAAAATAGGAAAAATAAGAAACTGAGAGAACTATAATTGACAGATCTTTCTATCCCTACCTGTCAGCATAAAATGATCTTCGACTCCTGGAAAGATGCCTGAAATGGCTATGTGCATTTTTGTAAACCGTACAGAACCTAGCACACATGTAATTGAATAATCATTCTTGAGTAAGAATGTTGAGCAGGGAAACCTTCATTCTCCTTTGCACTCAATGGAAGCTTGTTACTCTGCCAAGCTGGCTGCCTCCTTTGTATTGCTACTTAAATTATAATGTTTTCCTTCTTTAATCACTTTCCGATCTTTGACTTGCCTAAATGAATTAACCACAAACAAATAGCTCAGACATTATTGAAATGTCATTTATTTTTCTGGCTTCCTAATTTCCGCTGGTTTCCCTGAGACTCACACTGAATTCCTCAGAATTTATGTGGGGATGCAATTCAGCAAACATAGCACAGTAAATAAAGCAAACTGCTTCACCAAGCAGCCTGTGCTCCCAATTGTTTAACAAGCAGAGTTTAATTTTGAATTCATTTGCTTTGCTGTGTAGCAGTAAATATTGTGAAGCGTATTTTCTTTAACAGATGCTGTCGACATTATCACACATCTCAGTCGCTGCTAAATCTTTGTCGGGGAATGCGTGGGGACTTTGATGTGTGAATTAATAACTTCAGAAGTAATGCCATCAATTTGCTCTTAGTTTTTCTGTACTTTTTCAGATAAAAAACCCTGATCCTTATTTATGATAGGACAATTCCTGGCATGTATAACACTAGTTTTTTGTGGATTTCAGCTGTTTTTATCTATAATTTAATTATGTAGGCCATCACCTGAGACTCTTGCTCTATGTCTCCCTTGTCTTCTGAGGATAGATGGGTACCTGGAATAGGGACTTCACAGAAATTCAGCTAACTTGGACTTCAGATGGGTTGTTAAAACTGGATTGCTTTAGAGAGCTTTGGGCTGGGTAGAGAACTCCTAACCTCCAGCTCCTCTGGTTGGAGGGCTAGGATGCCTCTCTGCGGGTGCATGTTCACTATTTTTTTTTCCAATTAATTTTTATTCAAATTTTCAAAACCAAAACAATACAAAAAGAAAAAACACAAATCCATAACTAATACAAAAAAAGAAAAAGAAAAAAATATATATAAAAAATTGACTTCCGATTTGTCGTAGTTCAGCTATAAGTCTATAATATATAACAAGCCTGTATCTTAATAGATTATAAAATCACCTTCCTCCAGCGGTTATCTTAATTGGTTACAAATCTCATTAACATCATATCATTTTATTCTTCCACAAAAAGTCAAAGAGAAGTTTCCAATCCTTGAGATATATGTCCATCAATTTTTTTTCTAGATAAACATGTCAATTAATCCAACTCATCAAGTCTACTAAGTCCAGTAATTTCAAATCGCTCTTCTTCCATTATCCGTATTGGTTCCATCTTCCATCTTTACGCGCCCAATAATCTTGCTGTCATAGTCATATAATAAGAGTCTGATAGGAATTTCCTTTTTCACAGATATTTTCTTGCCATCAATTCCGAACGTATCACTGAAGTATTGTTGCAAAGCCGCATCTCTGTTCCTCTTTTTTACATGATACACTAGCACATCTCTTGAAGATTTTTCCATTGACACAAAACAGGGATAAATTCTGTTAGCTTTCTCCATTTCAAGTTCCATCAAATCCTTCCAGTCCAGGAATTTTTTTGAACCGATAATATCTTTATCTCCAATCTCTTCAATTCCTTCAGGGACAGCGCTGAGTTCCAAACCATAATATTTGTCTCCAGGATCCATCACAACCAGGAAATCCAAATCTTTTTCCATATCCATATTTAATCCAATCTCCATAGTTTGAACCTTGCCTTTAATTTCTCTTTCATCCTTTTTTGGTTTTCCAGATCCATCTTTATTCTCCTTTCTCATAGAATCCTGAATTTCTTTCAGCTCCTGTCTCATTTCGTCAAATTCAATTCTCAATGCTTGACTATTATTTCTCAGTTCTTGTTTTATTGAGTTAATCCCATTCATTATTTTCTGAAACATGTCTAAAGATAAAGTCCCTTCTTGTACATCCATGATCTTCTTAATTGTCATTCTTAAAGCCAAAGGAACAAAACTCCTTCAATTTTCAATGTCCCAAGCAAAGAGCAGTTTATTTCTTTATCCAGTTACAAAGGAGTTAATCTTTCAAACCAACTGGCGTCACACTCTAGACAGCCCTTATCTCTTATATGCCCAGAACTGCAAAAACATCTTTAGTTCACAGCGTCCAAATAACTAGTAGCAGAAAAAATGAGCAGATTCGTCAAAAAAAAATAGATCAGAAAAAATAGTCCCAGACATATATTACACAAAAGTCTTATAAATCAAAAAGAAAACTCTCATCCGTTGTAATCTTTATAATGCTATTTTCCATGTCAGCTTTTTGCAATAAAAAAAGATAGGCTATTTTTATTTTCTTCCCCCTTCCGTGAGTAAAAGAGAAGGAAAGTTTTGACTCACCCAGATTTTCTTAATTGCTAGTTCTTTGACAAATCTCTTTAGCTGTATAGATAAGAAAGTAATAAGCATAGACAGGAGAATGCTTGCCTGTTAGACCGTTTTCCTTTAAAGAAAAAAAAAGGGTCACTTTTTCAGCTGAGCTAGCTAGAAATCCTCACTCCGTCCGAGCTGCTGGAAGACCTTCTTTCACAGACAATTCTGACGAATTCCAGTCTCCAACAATCACAACAAAGCTGTGTGGAAAATCTCACGTTTCTTCCTTATCCGGAAGAAATTATCCCCAGTCAAAAAAGACCCTTCTGACTGGATTTAAAACTGAAAAAGTTTCATCCAAGACAGGAGCCGTCTCAGAGGCTGCACAGGCGGAGGGATCCTCCTGGGAAGTCCGGGTGCATGTTCACTATTGAGGCCTCCGCTACAGCTGTGAATAGTTCTGCAGGTGGTAGATCTACTGCTGGTGATTCTTTTGCTAATGATAGCTGGTGTTAGGCCCCAAAACTGATCTGTGAGTGGGGCAGGTATGGGATCGAAGATCTCTGTTTGATGGTGAGGTTCCAAGATTACACATACACAGACTACACCAATGCCAGCCTGGAGGTTGCATAACAATTTCACCTCAGAACTGGAACCAGTAGTGGAAAAGTGATGCACTGGATCCAAGAATCCTTTGTTTGTTGGAGAGACCCAAGAACTGCAGTCCTGCTAAGGTAGCCTGGAGCTGGTGCTACAAATTCCCCCCAGTTGGGAGCAATTGGGAGCAATGAAAAAAACCCAAAAATCCATCTGGGGGGAAGGTAAATGTGCACACACACACACACACACCAGACATCGCACACCCTGGCTAGCACTAGCTGGTAGGGCTTTGGAAGTGGTGGTCTGTTCACAGATTTTGCATCCCTCCTGTCCCTTTAGAATTTCCACTAGATTGTTTTTATTCTTGTGATTTTACCTTCTCTGCTGTTTGGTTAATTTTTTTATTGGACTGTTTTGTATTAATTATTAGGTTTGCTTATTGTTTTGCTTATTTGCATTTATTATCCCCTTTGGGTGGTTTTTAAGGAAAAAGTAAGGTATAAATATTTTTAAATACTGTATATAAGGTATAGCAGTTTTTGCACAGAGGAATATTAAAAAAGGTTACCCCTGCTGACCTGGACTCAGAAGTGATGCAGTCCTCTCAGTATTCTCCTATCTCCTTCAGCTGCTGAAGTATGCCAGAACTGAGGCATAGTCATTACCAGAAAGATGAGAAACTTGGAATCTCCCAATTTGCTTTGAATTCCATTCTGAATGAAATTCAGTGGCAATTGGAGTAAATTACATTCTGACAGTAGATTTCATCTAGTTGAGGGTGGTATTTTCCACAATTAAAAAACTGTTTTAACATCATATTCTGACTCTGTGTACTGCAGGGCCAAATTGAGGGCTGGTCAGTCTTCTGAGTGCCAGTGTGCACCTCACAGATATGTTTAGCAGCTTCTGGGGGACATTATGTGGCCTCTGGGTTATCCACTCTTGGTGCGATGATCAGAAATATATTTTCCCCCTGTAGCTGTTGTTCATGGCTAAGTCCTATTTACATCAATGAAACTAATTGCATTGAAGATGCACCTCTTTACCCTGGACTTTAACACCTGAGAGATATTTTTAGGACACATCCAATTCTTCCAGTTGTATGTTTTTTTAACTGATGTATTGTTATACTGTTGTAACCCACCCTGGGACATTACGATGAAGGATGGGTAAGAAATTATTATCATCATCATCACCCTTATGGTAAAGGGTGGATAAGAAATAAAATTAATTTAAAAATATCAATTTTGATGATGATGATGATGATGTAGATATGAGAAACTTGGAATCCAATTTGCTTTGAATTCCACTCTGAGTAAAATTGAGTGGCAATTAAAGTAAGTTACCTTCTAACGGTAGATTTCAGCTGGTTTTGTCTAGGTGTTGTGATTTCTATGTATCTCATTTAACTATTTTCACATTAATCTTTTGCCTACTATGTTTCAAGTTGTGCTTTAAGACCTGTTTAAAGAGCCAATACTAAAACTGCCATCTCATCACTTGCAGTGGGCATTCCATTCTCTGCCATTTATAACACTAAAGGATTTAAAGAGGCTCATATACAGATCTACCTCACTGGGTTTCCAATCCGAGTGCGAGTTCTGGAAGTGGAGCGTTTTACCTCAACAACAAAGGTCAGATCTTGTTCGTCACAGCAGCGCTATTTAAAAAAATCAGTGCATATTGCATGATGCATCCATGTTATGTTGCTAAGCTTGTGGGTGGGATGGTGGGGTTGCATGAAAATAAAATTGCAAACTAATTGTCTTACAAGACATACATTTTAAAAAATGTATAAAGCATAGTTTAACAACCTTTTAACCTGATCCATAGAAAACGGCTATTCCAAACGATAGGTCATTTATGTGCCATCTTTAGAAACTAATGAACACACTAACTACTAAATGGAATCCCCAAGTTTTTAAAGACAGGGATTCTCTTGTTTTAATTTAAGAATATAAGAAGAGCCTACTGGCACATCTAGTGCAGCATCCTGTTCTCACAGTAGCCTACCAGAAATAAACTGTGGGAAGCCCACAAGCAGGGCCTATGCACAAGAGCACTCTCACCTCCTGTGGTATCCAGTGAATCTAGTGAACTTTCCTGAGTCAAAAATACAATTGTTCATTGTATGTCTGTCTCTGTCTTCTTGTCATGTATGACCTGTAGTTTATTTAGACTAAGCAAGAAGAAGCACATCAACTTGAGGCTGAGATATACTTTGGGGGGGGGGGCTCTTATTAGAGAAGCAGAAAAACTATGTTGAAAACAAAGGGTTGGCATACTGATTTCCAGCACTGATCATCAATGTGAGGGAGGAAGCATAGGGAAATGTGTGGAGTACCAAATGGGTAGTCCTCACGCTTAAGGTTACAAGGAGGCCCTTCTAATGTGCAAGATCATGAGTCCATGTAGCCCAGTAATGGCTACTCAGATTGGCAGAAGCCCTCAAAGGTCTCAGGTAGAGGTCTTTCCTAGCTCTGCTGAGATTTTGTAGTGCCATGGATTGTTCATATAGCCCCTCTGTATATGACGAAGGCCAGATCTGGACCTAGGTCTCCCAGGTTCAGGGTCAATCCTTGATACCAGCCTTCCCCAACCCTGGGTTTCCCACATATGTTTGGGTCACATGTACCATTATCTCTGACAATTGGCTATGCTGCTTAGAATAATGGGAGCTGGAGTCCAACAACACCTGGGCATCCATGGTTAGAGAATATATGCTATATATCTTATGGAGAGCGGGTGGGTTCCATTTTTCAGTTAAATGGATAGTTTGTTCCTGGTAACAGGGTGTTTGTGTACTGGTTGTGAAACTGGTAAACTGTCTTCTTGCTTCTCTTGGTTTGGGGGATCAATTTATAATTATTTTCCACAGAATATTCTCATTTTCTATGCTGCATACTCAGGATAAATCCTTGCCTTCACTGAATATGCTGAAACCTTAACTATATTAGGAAGCTGTGACATTCATTTTAGTTCTGTGCTGACTTAGCCTACTGTAGCAAAGCCATTGTAAATAAATTGTTTTAGAATGCAGTGAGGTTATAGCAGCTAAAGAAAGAAAGAAAGAAAGAAAGAACGCTTACAGCTAATTTGAATCTTTGATTTTTTGTTCCTTCTTGAAGGTACCGAGTCCACATGTTTACACCATTGAATTGACACATGGGGAATTTACATGGCAAGTGAAAAGGAAATTCAAACACTTCCAAGAGTTCCACAGGGAACTGCTTAGATACAAAGCTTTTATACGGATTCCCATCCCTACAAGGAGGTAACAGCACGAAGCCTTTCCAGACAATGGTTGTTTTGTGGTGTGGGGGTTGCATGGAGATCCAAAAGCATTTTCAGCCACTGGTGCAGTGTCTATGGCTGTGCTGTGCCGAGGTTCTGTAAGATACAGAATGTTATGATGAGGGTTGTGGTTGTGTGATTATTGTTGTTGTTGTTTAATTAATTTATATGCCACTTACATGTCAAAATGGCTTCTAAGCAGTTTACAAGTATAAAATCCATTATAAAAATACATACATAATTAAAATACACAATAAAATAAATCCATCAAAGCATTAAAATCATTCATATTTAAAATATAATAAAGCCAGCTAGACAAAAAGCCCTCATCCACTCTACCACAAGTACTTAGAAGGGGAGTAGAAAGGGAAAGAAAAATATTCCAGGTGAATGACTGGCTACAAAGGTGGTGCCGATGCGAGAGATTTGGATTCTGGGACTATGGGCTACGGCTCCTGGAAAATGGACTGCTGGCAAGGGATGGGTTGCACCTCACAAGGACTGGGAAGAATGTGTTTGGCCACAGCATGGATAACTTCATCAGGAGAGCTTTAAACTGAATCCTAAGGGTGAGGGAGATGTAAACTTGTTGGTATCGATTAACAAAGGCTTGTGCACAGTAAGAGGAACTGAGGGAACGGCTCTAAAGGAGCTCAGTAACAGTCTTCATAAAAATGTAGGAAGGAAGTAAATCACGTGGTATTCGATGTCTGTATACTAATGCCCAGAATATGGGAAACAAACAGGACGAACTTGAACACTTAATACAGGAGGGTAATTACAACTTGATTGTTGTTGTTATGTGCCTTCAAGTCAATTATGACTTATGGCGACCCTATTAATCAGCAACCTCCAGTAGCATCCGTCATGAACCACCTGTTCAGATCTTGTAAGTTCAGGTCTGTGGCTTCCTTTATGGAAACAATCCATCTCTTGTTTGGCCTTCCTCTTTTTCTACTCCCTTCTGTTTTCCCCAGCATTATTGTCTTTTCTAGTGACTCATGTCTTCTCATCATGTGTCCAAAGTATGATAACCTCAGTTTCATCATTTTAGCTTCTAGTGATAGTTCTGGTTTAATTTGTTCTGACACCCAGTTATTTGTCTTTTTCACAGTCCATGGTCCGCGCAAAGCACTCCTCCAACACCACATTTCAAATGAATTGATTTTTCTCTTACTCGCTTTTTTCACTGTCCAACTTTCACATCCATACAGAGATCGGGAAAACCATGGTCTGGATGATCCTGACTTTAGTGTTCAGTGATACATCTTTGCATTTGAAGAATTCGTTACGTTTTTCTCCTGCTTCATTTCTATCTCCACCCCCATTTCCCCACAATTCCTAGTTCTTCTCTGTTCCCTACTTTTGCACTCCAGTCCCTCATGATTATCAGCACATCTTGTTTAGGTGTGTGATCAATTTCTTCCTCTACTTCTGCATAAAATCTCTCCAGTTCCTCTTCTTCTGCATTTGCTGTTGGCGCGTAGAGTTGGATGATGTTTATGTTAATAGGTTTCCCATTAAATCTCATTAATATCACTCGCTGAGACCTTGCATTATAGCTCTTAATTGTTTTTGCTACATCACTTCTCACTATTAAAGCAACCCTGTTTCTTCTTAATTTCTCATTTCCTGTATAAAATATTTTGTAGTTGCCTGATTGAAAATGTCCCATTCCCGTCCATTTTTATTCACTCATGCCAAGTATTGTAATGTTGATACTATATACTATGTATACTATACAACTTGATAGGTATAACTGAAACTTGCTTGGATGACTCCCATGACTGGAATACAACGATTGAAGGATATAACTTGTCCAAAAAGAACAGAAGGAATAGAAAGGGAGGTGGAGTCATGCTATATGTTAAAAATATGTGTCTCTGCACAGAAATACAGAAGGATGAGTTTTGTAGCTCCACCAAGATTATCTGGATTAAAATGAATGGGGCAAGGAATAAAAGGAACAGTTAGCTACAGAATTGTATTCAAAGAGTGCTTATCAGTAGTTCCTTCTCAAAGTGGGGGGAGGTAACAAGCAGGGTACCACAGGACTCAATAGGACAATGGAACCAATTACCTAGGGAGGTGATGGGCTCTCCAATACTGAAGGAATTCAAGAGGCAGCTGGACAAGCATCTGTCGGGTATGCTTTAATTTGGATTACTGCATTGATCCTTCATCCTAATCCTATATTCTAACCACCACACCACTTTGGCTTTCTTTGGCTTTTAAACCAAGTTTCCAGCCCGTATGGCTGTAACTGTTTGAAAGTGTGTGGGAATGCTTTCTGAAATCTCAGAGGGCCAAGAAGTGGTTAACTAAGGTTGAATGGTCTTAGGAAACATATGATTGTTTTAGATAAATAATTGTATCCCACTTTTCCAACAGCAATATTGAGCTCAAAGCATTAAACAGCATTAAAAAGTAGCAGATATTTCTATAAATAAAATCATATGAAAGAACACAACACCTTATAAAGAGGGCAAAACCAAACAAATCTATACAATTCAGTAAATATAATAATTCAACATATCAGAACTGGCTGCTGAGCAACAGAGGACAAATGAAAATTAGGATCATGGTTTGTAAGCCATTAAGAACTCTCATGCAGAAGGCCCACTCCAATGCTTGCTTAAGTGCTGGTTGATCTTGGTAGTTCTTGAAAGATGTTCATCAGCTTCAAGGCCTAGAACAGAGCACTAAGGAGACATTCCATTCAAACTAGCCAGAGGATAGGGATGGCAGAATTATGTATAGTGCAGTCCAGAGGAAGAAAATTGGAGTCCTGGTTATTTTCTCCTGCAGTCTTCATCAGTCTGGTGTGTGGTGGCTGGGACTGCTAGGAAGTGTAGTCCAAAACATCTATAGGGTACCTGGTTGATGAAGGATGATCTACTGGGAGGTCTAGGGAAAACCACTGTAGTTCAGATTACATTTACAGAATAGTTCCGGGAATAAAATCTTATGATGGGTTATTGTAGCTCTCCCCTGAGACATTGTGATGGGATTGAAGAATCAAAGTTCCAGCTGCACATACAGAGTAGAGCTTAACGTAGGCATAACGTGGCTTCTTATTTTTTTATCACTGCTCATAGATGGAGAGTATTTTCACAATGAGTAATTTTGCATTAGAAGAGGCACCTTCCCACCCACCTTGATGTTCTGTTGGATGGGGAAAAAACAATCTAGACGTTGTATTTTTCAGACACACAGTCCGAAGACAGACCATCAAAAGGGGAGAGGCCAGGCAAATGCCAAACCTACCACGCACCTCTGAGAACATGGTCAGAGAAGAACACCTGTCCAGTCGAAGAGTAAGCATCCTTCCTCTTATTGACAGTATTCTGTTGCTCAAAGCGCCTCTCCGGGGTCGTCTGCTGCCCTGGGCTCCTACTGGGAGAAAGGGCGGGATATAAATCAAATAATAAATACATAATCAATCAATCAAGAGGGTGATGTCAGTATCAGTAGCAGAGAATCTTTTTCAGCCCAAGGGATGCATTCCCTTCTGGGCAGCCTCCCGGGGGCCACATGGAAGTGGTGGGCAGAGCCAGCAGAAAAGTGGGCAGAGCAATTAACATAAATGTCACCTTTGTACTGTAAGCTACTTCCTACACAAATTCACGTACCCCCCTCTATTATCCAGCCATGCAGGCAAGCAGGAGGCATTATCAGAGTTCCAGGCAGAAATACGTGAGGTGTGAAGCAGAGCCAGTGAGGGGTGTGGCCTGGGGAGAGTCCTGAGCACCAGACAGAGAGGCTTGGGGGGCCACAGGTGACCCCTGGGCCTGAGATTTCCCAGCGCTGCAATAGGTTGAAGACGTAACTCCTCAAGTCGATGGCTGGGGTGAGGAGTATTAAGATGGTGTGCAGATTCCTCTCTGCCAGCCTCCACCAGCTGAAAGGAGCCCTTGGGGGGGGCTGCACAGTGCTGGAGGCCTCTGGGCTATGCCCAAGCAGCTGCTGGTAATTATCAGCATTTCAGCAAAGAAAGCTTCCGGATGGGGTGTTTCAGGGCAGATGTGCTGGGCTTTGGATTCCAGGGCTTTGGATTCATACTACACCTGCCTGGAGCTGACTTTGCAAGGAAAGGAAACTGCTGCCCCCACAGCATGAGTTGGCAGGGCTTCTGATGTAACTGTAACTCCTTTGCTCTGATTCCCCCAGGCTCCGGTTAAGATTGCTTTGCCTGCCGATTTTTTCAGTCGAACTGGCAAGTTCAGAAAGGAAAATGAGAAAGCTCCTTGAGTGGGTTAAACAGATGCAGTACGCCTACACTTTATCTTGAAACTGCACTGTTGGTGGCTGGGGTTGGGGGATGCATGTATGAAGAGATGCAGACGTGAACTTGCTCATAGTCTTGTGCATTACAGTTTTAACATGCTTTGAAGTGTCTATTTGCTACGTTCACCATGATGAGTGTTGAATTGTATTTTAATTGTATGGTTTTTTAATGTTTTTAACTACATGTAGTTCTATTTGTAAGCCGCCCTGAGTTCCAGTTTGGAAAAAGGGCGGGGTAAAAATAAAGTATCAATCAATCAATCAATGATGAATAATCTGACTTGTTAGATACATTATGTGGAAGGAGTGGAGTGAGCGACCAGTTTACAAGATTGGGATCCCTGTTGATAATCTTTACAAGATAATTGCAAAAGATGCTTCAACACTCTGTTTCCTTAATTCTTTGCACTATCTTCCTTTCACTTCTCCATACGAGTGTCAACTTTCTGGTCCTTCCCTACCTGTTCCCTTGTTCAGTATCTGCTCTTCATTTCCTTCTTCCACTGCTTCTCAGTTGTTCTCAGTGCGGGTAAGCAATAGCTATATGCACATGACTAGTTCAAATAGAGGCTTGTTTGTTTGTTTGTCCTGCTTAGGCTTTTCTGTTTCTAAATAATAATATAAATCCAAGGACGTTATGAGATGCAGCTGAGAATTTTGGCACCCTCTCAACTTTGTTCTGTTTCCATTGCAGAAACAACTGGAAGATTACTTAACAAACCTCTTAAAAATGCCCTTGTACAGAAACTATCATGGAACGGTAAGTGGTCATAGAATCATAGAACTGTACAGTTGGAAGGGGCCTAGAAGGCCATCGAGTCCAACCCCCTGCTCAATGCAAGGATCGAAGTTAAAGCATACCCAACAGGTGGCTGTCCAGCTGCCTCTTGAATGCCTCCAGTGTTGGAGAGCCCACCACCCCCTTAGGTAATTGGTTCCATTGTCGTACTGCTCTAACAGTTAGGAAATTTTTCCTGATGTTCAGTCACAATCTGGCTTCCTGTTACTCGATTCCGTGTCCTCCCATTATTCCGTGTCCTGCACTCTGGGACGATCGAGAAGAGATCCTGGCCCTCCTCTGTGTGACAACCTTTCAGGTACTTGAAGAGTGCATCATCTCTCCCCTCAGTCTTCTCTTCTCAAGGCTAAACATGTCCAGTTCTTTCAGTCTCTCCTCACAGGGCATTGTTTCCAGTCTCCCAGTTATCCTTGTTGCCCTCCTCTGAACCTGTTCCGGTTTGTCTGCATCCACCTTAAAATGCAGCATCCAGAACTGGACACAGTACTGAAGACGAGGCCTAACTAGTGCTGAATAGAGGGAACTAGTACTTCATGATGATGAACCATGATGTGGGACCATTCCCTTTACGTTGGTTTGCTAAGTTGGTTCATGTTCTTATAGAGCCAAAGCTAGGGGTGGAAGGATCTGTCAGTTCAGTTTTCTCTGTTTCTCATTTTTCTAATCTTAAATTCAGTTCTCCACATTTCTGCAGCAATCTGCATTCATCAGGATTTTAGTGCAAATTTCTTCAAAAAAACATTTTTGTATATAGGTTTGACTAATGTACACATTTTGCAAGCAATTTTCCCTAATACAATGCTTTTTTGTATTGAATAATGTATTCATTTGTATGAATGCATTCCCCTAATATATGCATTTTTGTATATACTATTTGGAGAACTACATCTTGCAGATGATGCTTGGAAGGGGGACAACTCTTAGGCCCTGTGCAAACATAACACTTAACCATAATTTGTTTTCCTTAGCCATGGCCAAGTGTTAACTTTTCCACTGAGAAGGCAGTTTCCTTACCTCTTCAAACTCTCTGCTTTCAAGGCAACTAATGGACTTTGTTCATGTTTCCTGATACCCGATCTCTGAGAGCAGGGCTTAGCTTGGCAAACTAAACCATGGTTTCACTGTAAGTCTGTATAAACTTAGTCAGGATTTACTCAAGGTTAAGCATTATGTCTGTGCTGGTCTTTATGTTGCATGGAGTCTCACAATCGGAGACCTCTGCCCCAACATTCTCTGAGATGTTGCAAGGCATCGTGGAGCACATCTTGGGTCATGATATGTAGCTGCCATGCCTTGGCTTGGTCGTGATGTTCTCCCATTTTCTGCACTGCCTGTAGCAAATGTATCCTCCTCCGTGCCATTCTTCCTTCTCCTTCATAAAGCCTTGCCACCTCCCTTCACCCTTGCCCTGCTTGTTTTACTTAAATAGCAACCATGGACGGGGTTCATTTGTCATTCTATTTGTTACGGCTGCGCTTATGATCATTTACTTGAATTTGGGGGTTTTACATTATGCATAAGTATTATTTATTTATTTATTGAAATTTTTATAACCTTCCCTTCAGTACAGATGCCAGGGCAAGGTACAGAACACAAAACAAAAACAAAACAACAAAATAATAACAATGCCTACTAAAATACACCAATAACCAGAGGCAATTGCTAAAAACAACAGAGCAGATTAAACACCGGAAGAACATGGGAGACTGCTTTATATTGAGTCAGACCATTGGTCCATCTAGCTCAGTACTGTTGACACTGAGTGGCAACAGCATTCCAGGGTATCGGACGAAAGTCGTTTTCAACCCAACCTTGGAGATGTTGCAGATTGAGCCAAGGACCTTCTGCATGTAAAACAGATGCTTTGCCACTGAGCTATGGGCCAGTGGAAAATAAGAAGCTACTTTGTACCGAGTCAGACCCTTGGTTCATCTTGCTTAGTCTTGTCCACACTGACTAGCAATAGCACTGCCGGCTTTCAGACACTCTCAGCCCTACCTGGAGATGCCAGGGATTGAACCAGTGAGCTTCTGATGCAGATGCTGCACCGCTGAGCTATGGCCCTTCACTCTAATCAAATTATGCAATTTGCTACCACAAACTGTGATGATGGCTGCCACCTTAGATGGCTTTAAAGAGGGATTAGACTAACTCATGGCGCCTAAGGCTATAAATAGCTGTTGGTGAAGAAGGATGTAGGAAGCCTCCAGGCCAAGAGGCAGTGTTATTTATTTGTTCTATTTATGAAGCACACCATTAAATAAATGTATCCAGGTGTCATACAAGAAATAAAAACATAACAGTCAAAGTATCTGCAATAAAAATGCACAGCAACCTTAAACATGTAAACCATCAAGCATTCTAAATACAAAAACTAGCACAAATAAAATACCATAGCAGCCTTTCCCTGCCTTTGGGTCTCCAGATGTTGGTGGACTACATCAGCCCCAGCCAGCATGTCCAATGGTCAGGAATGGTGGGAACTGTAGTCCAGGAACATCTGAGGACCCAAAGCTTGGGAAAGGCTGCGGCATACAGAGAGCAGAACTACGAAGGTTTTGGTGTATATTAAAAACTTATTTGTTCCCCCAGTCATTTCCTGACTATTAATATTGATGTGGCACATGCTCCCTTCTACAGGGAATATTGTATTGAATTTCTGTACTATAATTTTGTGGTGTTTTTTACTACCTTTGTATGCCGCTTTGGAAATTTCTTTGACATAAAGCAGTATATAAATGCTTTACATAAATAAATAAAGAGTTTTAGTTTTAAATACATAAATCAAATAAAAGCAAAAACCATACCACAGGGATTTAAATTCTTATAAAACAACAACAACTAAAGTCTTAGTCTGGCATGAAAAGGACAACAGTGTGGGTGCCTGCTGAGCTTTCTTAAGGAATAGCTGGAGGCCATCACCAAAAAGGTCCCATCTCTCATGGCCATCCTCCATTATCCTGTATGATATTCAATTTGCCACTGGATACCAGTTCCTGAGGGGCAACCACAGGAGTAGGGATGAGACAGACATGCAATTCAATTTACATTTAAAGGTGAACCTGCCTAATTTGTACTTTCTGAACATAAGAACATAAGAACATAAGAAGAGCCTGCTGGATCAGGCCAGTGGCCCATCTAGTCCAGCATCCTGTTCTCACAGTGGCCAACCAGGTGCCTGGGGGAAGCCCGCAAGCAGGACCCGAGTGCAAGAACACTCTCCCCTCCTGAGGCTTCCGGCAACTGGTTTTCAGAAGCGTGCTGCCTCTGACTAGGGTGGCAGAGCACAGCCATCATGGTTAGTAGCCATTGATAGCCCTGTCCTCCATGAATTTGTCTAATCTTCTTTTAAAGCCGTCCAAGCTGGTGGCCATTACTGCATCTTGTGGGAGCAAATTCCATAGTTTAACTATGCGCTGAGTAAAGAAGTACTTCCTTTTGTCTGTCCTGAACCTTCCAACATTCAGCTTCTTTGAATGTCCACGAGTTCTAGTATTATGAGAGAGGGAGAAGAACTTTTCTCTATCCACTTTCTCAATGCCATGCATAATTTTATACACTTCTATCATGTCTCCTCTGACCCACCTTTTCTCTAAACTAAAAAGCCCCAAATGCTGCAACCTTTCCTCGTAAGGGAGTCGCTCCATCCCCTTGATCATTCTGGTTGCCCTCTTCTGAACCTTTTCCAACTCTAGAATATCCTTTTTGAGATGAGGCGACCAGAACTGTACACAGTATTCCAAATGCGGCCGTGTGATGCGTCCTTCCCTGGCTCTCCCTGTCAGGTTCCTACCTGCACGTGGTTACTGCCTGTCACTAGGCACCACCAGGGACTCCACCAGTCCGGACCGTACTCTCTTATGGTTTCTCTCCCTGCTCTAGCACAGATCTCAACAGATCCCCCTGCTAGGCAACCACCAGTAACGTCCCAATACTAGTATTCCCAGAGACTCTGAATACTGGTATTGTTATTCTCTTCACCGCTGCCACCATTTGTTACAGTTCCCCTTCAGCCTTGGTCATTACCTTACCCTCCCTTCTGGTCTGTGAAATCCCAGCCAAGGATCAGGCCTTTGGTAAACCAAATTAAGTATTTATTACAGATAACAAAGCTAACAAGATTAACAAGATTTCTTCTTAAGGCACATAAGCATATGGTTTTACTCAATACTAATCCGAACTCCACCTCCCTCCTTCTCCACTCTCTCCTGGCAAACAACTCTCTCAAACCCCACCAAGCAATCCACTCTTTCTCTTCTTCCCCCCCAGATTCCACAATTCACCACCTCACATTCCCCCAGATTTACCTGTCATCCTTTCATTTATACTGTCAGCTATTTTAAACATTCAGCCAATCATCAAGCATTCTATTGCCTATTCACTCCCCCTCCTCTTTCACTACTTACCATGTATACTCTAAACAACCAGCACTTACCATATATACACTAATATATAGGAACATCACAGGCCGCACCATAGATTTATACAACGGCATTATGATATCGGCTGTTTTATTTTCAATACCTTTCCTAATTATCGCTAGCATGGAATTTGCCTTTTTCACAGCTGCCGCACACTGGGTCGACATTTTCATCGTGCTGTCCACTACAACCCCGAGGTCTCTCTCCTGGTCGGTCACCGCCAGTTCAGACCCCATGAGCGTATATGTGAAATTAAGATTTTTTGCTCCAATATGCATAATTTTACACTTGTTTATATTGAATTGCATTTGCCATTTTTCTGCCCATTCACTCAGTTTGGAGAGGTCTTTTTGGAGCTCTTCGCAATCCCTTTTTGTTTTAACAACCCTGAACAATTTAGTGTCATCAGCAAACTTGGCCACTTCACTGCTCACTCCTAATTCTAGGTCATTAATGAACAAGTTGAAAAGTATAGGTCCCAATACCGATCCTTGAGGGACTCCACTTTCTACAGCCCTCCATTGGGAGAACTGTCCGTTTATTCCTACTCTCTGCTTTCTGCTTCTTAACCAATTTCTTATCCACAAGAGGACCTCTCCTCTTATTCCATGACTGCTAAGCTTCCTCAGAAGCCTTTGGTGAGGTACCTTGTCAAACGCTTTTTGAAAGTCTAAGTACACTATGTCCACTGGATCACCTCTTTAGATGTCTTTAGATGTTTTAGACCACAACATTTCCACATACATTGCATCACTTCTCCCATGAATACACTGCCTTGATCCGTCAGCACTTCATGAGGGAAACCCAGCCTCATAAAGATTTTTAATAAAGCCTCTGCCACTACAGGGGCTTCCACGGATCTTAGTGCTTCTGCGTCTGGGTACCTGGTGGCAAAATCCACCACCACCAATAGATATTTCTTGCCATGCCTTGTGGGTTTGGAAAAAGGGCCCACCAAATCTATCCCCACTCTATAAAAGGGTTGTCCAATTATAGGAAGGGGCTTTAAGGGTGCCTTAGTCTTTACTCCACTTTTTCCCACCTTTTGGCATATTCCACAAGATAGACAATGTTGTTTTACATCTTTGGAGATGTTTGGCCAATAATAGTATGCTGCCAATCTCCTCTTGGTCTTTTTTATTCCCAGATGTCCTGCACATGGGACATCGTGGGCTACCTCTAGCAATCTGGTTCTGTATTTGCTAGGTACTATCAATTGCTTCACTGGTTCACATTCATCCTTTCTCTCAGCAGGCATCCACAGTCTATATAAAATCCCATTCTCACACACAACTTGATTCCTCAGTTTGTCAGTGAAAGGAATCTTGGGTCAGAGCTTGTTCCTTTATCTGCTTCAAACTTATAACTTTTTGCAGCTCTTCCCTGAATTGATCTGCCTCATCATTATCAGAGACCACTTGATACAGTTTGTCTCCTTCAGCAGGCCTGCTAGTGGTTGCTATGGTGACCTGAGGCTGGTTAACAGATTCCACCCTGTTTGTTTCAGCCCCCCTTAATATGGCTTCTTTTTCTCTGCCAATTTGCTGTCTGGTCACTACATAGATCTTTCCTTGAAACAATACAAGATCTTGAAACAATACAAGATCTTGAAACAATACAAGAACCAAAACACAGCCATTCTTTGACATTTGCAGTTCTCCAAATTTTGCATTGCAGTTCTCCAGCCAGTGAACACATATGGCAGGGTACAAAATGCAGAAAAATGCATATATTAGTGAAAATAGCACATAAAATACTTCATATAAGGGAAGATTGTTTGTATATGGTAGGCAAAATTGCATAAAAATGTGCATATTAAGAAATTTGCACTAAAATGCTGATGAATTTTCATAATGACTTTTACAAACTGGTGTGGAAATATGAAGAACTGAACTTAAGATTTGGAAAAAATGAGAAATGGAGAGAAACCAAAATTGACAAATTTGTTGATACCCAACACAGGAGAAGAGGGCTGTTGTTCACCTTCTCTGCTGATGATCTTCCCAGAAGCGTCTGTCTGGCAATTGAAATTGCTTTGAGATGTTTCATAGGGCACGATTCATAAATGGAATGAAATAAATAAAGTATTTGAAACAATTGCTGGACTAGATGGACCTTTCGCCTCATCCAGTGGGGGCTGTTCTTATATTCTTAACAAAGTCATTGTAATGCGACTGCAGTATGTGTAGTCTTGGATTTGCATGCATGTGCAATAATATAATTACCTTCTGCTCATAAAAGCAATGTTATGCCAACTTGGCACCCATAAATATTGAGTCATTGGAGAAGATTAAAGTACAGAATGCTGCATCTCGAATGCTGCTCTTGAGTCTGTTGCCACACAGAGACATTTGTAACTCCCTCTCCAGATTGGGCTATGTTCTCCAAGGGTTGTGCACAGTGTATGAAATATTTCTCTCACACAGCTTAACAAAGTGATTTCTGGTAGCAGAGAAGAATTATGGCACGTGAAAGATTTTGTTTTGGGGCCAGAGTTTGGAAGCCTCTACATGCATTTTGATTCATGATGTGACACAGGCTCTGCCCCTTCCAGCACTTGCTCACTCACAGAATGAGCAAAACAGAGAGAATTATCCTTCCCATCTTGCAAGATTAGATTTCGTTTCATGGTTGCCTACAGGAACCATGTAGGCTTCACATCTTGTAGGTAACTTTTAGAACAGAAGTAGAAGCCTACAGCCAGATATATGGCCACTTATTTTGAACTGATACATGAATTTCATCTCTTTTTACATACCCACGCTTCTCATAAAACACACACACAGTATCTTCCATCCACAGGCCCTATGTGTATCCCCTATCTCTGTAATCTTTGCCTAGTTTACTTTCATAGAACCACTCCCACCCCCAACAGCTCCACCTGTTCTTAAGTCACACCTGCACCATACATTTAAAGCAATATCATACCACTTGAAACAGCCATGCTTTCCTCCAAAGCATCCTGAGAACTGTAGCTTGTTATAGGTGCTGAGAATTGTTAGGAGATCCCTATTCCACTGAGAAAACTACAATGCCCAGCATTTCCTGGGAACAGGGACTGTCTGTTAAACCACTTTGGGAATGACAGCCATCCAGGAGATGTTTAGGCAAGGTCTGTGCTCGAATTGCTTTTTAAGATGTTTTTAAAGTTGTTTTTTAAGATGTTTTGTTTTAATATGTTTTAAAGTCTTTTGTTTTTAAGATGTTTTAAAGTGCTTTTAGTGTTTTTGTTTGCTATCCTGGGCTCTTTTTGGGAAGAAGTGCGGGATCTAAATTTAATAAATAATCTATACACAGAACATATCATATAGAAAGTGGGATTGTACCAAGATGAAGGAGGTGTGAAAATTGGAGGGAGAAATATCAATAATTTAAGATATGCAGACGATACCATACTCTTAGCAGAAACCAGTAATGATTTGAAACGAATGCTGAGGAAAGTTAAAGAGAAAAGCACAAAAGCAGGACTACAGCTGAAAGTCAAGAAGACTAAAGTAATAACAGAAGATTTTTTTCAAAACAGAAGTTAAAGGCCCTTTTCTGCCCATAAACTAGACTGATGTCTCTTTGCATGTTGGCCATTGTATATTATTACTAGCAGTTTCATATCCAGCATTGATGAGGAACTCTAAGAAACCAATATAATAAGTACAGTTTGCAAAGGTTCAGTCTGCCATCTTGATTCAAAATAGCATCCAATTGTATTGAATAATAGAAAAAAAACTTGTTTGAGGTGTCTGAATATATAGCGAACAAACAACTTTCCAAAATATAGAGTAGATTTTACCAAGGTTACCATATTTGTTTCCCACGTCAGTAGAACATAAAGGAAATAGCTGACACAAAATGAGGCTTGCTGCTGGTGCTAGCTCATTTTGAATCTGTTCTGGCTTCAGTTCTGGTTTGTACCAATCTGAATTGTATCATCAACAGTGACAAAAGATCGATTCAATTTATCTCCTCCAAACAGCTGTCACTTTGCTGTTCACATTTCACTCCCATCCTCCAGCTGATCTTTCCTCAATATTTTCCTTTTGATGCAACAATAGACATTGATACCGAATCCTTCACATTCCGTTACTTCATAGCTAGAGTATTCCTGCCACAGATTATTCAGAAACCTGAGTGGGATACTGAGCCTTTCTGAGGACAGCTGGGAGAGTGTAAAATTTCAAATGCAGACACAGAAGATGTAGCTATCCAGTTTGTCTGGGGTTTTTTTGTGATGGAACTCTGCAGGCTTCAAGTTAAAGGCATTCTGTTTTTCTCTTGATGATCACATGGGTAACTTTCTCTGAGTGACCTGCAACTCTGTAGCAGTTTTTACAGAACCAGAACCCTTACTGTGAAAAAATATATATATGATAGCCACTAACATGGTGTTCAGGGGGGACAGATTATTTTTTTAAAAAAACGATATATATGCCACTTTTCCAGTTTACAAAATGTAAAAAGCATTGTGCAAAAGATAAAATGCAACATTAAAATGATGATACTTAGCACAAGCTACCCATGATGTCTAGCACTTTTCTCAGTCACTGCTTGGAGAAAAGATGTTGTCAACCTTCTGGTACCACCCATCCATTTTCCATCCCAGTATTGAGATCTGTGCATGTAGCAGTGGATCATGAAGATGGCCATTAACCCCAGATGATGGGGAAAAAAGGTTAAAACTGAGTGAGTTTTTTAAAGGATTGACACACTTTTAACTTCCTTTACATAAGGTTTTTACCAAATACAAAAATGAAAGAGCGTGAACAGAAAAATACAGCGCACACACATGTCGAGAGATCCTCATGGAGAGCAGTGGGTTGCACACACCTTGTGGGGAGGAACTATAGCAAAGTGGTAGAACTGTGCATGTGAAAGGTTATAGGTTCAGTCCCCACCATCTCTAGTTAACAGGATCAGGTAGCTGGTGATGAGAAGTTTGTTGTTGTTGTTATGTGTCTTCAAGTTGATTATGACTTATGGCAACCCTATGAATCAGTGACCTCCAAGAGCATCTGTCATGAACCGCCCTGTTCAGATCTTGTAAGTTCAGGTCTGTGGCTTCCTCTCTGGAATCAATCCATCTCTTGTTTGGCCTTCCTCTTTTTCTACTCCCTTCTGTTTTTCCCAACATTACTGTCTTTTCTCGTGAATCAGGTCTTCTCATGATGTGTCCAAAGTACGACAACCTCAGTTTCATCATTTTAGCTTCTAGTGACAGTTCTGGTTTAATTTGTTCTAACACCCAATTACTGGTCTTACAGTCCATGGTATGTGCAAAGCTCTCCTCCAGCACCACATTTCAAATGAGTTGATTTTTCTCTTATCAGCCTTTTTCACTGTCCAACTTTCACAGCCATACATAGAGATTGGAAATACCATGGTCTGAATGATCCTGACTTTAGTGTTCAGTGATACATCTTTGCATTTGAGGACCTTTTCTAGTTCTCTCATAGCTGCCCTCCCCAGTCCTAGCCTTCTTCTGATTTCTTGACTATAGTCTCCATTTTGGTTAATGACTGTGCCGAGGTATTAATAATCCTTGACGAGTTCAATGTCCTAATATTGTTAATAATGTTGTCATTATTTTAGTCTTTTTGATGTTCAGCTGTAGTCCTGCTTTTGTGCTTTCCTCTTTAACTTTCATCAGCATTCGTTTCAGCATTCATTTCAAATAATTACTGGATGAGAAGTACCTCTGTCTAAAACCTTGGACAGCCACTGTCAATCAGAGTACTGTAGATAATACTGGACCAGTCGTCTGATCTGGTATAAGGCAGCTTCCTATCTTCTTGCTGCATGCATTGCTCTCTACTGCAGAAGATATGGTTGGCACTGCCAGCTTTGATAGCACCAGTTGAGGATGGAGAGTTGCCTAGAATCATGAGCCAAGGCAAGATGAAATTTTGCAGGCCATCATTAATCTAAGGTAGGATAGGTTCAAAGACAAAGCCACATGTAGACTTTTGCTTGCAAAATGATGTGTAGATATCGCCGTCACAAACTCATGGGGCAAAGGGGAAGCAGCTGCCTCAAGTAGATCACCTTTGTGCATGGGCCTTGTACCCAAAAGTGGTTCAGTCAAACCTATGACTCTTTTCTGGACTTTTGCATCAAATAATAGAAAGTTTTCTTTTGATATTTTCAGATGGAATTCCTTGGTGTAAGTCAGCTGTCATTTATCCCTGATCTTGGACCAAAGGGCATGTAAGTGTGTTTTTCGTTGGTTTCTAAAACCTATATCCTGCCCTTCATCCATAGACCCCAGGGCAGGTTACAACAAAAAAATACACCTCTTTATTAATACTGCTTGTCCCTACAAAGTTTCAGGGTGGCCATACTGCCCCGCCAGATAGCATTAATGTGGTAACATTAGGGAAGTATTGTAGAACTAAGAAAGCCAAATGATGTGTAAGACAGTCCAGGATCAACCCATCACTAATGCACTATTATTGCATCAATCACAGTGTTGCAGAATACACCCACAAAAAACTCTTATCTGGAAGGGAAGGAAAATATTCACCTGAGAAGCAGGAGGAGTACATCAAAGGCAGGCTCTTTGTGGTAATTGCTAGGAAGCTGCATTCCCATTGTCTTTGGAGAGCATTTCTAGTTTGTAAAATGGGGATGCACCAAAGTCTTCTCCTTGCATCAGGGCCGGCTCCAGGCATGCCAGGGCCCTTGGGCTACAGTATGCCCCAGGCCCCAGCACACGCTGCCATGGATCACACCGCCCACCCATTCCCTCGCTCTGCCTATCTTTCTGTCCTGTGTTCTGTGGCTGCGCGTGCAGCGCTGCCCTTAACCAAGTCAACAAGCATATAGATAGAGGTGATCCAGTGGACATAGTGTACTTAGACTTTCAAAAAGCGTTTGACAAGGTACCTCACCAAAGGCTTCAGAGGAAGCTTAGCAGTCATGGAATAAGAGGAGAGGTCCTCTTGTGGATAAGAAATTGGTTAAGAAGCAGAAAGCAGAGAGTAGGAATAAACGGACAGTTCTCCCAATGGAGGGCTGTAGAAAGTGGAGTCCCTCAAGGATCGGTATTGGGACCTGTACTTTTCAACTTGTTCATTAATGACCTAGAATTAGGAGTGAGCAGTGAAGTGGCCAAATTTGCTGATGACACTAAATTGTTCAGGATTGTTAAAACAAAAAGGGATTGCGAAGAGCTCCAAAAAGACCTCTCCAAACTGAGTGAATGGGCAGAAAAATGGCAAATGCAATTCAATATAAACAAGTGTAAAATTATGCATATTGGAGCAAAAAATCTTAATTTCACATATACGCTCATGGGGTCTGAACTGGCGGTGACCGACCAGGAGAGAGACCTCGGGGTTGTAGTGGACAGCATGATGAAAATGTCGACCCAGTGTGTGGCAGCTGTGAAAAAGGCAAATTCCATGCTAGCGATAATTAGGAAAGGTATTGAAAATAAAACAGCCGATATCATAATGCCATTGTATAAATCTATGGTGCGGCCGCATTTGGAATACTGTGTACAGTTCTGGTCGCCTCATCTCAAAAAGGATATTATAGAGTTGGAAAAGGTTCAGAAGAGGGCAACCAGAATGATCAAGGGGATGGAGCGACTCCCTTACGAGGAAAGGTTGCAGCATTTGGGGCTTTTTAGTTTAGTGAAAAGGCGGGTCAGAGGAGACATGATAGAAGTGTATAAAATTATGCATGGCATTGAGAAAGTGGATAGAGAAAAGTTCTTCTCCCTCTCTCATAATACTAGAACTCGTGGACATTCAAAGAAGCTGAATGTTGGAAGATTCAGGACAGACAAAAGGAAGTACTTCTTTACTCAGCGCATAGTTAAACTATGGAATTTGCTCCCACAAGATGCAGTAATGGCCACCAGCTTGGAAGGCTTTAAAAGAAGATTAGACAAATTCATGGAGGACAGGGCTATCAATGGCTACTAGCCATGATGGCTGTGCTCTGCCACCCTTGTCAGAGGCAGCATGCTTCTGAAAACCAGTTGCCGGAAGCCTCAGGAGGGGAGAGTGTTCTTGCACTCGGGTCCTGCTTGCGGGCTTCCCCCAGGCACCTGGTTGGCCACTGTGAGAACAGGATGCTGGACTAGATGGGCCACTGGCCTGATCCAGCAGGCTCTTCTTATGTTCTTATGTTCTTAAGATGGCGGCTGAGGTTTCCCTAAGGGGCTGAAGCCTCCACCGCCATTTTGGTTGATGGCACGCATGCGTGCTACGCACACGCGGGGCTGCCATCAACCAAGATGGCGGCGGATGCTTCAGCTTTTTAGGGAAACCTGGGCCACCATCTTGGTTAAGGGCAGCACTGCATGCGCAGCCGCAAAACACAGGAAAGGTAGGCAATGCGAGGGAACAGATGGGCGGTGCTATCTGCAGCAGCGATTTTGCCATGGATTGCGTAAGGAGTGCTACTCCCCCACCCTGGGCCACAGGGCCCTCAGTCAGGGCCCAACCTCACCGCCCTTTAGAGCCGGCACTGCCTTGCATGACTGTAATTTGGTCCAAAGGACTTCAGTGGTGTGCAGGCTGGTCTTGCATATACACCTACCTTCACAATAGCTTACCAGCTATTGTTCTTTCCAAGAGCTTGCTGAAGCAATGTTTCCCCTTTCTTCTCTTTGTTTTCAGAGAGGGCATGATTATGAAAAGGTCTGGAGGACACAGAATACCTGGTTTGAACTGCTGTGGGCAAGGACGGCTCTGTTACCGATGGTCAAAAAGGTACCTTTATAGAAATTCCTGTTCCAAGATTTTACAGCAGAGTTCTTTTCCCAGCTTCATGCCTAACCTTTGGCTCAGTTTGCACATAATACTAAGCCAAACTATGGCTTAGTGTGAATGACCAAGTGTGCTGGAGTACATTCAACAGGAAGGGTGGGAAATAAATGGAATTTATTACTATTAGCGTTAATAGTGTTAGTATTATTTAGAAAATTGCAGTTGTTTCTCTCCTCCCCTGCTCCTGTCATGATTCCAGGCGCTAGGCCATGGTATGGCTTAGCATTACATCCAAATCCAAGCTCATTGTTTGTCTCCCATAAACCATGAGTGGTGAGCCAAGGATATAGCTCTTGGTTTGTTTGGAGTGAGACAAATCATGAGCCTGATTTGGATGTCATGGTAAGCGAAACCATGGTTTAGCTCCTGATAGCATGGCAGGAGCAGGACCAGGGGAGCAGTGAAGCAACTGCAATTTTCTTGATGTGCACCAGCATGCTTGCTTGTTCACACTAGGGCAAATTTTGGCTTAGGGTTATGTGTGAACCAAGCGATTGCCAGCAAAGAGAATTGAGTTTTTTTTAAAAAAAGAAAAAAGCAATCTGCAGGTACTGCAAATAATCCATGATCAGCAACAGATGCCCTGTGTGTTTTGAGCAGAAGCTCTTCATTGAGACAAGACATAGAATATTATTCCCACACAAAATCTAAAGACAGTGATGTGAACCTCTTAATCTGGTACCAGGGGACAGCGTATTAAATTTAGTGACATCCCCTATTGTTGGAAATGGGGCAAGAGCAACTCCTGTTTTGTTCTTTTGTTTAAGCTCCAGAAGAGAGATAGGGTTAGGGTCCTCCAGATGGATAGGCTTGTTTACCTTTACCTGTGATGCTCTGACTGACTTCCTTCTGTCGCTAGATTGTTATGTCTTTAGGGAATCTTACCTGCACCTTCTCCTCCTGCCCTTTCCATTCCTTTGTTCTCCAGCTGTCCAGGAGAGAGGAGACATCCCTTTGTCTCTGCTCTCTCCAAGCATGGGGCTAACTCCCGCGCCTGGGCATTATGCCTCCAACTTAGCTAGTTAGTTAGAACTAGGTATGCCTTTTCTATCTACTATGTATTTCTATAAATAGAGTAGCTTTTCTTATTTTACTAAGTCTCCAGTCTCAGTGATGCTGATGCAGGGTAAAAGCCCACTTTCTTAGGCAAACGCACGCACACGCTGGCACACTCGCATTTCAACATCTGCTGTTACTCTGCTGCTGTGGTGCTGCTTTTAAACGAAATTAAGCAACACAACTACACACAGTGCAACACCTATTAATTTAAATATTGCATGCATGTTCCATGCAAAATCCAAAAGAGAGATGTAACATTTTTAATGTGAACATTCTTGCAATGTGAAAAGTTTTCTTTTAAAACCACAACGTAAGAGGGGCCCTGTTGAATCAGGCCAAAGGCCCATCTAGTCCAACATTCTGTTCTCACATTGGCCAACCAGATGCATTTGGGAAGCTCACAAGCAGGACCTGAGTGCAGCATCATTCTCCCCACTTGTGATTCCCAGCAACTGGCATGCAGAGGCATCCTGCCTCCAACAGTGGAGGCAGAACAAAGCCATCATGACTGGTAGCCATTGATAGCCTTATCTTCCATTAATTTCTCTAATTCTCTTTTAAAGCCATCCAAATTGGTGGCCACTGTGATGCGTCCTTCCCTGGCTCTCCCTGTCAGGTTCCTACCTGCTCATGGTTACTGCCTGTCTCTAGGCACCACCAGGGACTCCACCAGTCCGGACCGCTCTCTCTTATGATTTCTCTCCCCGCTCTAGCACAGATCTCAACAGATCCCCCTGCTAGGCAACCACCAGTAACGTCCCAATACTAGTATTCCCAGAGACTCTGAATACTGGTATTGTTATTCTCTTCACTGCTGCCACCATTTGTTACAGTTCCCCTTCAGCCTTGGTCATTACCTTACCGTCCCTTCTGGTCTGTGAAACCCCAGCCAAGGATCAGGCCTTTGGTAAACCAAATTAAGTATTTATTAAAGATAACAAAGCTAGCAAGATTAACAAGATTTCTTCTTAAGGCACATAAGCATATGGTTTTACTCAATACTAATCCGAACTCCACCCCCCTCCTTCTTCACTCTCTCCTGGCAAACAACTCTCTCAAACCCCACCAAGCAATCCACTCTTTCTCTTCTCCCCCCAGATTCCACAATTCACCACCTCACATTCCCCCAGATTTACCTGTCATCCTTTCATTTATACTGTCAGCCATTTTAAACATTCAGCCAATCATCAAGCATTCTATTGCCCATTCACTCCCCTTCCTCTTTCACTACTTACCATGTATACTCTAAACAACCAGCACTTACCATATATACACTAATATATAGGAACATCACATTTCCCCCCCCTTAAACAACGGCAGAGTATTATTCCTGTTCCAGGATTTATACGTCGCATTAACAAATAAAAGTCTCTATGGGGAAAATGTCTTTCTTTGTTCCTCTGTCTGGTCACGTCACTGCAGTCCCAGCCACTTGCCTGGAAAGTCCATCGGCCAGTACATTGTCCTTGCCTTTGATGAACTGGAAGTCCACTTGATAGTCCTGTAGGGCCCAGGACCACCTCTGCAGCATAGTGTTATGGTTTTTCATAGTCTGCAACCATAACAAGGCCCGATGATCCGTAGTCACTGTGAATCTTCGTCCCCACACGTATGGGCGCAACTTGTTCAGTCCCCACACGACCGCTAGGCACTCCTTCTGGACCGACGAATAGTTTTTCTCCCTCGGCGTCAGCTTGCAACTCAGATACGCCACTGGATGTCTGGTGCCTTCTATCTCCTGCAGCAAGACGACTCCCAGCGCGAGGTCTGACGCATCTGTAGCCACAATGAATGGTTGCTCATAGTCTGGTGCTATTAATATGGGTCCTTGGCACAAGGCTTGCTTCAGCAGATCAAAAGCCTTCTGACATTCATCCGTCCATACCACACGCTCAGAACACTTCTTCTTGGTCAATTCATGCAAGGGGGTTACTATTTCCCCAAAATTTCTCACAAACTTCCTATAAAAACCAGCCACACCCAGAAATGCCCTTACTTGTTTTTTGGTTAAGGGGATCGGCCACGCTTGTATTGCCTCCACCTTGCTCCATAAGGGGGTGATTTTCCCACTCCCCACCTTATGTCCTAAATAGATTACTTCCTTTAGTCCAAACTGGCATTTCTTAGCTTTTATTGTGAGGCCTGCTTTTCTTAAGGCCTCCAATACTGTTGTCAGGTGTTGGACATGCTCAGGCACCGACTTGGTAAAAATGGCCACGTCATCGATATAGGCCACTGCAAAATCTGACATGCCTCGCAACACAGTATTGATTAGCCTCTGAAATGAACTTGGTGAGTTCCTTAGTCCCATGGGTAAGGTCACAAACTCATATAACCCATCTGGTGTACTGAAGGCAATTTTGGCTCTGGATTGCTCGTCTAGTTCCATTTGCCAAAATCCTTTACAGAGATCTAGTGTAGAGATAATGGTTGCTGCCCCCAATAACTCTAACATAGCGTCTACCCTAGGCATAGGATACGCATCTGGGACAGTAATTTTATTGATTAGCCGATAATCAATGCAAAACCTTGTCGTTCCATCTTTTTTCGGAACCAGGACAATACTTGAGGCCCAGGGACTGATGGATTCCCTGATCACTCCTAATTCCAGCATATCTTCCACCTCCTTTTTGATCTCATTCAAAACTTTCCCATTCGCACGGTACGGAACAGATCTGATTGGGGCATGATCTCCAGTATCAATGGAATGTATAACTATACTGGTTCGGCCAGGTTTGTTGCTAAAGAGATTCCTATAGGTTTTCAAAACTCTCAGAATCTCTTCTTTTACTTCCTCCTCTACCTCCTCTGACCATTCCACTTGATCTACCCCTCCTTTGTCTTTGCTTTCCTGTACCAAATCTGGAAGTTCAGGCCCACTTCCCTCAGGGAATAAGGTAACTTGCAACACCTGTGCATCCCTGGTATGGTAAGGCTTCAACATATTTACATGAACCACTTTGCTTTTGTTTAATTGGTCTGTGGTGATTACATATGTCACAGCATTCTATTGCCCATTCACTCCCCCTCCTCTTTCACTACTTACCATGTATACTCTAAACAACCAGCACTTACCATATATACATTAATATATAGGAACATCACAGCCACCTCTTTTGGGAGCAAATTCCATAGTTTAACTATGAGCTATGTGAAAAAGTACTTTCTTTTGTCTGTCCTGAATCTTCCAAGATTCACCTTCATTGGATGGCCCCAGGTTCTAGTATTATGAGAGAGGCAGACAAATTTCTATCCACTTTCTCCACAACATGCATGATCTTTTATGTCTCTGTCATGTCCCCGTTCACTTTCCTTTTTTTCTTAAATTGAAAATGCTGCAACCAACGCCTTGGTGATGTTGGTTGTCCTTTTCTGAACTCTTTCTAGTGTACAATATCCTTTTAGAGGTGCAGCAACCAGAACTCTACACACTACTTCATGGATACAGTCCTTTTTACTATTCCCTGATTAAAATTTAGTATAGCTCCCAACAGCCAGATAAAATTGCTTTAGGATGGAATTCAGCTTCCAATGACATTCTTCTGTGGCCATTGATTAAGACTGAAAGCTGGAGCTGCCTTAAAGAGCAAGGAGGCAGAATTTGATTTTAGAGAAGCGTTGCCAGTTATTAGACTAAATCAATAAAGGCCTTACACAAGTCAGCTCTTGGCTGCACACCAAGATCACCTAGGGAATCAAAATCAATTTGAACACTGTTGCTAATGCTCCCAAGATTTCATTTTTGTAGATCCACAAGTCATACTCCATGGAGTCCACATATTTTTTGGAACCTGCTCATACAACACTCCAGTCTAAAAAAGCCTATTTTACAGGCATCCAGTTGAATCACCATATTTTCAACTTTGTGCAGTTTGTGTGTGTGTTTGCATAATGTATATTTATTAATTTCATCATTTGAATGGGTTTTGGTGATGTACAATCACTACGTAACAGGTCAATCCTATGCTTGTTTACATAGAAGTAACTCTCAGTCATTTCATTTGGGACTTACTCTAAAGAGTGCTTAGCACTGCAGCCTTAGTGCCTCTTGAGGGCTTTTTAAACAAACACATTGAGACTTAGTCATGCTATGACGTCTCATACTGTGCCAAAGACACTTGAAGAGAGACACTGCTTACAAGTGCCTGTACGCTAATGCTAGGAGCCTCCAAACCAAGATGGGAGAACTGGAGTGCTTGGTCTTAGAGAAGAGCATTGATATAGTGAGCATAACCGAGACCTGGTGGAATGGAGAAAACCAGTGGGATATGGTTATCCCTGGATATAAACTATATCGGAAGGACAGGGAAGGACGTATTGGTGGCGGAGTCGCTCTATACGTGAAAGAAGGCATTGAATCCAGCAAGCTCGAAACCATAAAAAGAGGCAGACTCCTCCACAGAATCGTTGTGGGTGGTGATACCGTGCCCCAGGAGGGACTTAATACTGGGAACGATCTATCGTCCCCCTGATCAAAATGCTCAGGGAGACCTTGAGATGAGATATGAAATTGAGGAAGCATCCAAACTAGGAAAGGTGGTAGTAATGGGTGACTTCAACTACCCGGACATAGACTGGCTGCATATGTGTTCCAGTCATGACAAAGAAGCAAAGTTTCTAGATATTCTAAATGACTATTCCCTAGATCAGTTGGTCATGGAACCGACCAGAGGGACGGCAACCCTGGACTTAATCCTCAGTGGGGACCGGGACCTGGTGCGAGATGTAAGTGTTGTTGAACCGATTGGGAGCAGTGACCACAGTGCTATTAAATTAAACATACATGTAACTGGCCAATTGCCAAGAAAATCCAACACGGTCACATTTGACTTCAAAAGAGGAAACTTCACAAAAATGAGGGGATTGGTAAAAAGAAAGCTGAAAAACAAAGTCCAGAGGGTCACATCACTCGAAAATGCTTGGAAGTTGTTTAAAAACACTATATTAGAAGCTCAACTGGAGTGCATACCGCAGATCAGAAAAGGTACCGCCAGGGCCAAGAAGATGCCAGCATGGTTAACGAGCAAAGTCAAGGAAGCTCTTAGAGGCAAAAAGTCTTCCTTCAAAAAATGGAAGTCTTGTCCGAATGAAGAAAATAAAAAAGAACATAAACTCTGGCAAAAGAAATGCAAGAAGACAATAAGGGATGCTAAAAAAGATTTTGAGGAGCACATTGCTAAGAACATAAAAACCAACAACAAAAAATTCTATAAATACATTCAAAGCAGGAGACCATCTAGGGAGACGATTGGACCCTTGGATGATAAGGGAGTCAAAGGTGTACTAAAGAACGATAAGGAGATTGCAGAGAAGCTAAATGAATTCTTTGCATCTGTCTTCACAGTGGAAGATATAGGGCAGATCCCTGAACCTGAACTAACATTTGCAGGAAGGGATTCTGAGGAACTGAGACAAATAGTGGTAACGAGAGAGGAAGTTCTAAGCTTAATGGACAATATAAAAACTGACAAATCACCGGGCCCGGATGGCATCCACCCGAGAGTTCTCAAAGAACTCAAATGTGAAATTGCTGATCTGCTAACTAAAATATGTAACTTGTCCCTTGGGTCCTCCTCCGTGCCTGAGGACTGGAAAGTGGCAAATGTAACACCAATCTTCAAAAAGGGATCCAGAGGGGATCCCGGAAATTACAGGCCAGTTAGCTTAACTTCTGTCCCTGGAAAACTGGTAGAAAGTATAATTAAAGCTAGATTAACTAAGCATATAGAAGAACAAGCCTTGCTGAAGCAGAGCCAGCATGGCTTCTGCAAGGGAAAGTCCTGTCTCAGTAACCTATTAGAATTCTTTGAGAGTGTCAACAAGCATATAGATAGAGGTGATCCAGTGGACATAGTGTACTTAGACTTTGAAAAAGCGTTTGACAAGGTACCTCACCAAAGGCTTCTGAGGAAGCTTAGCAGTCATGGAATAAGAGGAGAGGTCCTCTTGTGGATAAGGAATTGGTTAAGAAGCAGAAAGCAGAGAGTAGGAATAAATGGACAGTTCTCCCAATGGAGGGCTGTAGAAAGTGGAGTCCCTCAAGGATCGGTATTGGGACCTGTACTTTTCAACTTGTTCATTAATGACCTAGAATTAGGAGTGAGCAGTGAAGTGGCCAAGTTTGCTGACGACACTAAATTGTTCAGGTTTGTTAGAACAAAAAGGGATTGCGAAGAGCTCCAAAAAGACCTCTCCAAACTGAGTGAATGGGCGGAAAAATGGCAAATGCAATTCAATATAAACAAGTGTAAAATTATGCATATTGGAGCAAAAAATCTTAATTTCACATATACGCTCATGGGGTCTGAACTGGTGGTGACTGACCAGGAGAGAGACCTCGGGGTTGTAGTGGACAGCACGATGAAAATGTCGACCCAGTGTGCCGCAGCTGTGAAAAAGGCAAATTCCATGCTAGCGATAATTAGGAAAGGTATTGAAAATAAAACAGCCGATATCATAATGCCGTTGTATAAATCTATGGTGCGGCTGCATTTGGAATACTGTGTACAGTTCTGGTCGCCTCATCTCAAAAAGGATATTATAGAGTTGGAAAAGGTTCAGAAGAGGGCAACCAGAATGATCAAGGGGATGGAGCGACTCCCTTACGAGGAAAGGTTGCAGCATTTGGGGCTTTTTAGTTTAGAGAAAAGGCGGGTCAGAGGAGACATGATAGAAGTGTATAAAATTATGCATGGCATTGAGAAGGTGGATAGAGAAAAGTTCTTCTCCCTCTCTCATAATACTAGAACTCGTGGACATTCAAAGAAGCTGAATGTTGGAAGATTCAGGACAGAGAAAAGGAAGTACTTCTTTACTCAGCGCATAGTTAAACTATGGAATTTGCTCCCACAAGATGCAGTAATGGCCACCAGCTTGGATGGCTTTAAAAGAAGATTAGACAAATTCATGGAGGACAGGGCTATCAATGGCTACTAGCCATGATGGCTGTGCTGTGCCACCCTAGTCAGAGGCAGCATGCTTCTGAAAACCAGTTGCCGGAAGCCTCAGGAGGGGAGAGTGTTCTTGCACTCGGGTCCTGCTTGCGGGCTTCCCCCAGGCCCCTGGTTGGCCACTGTGAGAACAGGATGCTGGACTAGATGGGCCACTGGCCTGATCCAGCAGGCTCTTCTTATGTTCTTATGTTCTTATGTTCATACTATGTATGATGGGCAGAGCAATTCAAGTCATGGGTGGAGCAGCCGGCAGGAAGCTCCGTGGCATCCACTTGCCTTTCGGAAGACGCCGGGCTGGCTGAATGCTGGCTTAGTCAGGAGCTCCCACGGGGACTGGGAGGTAAAAGCCAGCTCTGACAAATACTCCTACTGAGGACTAAGCACTCCCAATTGATTGTCATTGTCATTATTTACCTATGCCTACTTTTTTGCTGGTGGAATTTTCGGCCAGATCAGGACCCTTGGGAGCACTCGGAAGGGTAGTTGGATATAGCGGAAGTTCTCTCCCTTTGGCTCCACCTCCACCAGGCCTCTGGAAGGCCCCTTTTTCGGGCCTTCCGCCAGCTTCCACTGGCTCTCTGCCCGCTGGGCTGGGCTTCCCTGGCAGACCCTCGGCTGAGCTGGCAGGGTCCCGGCGGTGCCGTGATTCCACCAGGATGAGGAGTTTCTTCTGGCACAGCCAGGAGCCTGCTGGCTCAGCTGGGGGTCTGCCACATCCAGCCCCCACAGCCCTGCGTAAATACAAGTTGAATTGATCCCTAAGACTGGATCCAAACCAGTAGTAGTAGCTCCCTTGATTTAAACGGTTTTAAGATATTTTCCAGTTATATATTCAGTTTGGAGCTGTGGGTTTGTTTTTCCCTTCCCCCCCAGCACAATGTATTAATTTCTCCTTTTCCACTGCCCGTTTTCCACCCTGTCAGGTTGCAATCTAAACAAACTTACTAGGGAGTAAATCCCATTGGGTTGTATTAAATCAAGCCCTATTCAAAATAGACCCATTGAAATTAATGATCCTAAGTTAGTCATGTCTGTTAACTCCAGTGAGTCTACTCTGAGTAGGACTTGGTTGAATACCACTTATTGAACTCTGTCGGATGTACTCCTGAGTATCTCTGCTTAGCACTGGAGTGTCAAGAGGCTCAGTCTTAAGCCACCCTTTTCCTTTTTTGACAGCAAAATTGTCTTAAGCCTGTCCTTCCTCTCCCTCTTCTTCTGACATCTTACATTATGTGCTAGAAGCAGATATGAGACAACCTTGAGTGCTGCCAACTCGGTAAAAGTGGATTACGTCCTCTGTCTTTGTCCCTATTGAAAAGTGTTGGACTGTCCTGAAGCACCCCACAAATGTTTGATTCAGTTTGCAGTGAGAACACAGTGCAGAGCTCTGGTTCTGGCCAGGCTGGGGTCTGCTTTACACTCAAGTCATTGTCTTCACTGACCAGCTTTGCCGCCAGTGAAATGACCTCAGTCCTTAATGTTGTGGTACATACGATGTCTGACTCAGCTCTTGTCAAGGGGAGGACAGAAGCATATCTTTCACAGGGTACAGAAGAGCAGACTCCCCTAAGGACTAGTCCATAGGTTATGCTGCAATATTCAGCAACATAAATGAGTGAAGCAGGGCAAAGGGGAGGGGAGAATGGGAAGAATAGGCATATGTGCTGTTGCACTCAGGGCTTGCTTGTGGGCTTCCCTTAGGCATCTGGTTGGCCTCTGTGAGAACAAAATACTGGACTAAATAACCAGTGGTTTGTAACCTTTTTTGGCCCATGGACTCCCTTGAGAATCTGATGAAAGCTATGGACTCCCTCCCCAGAATAATGCACATGAACACTTACACACATAATTTTGCATACAAATCAAAGAAAAGAATCCTTTTCTTCTGTGCCTGGTTCATGGACCCTCTGAAGCCCATCCATGGACCCCAGCTTAAGGACCTCAGTAGGCTTTTGGTCTGATCCATCAGGAACCTTCCTGTTCCAGTTTCCCCATTGGTCCTGCAACCCCAAAGGTAGCATCTGAGTGGCTGAGCTGGCTGCCACTCTCCTTACGCTCAATTTCAGGATGCTTTAAAAATTAAATTAAAACAGCCCCTGCAGCTTCAGCGTGGGCAGGAAACCCTTGCCTGCCCATTCCAAATTTAGATAAAAAAGCTTGGTGTGATTGGCCTTGGCCTCTTGGGATCTCCATGCCAATATAATGTATGGCTTCATTCATCAGCATGGAGACTTTGCATGGCAGTGGCAAACATGCAAGTGGTGACACCGGTATGGAAACTCAGCACATGATCTGGGATTATCTAGAGTTATGAGCTATTCTGCACATCACATCACCAGCGTTATGAATCATGTGGACTGTATCTTAGTGGTCTCCATGTGCTGAGCAGAACATATAGCACAGGTCTGACACAGTTCTGCATTCACATTCACATGGAGTAGGATCCCCAGGTGTGGGAAATTTTACCTAGCTTGGAGAGTGGCCAAAGGATGTTAAGGAGTTACTAGTCCTCATTAATGGATCTGGAGAATGTGCCCGTAGAAAGGCAGGCTGTAGGAATGCAGGGGGCAGAGCTCAGTGGTAGAGCATGTACTTTGCATGCCGAAGGTCCTGGGTTCAGTCCCCAGCATCTCCACCCAGGGCTGAGAGAAACTCCCATCTGAAACCCTCAGTTGCCTCTGCCATTCAGTGTAGACAATACTGAGCTAGTTTGACCAATGATCTGACTCAGTATATGGCAGCTTCCTGTATTCCTAATAGTAATTTTCTGCCCCTGGAGCAAATGCATCCATTCTGAGAATGAAACTTTGCCAAATGTACATTTCAGGATACCAATTACATGTGTATATACCCAAATGGCAAAAATAGCTTTAAAGTGATTTAGTTTTAAAGCCGTTCCTCCCACAGTGCTAAGGAAGCATACACTGGAAAACCTGATTGTCACCCCCCTCCCAAACCTATGTCTTTTCTGCTGTAGAGCCTGTTGCTTGGCAATTAAGTCTTTTCAAAACCAAAGTCACGGTACACTTCCCATTAACATTAATGAAATTCAGTAAGCGTGCATTTATAAATAAACCATTAGGGATGCTGATTCAAGTGCATTGGTCCTGCAGCGTTTGGCCTTCTGTAGCCCCAGAACAAGGTGAATCAAGTAATAGAAGCCAGGAGTCATGAGCTGCAGGGACAATGAATGATATTATCATCAAGGCAAAATCCCAATCAGCTGGCAACCTTCAGTCTTATCTAGGTCAGGGGAGTCAATGGTGGGTCTGGAAAGGGCTGTAGCTCTGTGGTAGTGCATCTTCTTTGCATGCAGAAGGTCCCAGCTTCAATCCTCGGCATCTCCAGGTACAGCTGGGAAATATTCCCTGCCTGAAATCCTGGAGAGCTGTTGCCAGTCAGTATGGACATTACTGAGCTAGATATGCCAACGGTCTGACTCAGTATAAGGCAGCTGCCTATGTTCCTATGATGGGCAGAGTCACTAGCCCAGGGAATGCTCCAGCTTGTAACTCCAGTGGCTTATCATGCTGGGTAGGCAGCATCACTCAGATCTGGTCTACACACACAGCACATTGAGGTGGTGATATAATGTCCTGTACCACTCCAGATGTGGGGATAACATTTCTGAATGGCATGTAGAAGATGCCTTCTGCTCCTGTAGGAATTAGGAAGTCTGTTTCTTTGAAAGTGGCACTTGTCATGTGTAGTAACATAGGAAGCAGCCTTCTATGGAGCCAGACCCTTGGTCCATCTTGCTCAGTATTATCTGCACTGACTGGCAGCAGCTCTCCAGACGGGTTCCTCCAGTCTTACCTAGAGATGCTGGGGATTGCACCCATGACCTTCTCTGTGCAAAGCAGAACTTCTACCACTGAGCTATGGCCCTTCCCACTGGTGATTTTTGCACATACGTATATTAAAAATAATTAACCATTTTAAAAAAGATGCCTGATTAGTCAGGAAGCAGTTTGGTAAATGATCAAAAGGGTTTTCATTGATTAAAGTATAATCCATGGACTAAACATTAGAGCCGTGCTGAATGTGCATTTTTTGTTTCTCTTTCCCAGGTGGCTAGTAGTGAAGGATTCTTTTCTCCTGTACATGAAGCCAGATAGTGGAGCCATTTCCTTTGTCCTGCTGGTAGATAAAGAATTCAGTATAAAGATTGGCAAGAAGGAGACGGAAACAAAATATGGGCTTCGAATAGACAATCTCTCCAGGTGAGGCACAATGGTTTGTACCCCTTACTATTCACTTGGCATTTCATGGCTGAACAAGACTTGTCACATATTAATGTACATAACCACTTTCTGTCCTAGATTTGGGCCTCCTTAGAAACTTTAATAACAGCTATAGCATAGGCAAATTCAGCATCTTGCTATTCATAGAGGAGAGGAATCTTAACGGCTATTAGCTAAATACAAACAGGACCTGCAAAAAAAGAAAAAAGCTGCATTAAGTGTGTCATACTCATCTTCACTATGCCAGCCAGCCACCTATGTCCTCTTCTATGATGCTCCATTCCATTCCTTCATCTTCCTGATTTTTTTATTTCCTCCTTCTCCAATAGTCAACCAGCATTGTGTGGCCACTGAGCATGCTCAGTCCTTGCTGAGCTGTTTAGGGGTCCTGCTTAGGGTTGTGTTGATGAATCAGCAAGCTTTTTAGCTGAACAGGGCTCTGAAGACTGGTTCATTCAGATGCAACCCGGTACATTACTCATAGAACAAGATTCTCTTACATATGTAGAACAGTGTCTCATTATCCCCTCTGGTGGTTGCCTGTAACAAGTAAGAATTATGCGCAAGGGAGTAGGAAGGGAAATTAATGTGTCATTAATGACTCACATAGGCATGTGCCAGCAGAGTGCTCCTGTTCAGGGTTCCTACCAGCCGGCCATGGCCTCTTCCACCACACCCCTTCTTCCTCAAAATTTTGTGGATTCACTTGTGAGGCTTGCTTAAGGCCTGTGCAGGCAGGCTTCTCCTCATGCAATTAGAATTAGGTGGGAGGGGAGAGGGGATGTGATTCCATTGCATCATCATGGCTAGCCCTGTCACCCTCCATGCATTGGTGGGCAAAAATTTGCAGCAGGGAGCCTGCTGTACTTCATTCAGTTTGGAACCCTGCACAATCTGGCTGTCCAGTGCAGATGTTTTCCTTTCAACGTGTGGAGGTTGGCGGAACCATGCAATACGCAAGAAAGTGATACAGGAAGCAGTGCTAGCTGTCCCACATGTGATTCTAATTATGCAGAAAGACCTGAATGCCTGATGCCTAAGACCACCCACGAGCTTCACCAAATTGGTCCAGAGCATGTCTGTAGAGTTGTGGTTGAAGACAGGAGCCAGCACATGCCTCACATGAACTACATTGTTTTAAATTGTATTTTATGGCTTCTTTCATTCCTGATGGTGTATTCCATGGAATTCAAATTGTAATGCAATAAAATACAAACTACTGGAGGGGGCACAGCCCCCCGCTTGCTTCACTCACCAATCTCCCACCCCCAAACACATACACAGCAGGAACCTCCATACACACAGACAGACAGACACACACATAGGGATTCTCTCTCTTGTAAACACACACACACACACACACACAGAGTAGGAGATACACAGCACAGGCACCCCCAAACACCCCCCAGGTGCTTCCAGACACTCAAACACACAGGCACTCATGTACCGCCACCTCCAGGCACCCACACTCCCCACCCCAAACTGCTTGCCTCAGCTGTTGCGGTGTCACCACCGGCTCTGGCTCACCCAACCACCTTCCCTCTCTCCCTCCCTCCCTCCCTCCCTCCTTGGCTGGTGTCATCACTGCCGCCGCACAGCCTGCCTGCTTGCTTGTTTGTAAATCCCCATGCCACCCCCCCACAGATACCCACACTTCCCAACCCAGTGCAAACCAACCTGCTTGCCTTGGCTGTTAGCTGCTGCTGCCGCCACCACTGCAGCTGGTCTCCTGCCGATCTGCCAAGGTGGCTGCTGCCACTGCTGCTACCACTGCTTCTACTACTGGCTTCCTGCAAACCTGCCCAAGCTGCTGCCGCCGCCGCCGCCACATAGCCCACCCTCCCTGTCAGCCGTCTTTGCCAGTGTGCACCGCTCCCAGCGTCATGCTGCATAATGTCATGATTTTTTTTATTATCTAGTAAGATAAGAAATGACAGCAGCAATAAAATACAATTAAAAATAATACAGCATCTAGCACAGTGTGTATTACAATTGCTACAACAGGCATAAAAATCATTTAGTGACCCACCAAGATCCCGAGCAATTTTCAGGTGGTCCTTGGGGGGGAAAAGCCTTAGGGGAACCACTTAGAGTCTTTGGCATCAAAAGGGGTAAACATAGAGCTGCCTTGAAGCAGCCCCTCCCCAGGTGATTGATTAAGCTTATTTATGTACGCCTTTCCACAGTGAGCTGTGCCCAAAGCAGCTTACAACAAACACCCGCAATATTCAAATAGGACAAAAATCAACAGTTTAGCAAACATAGAACAAATTCAGTACTACAAAGGAAATAAATCTAGACTTAAATACGTAAGTGAAAAAAATGTTAATAAACAACACAGCTCCAGGTGCTCATCCCACTGCATCCCAAGGAGCCCCAGCAGCCTGGCTGAAATACAGCTCAGTGGGGAGGGGTCCTCTCACCAGGCTAAATGTCTTCCCGCTGGTTCCCCCTTCTCTCCTCCAGAGAAGACTTACAGCAGCAAAAGGGAACTGCTGGGGAGGGTAATGGTGCCAAGTCTTCTTCTCCAGCCTCTTGAAAATGCCATTCTGTTCCGCCTGGTGCAGCTCTTGTTGCCTCATTCTCAGGCTGAGAAGTTGGACCCCATCATTTCATGTTGCTTGGGGAGGGGGCTGTGAAGCTGGGCAAAGTCCCTCCCCTGTGCAGGAACAGAGGGAAGGAAATGGTGTCCCCACTTTGCTTAGGCAGGACACAGATGCTTCCTGCGTTGTAGACTCTCGGCACAGTCTACATGGGAAGAGCTGTAGCTCAATGGTAGAGCATTTGCATTGCATGCGGAAAGTCCCAGGTACAATCCCCACCATCTCCAGATAGCAGATTGTCAAAACAGCTGGTGCCTCATGGGACAGCTGCTTTTGGGGAAAAGGCCACATTCTGTTCATTCGTCCCATCTTCCTGCATGTTTCTAGAGGTTGGGGTTGACTTTTGGATCACCATTTCCATAACTCCAGCTTCTGAAAGTCTCTCAAACAAAGCTATGCACCTTGATAATTAATCTTCATTAAAACAAAAACAAGGCATATGCTCAGTCAACATAAGAAGAGCCTGCTGGATCAGGCCGGAGGCCCATCTAGTCCAGCATCCTGTTCTCAGGGTGGCCAGCCAGATGCCTCTGGGAAGCCCACGAGCAGGACCTGAGCGCAAGATCACTTTCCCCACTTGGGATTCTCAGCAACTGGCATTCGGGCACATAACACCTCCAAATCAAGATTATGGGGGGTTAGATTGAGATGCCTGGTCTTTTTTCCCCTCCTTCTCATTATGCTGCACAATTTCCCCCCTCTAGGTCACTGATTTTGAAGTGTAACAGCTATAGACATGCTCTCTGGTGGGGCCAAGGAATAGAAGAATTCATTCAGAAAAACGGCAAGAACTTCCTCAAAGGCCACAGATTTGGTTCTTATGCAGCTGTCCAAGAGAACACCTTGGCAAAGTGGTGAGAGTGGGACCCTGAACTAGTAGATGCAGTGATGAAAACCCTGTTCAATTTCTGCCTCTTAATGACACAGGAACTGTAGCATCAAAAACTGCAATGCTCATCTGATCCCCTAGCATTTCTGTTCTCGCATATTCAAACTACATGAAAAGTGAAACAAATGATCCCTGTTTGGCACACCTCCCCCATTCCCCTCCCTCTCTTCGCTATCTTTCTCTCAGCTGCCTAGAAAGTAAAGTACTGTCTGTGCTTTTAGGTATGTGAATGCAAAGGGGTACTTTGAAGATGTTGCCAATGCCATGGAAGCAGCCAAAGAAGAAATTTTCATCACAGATTGGTGGTAAGTAGTTCATTTGCAATCTCACTCACTCACTGACACATCTAGAAAAGGGGGCTGATGGGAGTTGTAGTCCAAAAACATTTGGAGGGCACCAGGTTGGCAAAGACTCTCCTACAACCTTTTAATACAAGGCTGTATTAAAGGCTGCACTGTTCAGGAGCCTTTCAGCATGGAAACTTAACCGTGGGTCCAGATGGTTTGGCAACAGAAACAACTTTCTCATAGAGACAGGGGTTTTTGTTTTTGCTAAAAAGGCCTTTTCAGGACACTTGGCCAGGAAAGCAAAGCTGAACCAGCCAAAAATAAAATGAGAGAGAGAGAGAGAAGTTGTTTTAAAAACAGTGCTTAATTTTCAGTTTGGGGGTCTTCACCTTCCTGTGAAAAATCAAGAAGGTCTCTAAGCTACATTCCTCTAACCATTAGCCACCCAGTTGAAAGATGTGAACCACAAAATTACAGGGGGCAAAAAGGAACCTTGGCCCTTTATCTTTTGTAGAAGTCCTTTTAGCTACTGTTTCCAGAAGATTCCCCACTCCCTAGCTTCACCTTATGATTCAAGCACTGGTGCAGACTGGGCTTTCCATGCCACTGGATAGGAAATGTCATTATCCACCCAGACCACATTCACACCATACATTTATTCCACTATTATTCCACTTTAAACTGTCATGGCTTCTACCAAAGAATCCTGGGAAGTGTAGTTTGTGAAGGGTGCTGAGAGTTGTCAGGAGACCCCCTGTTCCCCTCACAGAGCTACGATTCACAGAGCTACAATTCCCAGAGTGGTTTAACAATCTGTCCCTCTTCCCAAGGAATGTATGCTGTGAGTGTGGCTCCCGACTAATGGCCAGCCATTTAAAAAAAAAAATATTCACACACATCTGTTCCATTCAAACATAAAGGGTAGAGGGGAAATCTCATGTTTAAAGATGCAGCATGCAGGTGAGTGGAGCTGAATAAGGCAGAGTGAAGGCCCACCCTCAAAAAAAATTTGCTGCCCCATTTACAGGTGGCAAATTTGGAGAGGGGAGTTTTGATTATCTGCAGGTTTCTGTGGGGCTTACCTCATAGTGCTTGTGGCTACGCCTTTTGCTTTTCTGCTTCACATTTCTTTTTCCACTAATGGAGTCCATCATTTTTTCTACCCAGTACTGCCACCCCCCAGTAATGTAGCATTGTTCCAAGGGGGAATTTTGTATATGTGTGTGAAATGCTAGTCCCTGAGAAGCTCTGCCCCTTAAAAAGCAAATGCTCCATGCCACTATTACCACAACACTTATGAATGTTTCACTCCCTGAAATCACACACACGAGTATTCCATCCCACCACTTGATTTCAAACCCAAGCTTCATGATTAAGAGGCCCCATCATTTCAGGGACTTTTCTCCCCACCATGGATCATCGTCAGTGTTGAATTCAGGCTAGAAGAAAATTTCTTGGAGTGATGGAGCACAGAGAGGTAAGAAAGGGAAAGTTTCAGTTCCCTCCACCTGTGCCTGTGTGCTCCTCTTGATTTTGATGATCAAGATCATCTGGAGAAGCACTGTTAGTTGCCTCCTGTGTTACAGAGGCCCAACTAGCCTCAACCAGAAGTCAGGCATTTAGTGTCACTGGTCCAATGCTGTCGGACACCTTTCTAGCAGAGATTCGGCAGGCATCCTCACTTTTCACTATCAAGCATCTGTTAAAGATTGTTTTTTTTGCTGACAGGCCTATGCAGCTGTTTAAAAAGTTTCTTGAGTAGCCTGTCGATTTAATGATTGTTTTGTATTGCTTTTAAGTATTTCCATGTGGCTGTATGTTGCCCTAATGCTTTGCAATCAGTCAATCAATCAATAAGACCTTACCCCTGCTTCACCTAAATAATAAATTCTGTACCCACCATCTTTAATTTGGCCTTAAGGCGGCCACCCTGAACTCAAGCACTTGGGACTAGGTCTCACTGTAATCAATGGTAAGTCATCATTATGGTTGCGCTGCATGAATGGATCTGGGTCTGATTCATGTATGAAGGCAGCTGCAGTAATGTCAGATTAATTCATTTTGGTTAAGATAACACAATCTTCCACATAGGCTCTTGGCTTAACAGGAACCGTTGCTCCTCCCCCTCAGAACTTGAGTGACAAATTACTCTGTGTGCTCATTTCACAAACAACAGACTTGTTTCAATCACAGATGTTGGCTCTTACGCACACTGTGGCATTGTTGAAAACAATGAATAGAAAGCACATTCAGAAAGTATATAATTCCAGGGGGCTTTTGCCATTGCTGTTGTTAAAACAGCCAATGGAGACACTTGTTTTTGCAAATGTTGCAGGTAGGAACGGCCAGTGAGGTGGGGCATTGCTATACTGCTATCTTCCTGACAGTGGCAGTGCTGCTACTTCCTGGGGGTGGAGCAGGGCAGAAGCAAGGTTGGAGCGGCACAGGCACACCAGTGGGACAACTGAATTGGCCCTGCTGGTGTGCCCACAGAGCCCTGGTTTCTCTGTCTCCCATGTCTGCACCATCCCAGTAAGCCGTAGTGACACCGCTGTTGGGAGGATAGGAGTGCTCCACTGCCCCACCTGTTCCTGGTTGTAGGCCAGAAATAGGTGGAAGGTAGACTGCAGTGCACCCCAGGTCTCTTGGGCAATTTCCTGTAGATACGCTCATATTTAAAATTATGTTTGAAGTAGGCCCAACTAGCTATGTTTTTCTTTTCTTTTGCAGGCTGAGCCCAGAGATATTCATGAAACGGCCAGTAGTGGAAGGCAATCGCTGGAGATTAGACTGCATTTTGAGACGGAAAGCTGTAAGTGTGCTTTAAAAGCTCTGAAAAGTAGGCCAGTAATATCCCCTGTTATAATGCAGGCAGGAAACTGAGTCTGAGAGAGAGTGGCTCACCACCTAGTGAATTCATAGCTAAAGAGGCAGTGTTGGCCACCAACTTGGATGGCTTTAAAAGAAGATTGGCGAAATACATGGAAAATAAGGCTGTCAGTGGCTACTAGCCACGATGGCTGTGCTGTGTCTGCACAGTCAAAGGCAATATGTTTCCAAATACCAGTTGCTGGCAACCGCAGGAGGGGATAGTGCTCTTGAACTCAGGTCCTGTTTGTGGGATTCCCATGGACAAGTGGTTGGCCACTGTGAGAACAGGATGCTGAACTAAATGGACCACTGGCTTGATCCAGCAGGCTCTTCTTATGTTCCTTTGTGAGATTTTCACAGCTTGCAGGTGCTACTCACTATACCAGCACTTGTAAAGCACAGCCTTATTCTGAGCTGGAATTACAACTCCTCCCCCCATCTCCCCAATTGAAAGGAGCAGAGCTTGGAAAAGCTACTTTTTTTGAACTACAACTCCCATCAGCCCCAGCCAGCATGGCCACTGGATTGGGCTGATGGGAGTTGTAGTTCAAAAAAAGTAACTTTTCCAAACTCTGGAAAGGAGGGCAACAACCTTTCCTGTGTGGAGAAGGGAAGAGCATTCAAAAGGGGAGAGTTCAGAATCCAATTCCCCTGTGCCTAAATAGAATGGGGCTGGCCTCATTTTGAGTCAGGTCCAGCCCCCTTGGAGTCAGGCCCACTGCTCCAACTCCACCCCTTTCCTGACCTCCACGGTAGTCCACCCTGTTCCCCCTTCAAAAAACCCAAAACTTGGCTTGGAAAGTGGGCTCTACAGAGCTTCCTTTGGTTGTAAATTTAGTTTTATTTTATTTAATTTAAGTATATAATGCCTATATACTGCTTAATCATAAGCATTTCTCAAGAGGTGTACATAAAAATAAACTATGCAGAGAACAAACAATAAAAATTAATAATAAAACTGAACATAAACCCAAACGTTACCTTAAAATGCCTGCTGAAACAAGAACGTTTTAGTCATACGCCTGAAGTTCAGCAAGTAGAGTGCCTGTCTAATCTCATGTGGGAGGGAGTTCCAGTGGCTTGGTCCCACAACACTGAATGCACAGCTTCTAGTGGCTACGAGCTATTTATCTGACCCATGGGGGGACCACCGACAGAGACTCCCCCAAAAGTCTTGGTGATCAGGCAGAGATGTAAGTGATCAGGCAGTCCTTAATATATCATGGAGCCAGGTTGTTAAGTGCCTTGTAAACTACCCCATTGGGTCCAGAGCCCTTACAGATTTTTAAGTGTTCAGTCTTGACACTGAAAAAGCCTAGTTGATTTTTGTTGTAAATTGAAGGGGGCTTGCCCACCCCTAATCCTATGTTCCTATTTTGTCATAGCTCTACTCCAGTCAGAGTACTATTTTTATTTTTTTTATTTTTTTTGGCCAACTGTGAATGAGAATGATACAAATGGTGATAATGGTATAAATCGACTTTTCAAGAAGATACCATCACAATGCAGCCAGATTTATTACATATATCTGCTTTCAAATGGATTCTCATTACATGGGTAATGGTAAACATCTATCTTCTCCAAGGAGATAGAGACCTAATTAGGAAAGAATTTCACTTGGCATGTGTCCATACTTTATTGTTATGTTAGTTGGACCGTGTTATTAAGCTTATGGTGAAAGATTATTTTAATGGGATCTTTCATCATCATCATAAAAGGCCTTTGCCAGGGGTCTAAGTGCCTTCTCAAGCTTTTATGGGTCAAAAAGGATTACTCCTTTTGCGGCAAAGTGGGCTCCTCCCTTGAATATTGCCTTGATCTTTCAGCCTGAAATTGAAATCAAACAATCCGTAACATTCTGGCTCATGAGAGAGTGAGGGGGGGCAGAAGGGGGGGCAGGCATGAAGAGGAACACAAGATCCTTTATCACACTAGAGGGGAAAACAGAGTCTTGTTGGACACTGAAAAAAGTCTGTTCTACTTTCAGATCTTGGGATTTCTAGACCAATCCTGTGATTTGTTTTTTATTCATTTATTTTCAGGGACTACCAACAGGGACTGCTGGGAGGAAGGATGGGATACAAATCAATTAATTAAATAAATAATAAATATTAAACATTGAAACGTATTGCTAGGGTACCTTGGTTCTTTAGTTATTAGATTTTATATATGTTTTATTTATTTATAGTGTAGCGCTCTCAAGGTGACTTACACAATATAAAATTGCAATACAAAAAAAACCCTTAACAATGGCAGCAGCATTAACAATCCTGAGAGAAGAGGTCACATGAACTGTGGGGAGTGAATCCCATTGCAGGGTGCTACTATCGAAAATGCCCTGCCCCTAGTAATCACCTGTCTCAGTTCTGAAGGGGGGGGGCTGGAGAAGGGTCTCTGATAATTCTTTAAGTATCTGGGCAGATTCATTGGGGGAAGCGCTATTCATGACTAGCAGGAGCAAAGTTAGGAAAAGATATACATGTTGTTTTTACTTTGATTACTATACAGATGAGGTTTTTGTTTTTCTTGTTTGTTTAGCACAGTGGGGGAGCTGGAATTTGGCCCTGCAAATAGAAGAGAGTGCAGTATAAAATGAGTATAAACCTTCCTGTTTTGTGTTGGTGGTCTCAATCGCATTTTCTTTGTTGACAGCAACAAGGGGTGAAAATCTTTGTGATGCTCTACAAAGAAGTGGAGCTTGCTCTCGGCATCAACAGCGAATACAGCAAGCGTACCCTAATGCATTTGCATCCCAACATTAAGGTATTGTTGCGCGCCTCCCCAATCTCTGAGCGGTGAGATTTCAGGGGTCCCTGCGCTCATCCAGTGTTTGGTTTCCTTTGGGAAGAAGGTCAGCGAACACTGCGGTGTCTTTATGAAATATGGTTTATTTATTTACACACATTCCAGCCTGAGCGTAGGAAGGAGGCGTTCAAGGCATCAGCAGTCCAATATCCAGCTTTTCCAGTAGTGTTACAGGAAGCATCCTAAAGCCATCGTGCAGAGAGATAGCCTCTCTGCCTGCCTCGTGTTCCCAGCCTTTCTCTAGGCACACTCTACACACACTCAAAGCACAAACTTCTGCTCGCCGCCAGGAAAGGGGGGGAAGGTTCTCCTGAAGAGTTTCAATGACAAAAGGATCTTCCTGGCTCATTCACCAGTTGCTGGGCACCTAATAGGCCCATTAACTACCTGGCCACTGTATTAGCTTAACAACAGAAACTCCATCGGAGCCAGCTCCTCCCATAAGGCATAGGATTCCAAATCAGAGGCTGGAAGGGGACTCACAAGAATCGTCCATTCCAACCCCCAAACTCACAACTGTATTTATGCTGTTTACTGCATATATGCTTAAAAATTCCTTTTATAAAACTTTTTAAATAAGATATACTGTGCTGAGGCTATGATTTCTATAGCATAGCATAGCAGTTAGCCTGAAGCTCCAGCCTGGGAAGAAACAGCCTCTTGGAGAGGGTGCCATAGTTTAGTAGTATAGCCCATGTCCTGCCTGTATAAGGCATATAACTGTGTAACATTTTCAAAGCATTTCCCCTCCATTGCTTTGGATTTGTCAGAAGACACACAGAATTAGGACTGGACAGAGCAGCTTAAAACTGCCCCATTTCAGTTTCAATGGCCCATCCAGATCAACATCCTGTTCTCACAGTGGCCAGCCAGATGCCTGCAGGAAGCCTGCAAGCAGGACCTGAGCAAAACAGCATTTCACGGTCCGTGGTATCTGCAAGCTCTCCTCCAACACCACATTTCAAATTAGTTGAATGGAACGGACCAAGGAATTTCAGAAGGAAATCACCCTGTGCTTTATAGATTACAGCAAAGCCTGTGTAGATCATGAAAAACTATGGAATGTTTTAAAAGAAATAGGGGTGCCACAGCATCTGATTGTCCTGATGTGCAACCTATACTCTGGACAAGAGGCTACTGTAAGGACAGAATATGGAGAAACCAATTGGTTCCCAGTCAGAAAGGATGTGAGACAGGGGTGTATTTTATCACTCTGTTTGTTTAATCTATGCGTGAAACATATCATGCGGGATTGGACCAAGTTGAAGGAGGTGTGAAAATTGGAGGGAGAAATATCAATAATTTAAGATATGCAGTCAATACCACATTACTAGCAGAAACCAGTAATGATTTGAAATGAATGCTGATGAAAGTTAAAGAGGAAAACACAAAAGCAGGACTACAGCTGAACGTCAAAAAGACTAAAGTAATGACAACAGAAGATTTATGTAACTTTAAAGTTGACAGTGAGGACATTGAACTTGTCAAGGATTATCAATACCTTGGCATAGTCATTAACCAAAATGGAGACAATAGTCAAGAAATCAGAAGAAGGCTAGGACTGGAGAGGGCAGCTATGAGAGAACTAGAAAAGATCCTCAAATGCAAAGATGTATCACTGAACACTAAAATCAGGATCATTCAGACCATGGTATTCCTAATCTCTATGTCTAGATGTGAAAGTTGGACAGTGAAAAAAGTGAATGAGAGAAAAATCAGATCATTTGAAATGTGGTGTTGGAGGAGAGCTTTGAGCATGCCATGAACTATGAAAAAGACAAATAATTGGGTGTTAGAACATTAGAAGCTAAAATGATGAAACTGAGGTTATCATACTTTGGACACATCATGAGAGGACATGTTTCACTAGACAAGACAATAATGCTGGGAAAAACAGAAGGGAGTAGAAAAAGAGGAAGGTCAAACAAGAGATGGATTGATTCCATAAAGGAAGCCACAGACCTGAAGTTACAAGATCTGAACAGGGTGGTTCATGACAGATACTACTGGAGGTCGCTGATTCACAGGGTCGCCATAAGCTGTAATCGACTTGAAGGCACATAACAACAGCAAAATATTATCTGTAAATCATTCCCTCTACTTCTGAAATGCGGAGGTGTGTGTTGGTAATTTTGTAGCCAAAATGGCATCATCCACATACAAAATGGGTGTATCAGCTGGCCTTGGGGATTCCCAAGGTTTGCAGAAGTACAAATAATCTTTATAGAAAATATTTAGAGATGGGAACCCCAAAACAGCCAAACTGAATATCCTCAATGGTTACAGAATTTTGACTGACTGATAAGGGACGGAACAGAAAGCTGAGTTTAGGGTGGGTGGGAATGGAATGGAGTATCCTGGAGGAGGGCAGAGATAACTGTCTAGGACACTGAACAGAATGCTACATACGGCAACATTTTGTTGCTGGTCCCCCTTGTTATTTGGATGTGTGAAATGTAAAGTCTTCTCAGGTGTTTAGCATTTATTGTTAACGGCTTTGCCTACAACACACCTGAGTTTTTAAGGCTGGTAATTTCTGTTTCATGCAGGTAATGAGGCACCCAGATCATGTGTCATCAACTGTTTATTTATGGGCCCATCATGAGAAACTGGTGGTCATTGACCAGTCCATAGCTTTTGTTGGAGGTATTGACTTGGCTTATGGCAGGTGGGATGACAATGAGCACCGACTGACTGATGTAGGCAGTGCAAAACGAATGACAGCAACCAAATCTGCATCTACGATAAACCTCTCCGTAAGTACATGTGTTCCTCTTACATTTCATTTCATGTACTCCCCTTAAGCCCATCTAGCTTTTCAGGAAACATTTGAATGCAAGTATAGGATCCCTCTTTCACACGCTAGCTTTCTCACAGTCAGTGGCTACTAGCTATGATGGCTGTGCTCTCCCTCCACGGTCGGAGGCAGGATACTTCTGAATACCAGTTGGTGGAAACCGCAGGAGGAGAGCATGCTGTTTTGCTCAGGTCCTGCTTGAAGGCTTCCTGTAAGCATCTGGCTGGCCACTGTGAGAACAGGATGCTGATCTGGATGGGCCACTGGCCTGATCCAGTAGGATCTTCTTATGTTCATATGTGCCTTCTGTGTGAACGAGTGTTTGAACATTTGATTCACCCACCTGCATCCAGAAGGGCTATACAACTTGGAGGACTATACAATGTTCCCTTCTTTTTAGATGAGCCCTTACCTGTCTGTTTTCTGTCCTCAGTCTTTAGCTGAACCTGATCAACAGCCAACCATTGGCCCTCAGTTAGAGCACCAAGTGAAGCTGCCATTGCAAGAGAACACTGATGACACTCCAGATCCTTCGAGGATGAAAGGAATAGGGAGACCGAAGAAATTTGCCAGGTTCAGCATCTACAGGCAGCTCCACCGGCATGGCCTGCACCACGCAGACAGCGTCAGCAGTGTAGACAGCGATTCAAGTGAGCGAATTCTTGTCATTATGATGGGCAGTAGGTATAAGGCAAGAAGCAAGTCTTAAGATATTGGCATGACTTGAATATTTGATAAAGGGCTGTATTCAGTGAAGTCCTGCTCAGAGTAGATCTGTTGAAACCAATGAACCTCAATTAGTCATGTGGATGAGACGATGGTGTTGGGAGGAGGGGTTTGGATTTGTTAGGCACTGGGGAACATTTTGGGACAAGCCGGGCCTGTACAAAAGGGACAGGCTCCACTTGAACCAGAATGGAACCAGACTGCTGGTTCTCCCAATGGAGGGCTGTAGAAAGTGGAGTCCCTCAAGGATCAATATTGGGACCTGTACTTCAACTTGTTCATTAATGACCTAGAGTTAGGAGTGAGCAGTGAAGTGGCCAAGCTTGCTGACGATACTAAATTGTTCAGGGTTGTTAAAACAAAAAGGGATTGCAAAGAGCTCCAAAAAGACCTCTCCAAACTGAGTGAATGGGCGGGAAAATGGCAAATGCAATTCAATATAAACAAGTGTAAAATTATACATATTGGAGCAAAAAATCTGAATTTCACATATACGCTCATGGGATCTGAACTGGCAGTGACCGACCAGGAGAGAGACCTCGGGGTTGTAGTGGACAGCACGATGAAAATGTCGACCCAGTGTGCGGCAGCTGTGAAAAAGGCAAATTCCATGCTAGGGATAATTAGGAAAGGTATTGAAAATAAAACAGCCGATATCATAATGCCATTGTATAAATCTATGGTGCGGCCGCATTTGGAATACTGTGTACAGTTCTGGTCGCCTCATCTCAAAAAGGATATTGTAGAGTTGGAAAAGGTTCAGAAGAGGGCAACCAGAATGATCAAAGGGATGGAGCGACTCCCTTACGAGGAAAGGTTGCAGCATTTGGGGCTTTTTAGTTTAGAGAAAAGGCGGGTCCGAGGAGACATGATAGAAGTGTATAAAATTATGCATGCCATTGAGAAAGTGGATAGAGAAAAGTTCTTCTCCCTCTCTCATAATACTAGAACTCGTGGACATTCAAAGAAGCTGAATGTTGGAAGATTAAGGCAGACAAAAGGAAGTACTTCTTTACTCAGCGCATAGTTAAACTATGAAATTTGCTCCCACAAGACGCAGTAATGGCCACCAGCTTGGATGGCTTTAAAAGAAGATTAGACAAATTCATGGAGGACAGGGCTATCAATGGCTACTAGCCATGATGGCTGTGCTCTGCCACCCTAGTCAGAGGCAGCATGCTTCTGAAAACCAGTTGCCAGAAGCCTCAGGAGGGGAGAGTGTTCTTGCACTCAGGTCCTGCTTGCGGGCTTCCCCCAGGCACCTGGTTGGCCTCTGTGAGAACAGGATGCTGGACTAGATGGGCCACTGGGCTGATCCAGCAGGCTCTTCTTATGTTCTTATTAACTTGAATGGGTCTACTCTGAGTAGGACTAGCATTGGATACCACCCAAGGAAAGTTTGCTGCATTTACTTTCTCCTAGGCTAAGACTCAGAGTGGGATTTCAGAAAATAGTTAAATGTCCCAAGAACAAAAATACTTCACATTTACTTCTCTCCTGCCCTTCTTCCAAGGAGCTCAGGTTGGAGGACAGTATCCCCTCCCCCATTTTTATCGTCATAACAACCCTGTGGGATGAGAGGCCCAAGGTCACCCAGTGAGCCTTATACCTCAGTGGGGATTTGAACCTGGGTCTTACCCACTCCTAATCCAACACTCTAATCAGTACACTACCCTGAATCTCTATGGTCTGTAAAATGCTTTACATACTCTATATTGACAGGCATTACAGTCGTATTCCTTATAGCAGTCCTGTGGGGTGGTTCAGTATTACTATATTTGTAACACAGATTTTTTTTATTTATTGTTTATTAAATTTATATCCTGCCCTTCCTCCCAGTAGGCAGATAGAGCAACTGAGACTTTGAAGCTGTTTGCTTGCTTGGGTTCTTGTTTGTTTCTAACATACTTAAAATTGCTAAGCACTGTACCAAAATTAGAAACAACAAAGACCTGACCCTTGGCCTTATAATCTAGATGCAAAAGGATATGCCACATTAGGAGATAAAGGAAAGGAGAATGAAAGGGAAGGCATGAGTTCATGGCTGCAGTGCAATTTGAACCAGGAGATAGCTTAACTAACCAAGCTAACTACTGCCGATTCAGTGGTAACTTTCATCTGTGCAGTGTTGAGTGTTCTTAACAAGGAGCTCAAAAATCTGTGTGATTCGCTGTTTGGGACAGATAAAGGCTCAATCCGGAGCTTGAAGACAGGGGTTGGAGAGCTTCTTGGTGAAACCAGGTTCTGGCATGGAAAGGATTATTGCAACTTTGTCTTCAAAGACTGGGTTCAGCTTGATAAACCCTTCGCTGGTAAGTTCCAGCGCCGTCTGCGCTCTTTTCTTTCTTTCTTTCTTTTTGGTCGGGAAACTCCCCAAACTGGTGTCCCCTGGTGTGCTGGGTCTGGTTCACACATTACAGTGGGACAGCAACTCCAGATTTCTGAAGGTTGTCTACACAGTTTTTAAGACAGCTGAATGTGACTCAAGTTGCCTTAGCCAGTTTTTCCAGGATCCTAGCACTAACCATAACATTTTTCAGCATTCTTCCAACTCCAACAAATAGCCCAGTTGAGATGGAACAGGCAACCAAGATTTTCCGTTACATGAATGCACCTTCCCTTTAACACACCAGAGGTGATTAGAAGCTTTTGCCTCTGATTTTAAACAAACTGCAGTTTCCTGTGGTGTCCAGATGCTTTTAAAGTTGTTTTTTTAAAGACGTTTTTGAGATGTTTCATTTTAATATGTTTTAAAGTCTTTTTTATTATTTTATTATTTATTTATTATTTTATTTATATCCCACCCTTTCTTCCAGTAGGAGCCCAGGGCTCCTTTTAAGATGTTTTAAAGTGATTTTAGTGCTTTTGTTTGCCGCCCTGGACTTCTTCTGGGAGGAAGGGCAGGATATAAATGTAATAAATTCAATAAATTAAATAAATAGTTAGTGAGAACAGAGCAGTACTAGGTTACGGTTTCAGTGCTGGCTTAGACATTTTGCTTCCTGAAACAAAGCCTCAATGGTTCCCCACCCCGTTTATAAAGTTTTACTGTACCATTCAGACACCAATTCCTGCCTGATGCAGTTAACTTTACCCTGCAACATGACAGAGTCAGCCTTGCAGGGTTTCAAGTCTTTGTTCATTAACAAGAGCTTAAGCAAACCAATCCTCCATGTTTGGACATCACTATGGTTAGTTTTCAGTTAGAAGTAGAATCTTTGGATCTCTCTGAAGGTGTGAAAGTGAGGAGGGAAGTGCTATGGCATATTCCTATAATGGGAAACTGTAGTTCCTACTGCATCTTAATTGGGCCTTGATTTTATGGAACATTATGAGCCAGTTTTTTGTAAGACAGTGAGTGTGTAGCATAAGGACACCTGCTGGATCTGACCCTATTTAGTCCAACATTGCTTCCCACTGATACCTCTGAGAATCATATTTAAGTAGCAGGGGATACTTCTCTAGTAGATGATGTATCCTTTCCTTTCTGCGTACATAGACTTCATTGATCGCTACACCATGCCAAGGATGCCATGGCATGACATCTCCTCGGTGGTGCATGGTAAAGCTGCCCGGGATGTGGCTCGGCACTTTATTCAGCGCTGGAATTTCACAAAGGTAAGTTTGTGTTGACAAAGAACCTGACCCTGCATAACTATCACCTTGTAGTTTCTGAGGTTACACACTGACCTACATTTAGGAGTGGATTCGGAGGCCTAGTCCATACATGTAGCAGAATGAAGTAGAGGAGTTCTACAGTGGGATAATGGATTCTACCACTTCATACTGCAGATAGGGATGAAAGAAGGCACCATTTCCCATTCTGTCCTCTATTTGTTGCATGCAACTCAGTTTCTGTTCCCCTGCAGTTCTTCTTCCACCAAAAATTAATGTTATTTGTCTTGCTGTCCACTGGGATGAAATTACGTAACTTGTGTAATTTACATAATTAATTATGAAAATCACATTGACATTACATTATTCCACCCCATTCATTTCACTGCAAAGGAAATGCAATGCAAATGGGGGGGGAGTTATTAATGATATATTGTTTGCAGAATAAAAGCAACAACAACAGTGGATACCAATTGTATTTGCTAGATTTATTTCCGCTCTAGACATGGAACGAATAAATGAACATCGGCAGTTTCTGCTTCTATTTTTGTTGGAATTCTCCAACATCCCTAACTGCAGCTGGGACAGATCACCATATTAATGCTCCTTTAGATGGGAAGAAACCCCTCTCTACAGACAGACAGGGAAAACTGCGCTAGAAACTTTTTCACTGATGTGCAATTTTTTTGCTCACAGGGATCTATGCCTGCCTGCTGAAGCATTCATACGTTATTCTACAGAGAGTGAAAGCTCTTCTCCCCATTCTCTGTATTATGGAGAAATGCAACTGACATGTAATTCAAAACTGGAAATATGCAGTGCAATCTTATGCATGCTCACTCAGAAGTAAATTCCACTGTGGCCAGTATGGAGTTTACTCTTAGGGGGGAAATGCACTGGATTGCACATTAAGAATGAAGTTAAAACTAAACATAAATTAGTCTCACAATGTATTTTATCTTTTCTTTTCTGTTGTTGTTTCCAAGATCATGAAGCCCAAATACAGATCCCTTTCCTACCCTTTTCTATTGCCAAAATCTCAGCAGACAGCTGATGAGCTAAAGTATCAGATCCCGGAGGCTGTGTGTGCCAATGTGCAGGTAAGACTGCTGTTTGATATATGCAATTTATAACTCCCCCACTGTTGTGATGTTAGTTTTTAAACTTTTTGTGGGAAGCCTCATAAAATATGCCTTAAACTGAAACGGCCATAAACTACTAGATCAAACGCCACTTCTTTTTAATAGACATCTCAGGAGACACTGTAAAAGAGATTCTTCCTCTCCCATCCCTTCTTTTTTTAGTGTTAGCAGTGCTTGATTAAAAACATAGTGAACGTGAACTCAGCATGATTACTCAGAAGTAAGTCCCACTGTGATCAATGGGATCCACTCTCCCATAAAAACATGTTTAGGATTGAAGCCTAAGTTACTAGTCCTTGTGGCAGGACAGAGAGCCTTTGAAAGTGTTACTGTAGCTGTACTTGGTCACCATAATTTTGTTGAGCCAGTATGGTGATTAACTGGATTTCTATGGATGATTTTGAATATTTGGGATAACCAGTACAGGAGTTCTTAGGTGGGTCTCCCAAAGTTTGTTAGTTACCCAAGACCTGCTTGGCCTTTACTGTCTGTATTTTTTGCATAAGTGGTCTTTAAGACAACTGCCTGGACTCCAGTTTAATCAGTCATGGAGCTCTCTGCTCAATATTAGAAATATCCAAACAATGTCAATGTCTTATTGAAAGTGCTGGACCCCCTTGCTGTTCTGCTCTGATAGGGATGAGATGGACTTGCTAGGATGTCTTTCCTCAAAATGCTCTAGGGAACATGTTGAAACCCTTGGAGCTTTGGGACTCTTGAGTGGACTTTCCAAGTAATGGATATACCCCTTTTGAGACTTGTGCCATTTCAGATGAATCAATGCCAGAAACACAGAGGCATTTTTCAAGTGCAAACTTTGCTCACTAGAAAGCTACCTATCGTCACACCCTTGTGTCAAGACACATGCAGGTTTAATCTGATTCATCCAGTAACGTGCATACATTTCTTGCAAAGATCACTTGTAAATAGGAGTGTGTGTGATTTTTTTCCCATTCATCTTTCAATTTGTTTTGTTATTAAAGACCACATAGTTTCACAATTCATTCACAGAAATCATATTTGCTTCATTCACTTACTCATTGTTTGTTTGCTGTTTCTTCCTTGACCTTCCTGTAGTGTTGGTGGTAACAGCAGAGCCAATTTCAGTGGCCACCATTGTATTTGTGTACAATAGCCCTTCGTGTTGTAATTTTCAAATCAGAAAAAAGCATGTTGGCCAACAAACAAACAAAATGACACTCTTCCTCCAGTCCTGGTGGATGCTATTTTGTTTACCCACAATGCCTCAAAACAATCCAGCAACCTGATTGTTGTGGGTAGACTCTCATTCCAGCTTCTGCCTACCTGTGGAAATGGACAGGCATCAATTGCTAGGAGTCAGGAGAATCTGCAGGTAGAGCTTGGAAAAGTTACTTTTTGAACTACAACTCCCATCAGCCCAATCCAGTGGCTGTGCTGGCTGGGGCTGATGGGAGTTGTAGTTCAAAAAAAGTAACTTTTCCAAGCTCTGTCTGCAGATCATTGGAGGGCATGCTTCTCTGAGTTGGCATTATTATCATCAGCCAGCCTCTTGAGTCCATCTGCAGCTCCTTCTGCCCCTTTTAATGGAAGAACCTGGAATCCAGACTGTGTCACCAGCAGCTAGGGGCCAAACACACACAGACACTGAATATATCCCTAATTATTAATGCATCTCTGTATGTTTTTGAACTGTTACCCACTTTTGGAGCCAGACTTGGCTGAATAGCAGGGTATAAATATAATCAATCAATCAATCAGTCAACAATGGATAAAATGGCTACAAAGACCACTGCCACTGGAGCAGGAAAGCCCCTCCAGTACCAAAATGGTGCAAATAAGGAATGAATGGGAGTAATTCATTCCTCAATGCACTGGAATAAATGAAAATTAAACTGAACTGGCCCCATTCATTGCATTCATTCATTTTTGAAATAAATGCACACCTCAGCTTGTAAGTTGATAAAGCATTTAAAACCTATTCATATAGAGATCAGGGGTCTTCTTTTTAAGCAAGTTGCCTACATTGTTGTGTGACATTTTCCTGTACCCCTATGTGTGTGGCTTTTCTGAGTAATTTGGTATCCGTAAAACTTAACATGAGTATGAGCCCTGGCATAACCTCATGAAAAACCCACCTCCTGCAAGAAGTGTTACATTCAGCCAATCAGGAGAAAGCAAGAACACTCCTTTGATGTATAAGCCAATCACAATGATGGGCTAGGATTCTCAATATAGAATATTACAGCACCAGTCCTATACCCATTTACCTGGGAGTAAGCCCCATTGAACTGATGTCTAGGACATGTATAGGATTGCACTGGAAGAAGAACCAGAAACTCAAAGCAGATTTTTCATCATCATCCCATGGGGTGAAAAGATAGAAACTAAACTCGCCACAAAATTGACTGAAAAATGCAAATAGCAAAAGGCATTTCAGGAAACCTCAGGCTGCTTCCACAGGCTGCTTCTAGGTTTGCCCGAGAAATTAGTCTCCGCAAATAGCATTTGTTCCATCCTTGATCATTCTGGGCAGAGTAGCCTTCTGAAAGCGGGCAATTGAGGACATTCCCCAGCTTCATCCAGTATTCTGGGCTTCCCTCCCCAATTTCCATTTAAGTAGCTTTTAAAACGTAGAGGTAGGTTGTGTGAGTAACTTTCAGACGCGTAGAAATGGAAGAATCAGCATCTTGTTATAGAGTCTGCTAGTGGGGCCGCAAGCATCAGTTAGCTAAAGCTTCTGTTGGTTCACTTTAAACAGATAATGCTGGCAGTTACTATCACACTTTTTGGAAGCTTTTTTTGGTTTTAGTGTACTTACAGTAATAGAATGAAAAAGATAATATTAAAGCTGGTCTTGCCCCCCAGCAGTGGCCGTCTTCTTGCACAATGTTATGCTGTGGTTTGTTTAGTTTAACTGTGCTTTGTATGTCCAGATGCACCCCAGCCACCTAATTATGGTTTGCTTGCAGCCAACAAACCAGAACATGAAACTATGGTTTGAAGCTGGCTTACAAATCTCTAGTTGACGTTTCTCATTATGTCTGAAGCCATGGCTTAATTCTGGTTTATTTTGGTGCCCTGCCCCAGAAGATTGCCTGGCTACAGGGGCAGAAGGCTAGCGAGGCGAAACTACAGTTACTTTGCCCATTGGCAAGACTGATCTAAAATAAACCATGGCTTAGCATCGGTCAGGTTCACACATCACAATCAACCAAACTGTGGCTTACCATAAATGAGCAAGTGTGCTGGTGCACGCTGCACTGTCCCAGTCCTCTGTTTCCCAAACTGGAAAGAAACGAGCCCTGACTTAGCGCTATGCACAAACTAGCGCTTGTGGTTTGTTTGGTTCCAGACAGACCATGAGAAGAAGCCAATCGTCGTTCTTGGCTTCCTCCCATAGTTTGTTTGGAGGCAAACAAACCATGAGTGCTGATTCACATGTAACACTAAGCAAGTGCTTGTAGTTTGTTTCTTTGGAAAGGGAGGACCACTCAGAGCATGATTTGAGAAGCATGCACCAGCACACTTGCTCATTCATGGTAAGCCGTAATTTGCCTTGCCGTGATGTGCAAACGCAGCCAATGAGTGGTACTTTTTGTTTATTGAATTGCATGTTGCTTCCTTCAGTGTCTCATAAAGTATGCCATATTTGGTGATATGTAAATTTCATTCATTGGTTTCTTTTATTCAGTTAGCCACTCAAGCTGTGAAACTCATTTGAGCAAGCGTATCCTATAATCTTGTCAGCTACTCTGATGACAATTTATTTCTGCTGACCTGATTTTGATTTGTGTGCCTAAGAAGAAACGTACGTCATATGCACCTGAGTTACTAGGAAACAATATATAGAACCTTGATCAGACAGGAGCACTGAATGGCAGGAGAGGTAGAACAGTGTACCAAACAGATGTAAAAATGTTTTCTTATTGTCACTGAATATCATTAGCGCTTAACAATGATGATGGATGTTCTGTTGAAGACCCTTTGAAGCAAGACCCTTTCAAGGGCTATGGCCCTTAGGGGAAGGGCTGTAGCTCAGTGGTACAGCATCTGCCTTGCATGCAAAAGGTCTCAGGTTCAACCCCCATCTGAAAGCATGGGGAGATGCTGCCAGTCAGTGTAGACAATACTGAGCTAGACGCACAATGGTCTGATCAGTATAAGGCAGCTTCCTCCTAAGGATCAAATGAATCAGAGGCAGGAGGCTTGATCATAGATCACTCTTTTAGGTGAATCATTTTTATTTATTTATTTATTATTTGATTTATATCCCGCCCTTCCTCCTAGCAGGAGCCTGGGCGGCAAGGAAAAGCATCAAAAAAACCTTAAAACATCATAAAAACAGACTTTAAAATAGGTTAAAATAAAACATCTTTAAAAACATTTTTTTAAAAAAAAAAGCTTTCAAAACATCTTTTTTAAAAACAAGGTTAAACATTTATTTTTTTTAAAAAAAGAAAGTTTAAAAACGTATTAAAAGCAGTTCCAACACAGATGCAGAATGGGATAAGGTCTCAACTTAAAAGGCTTGTTGAAAGAGGAAAGTCTTCAAAAGGTGCCGAAAAGATAACAGAGATGGTTCCTGTCTAATATTTAAGGGGAGGGAATTCCACAGGGTAGGTCCACCACACTAAAGGTTTGTGTCCTAAGTTGTGCAGAACAGACCTCCTGATAAGATGGTATCTGCAGGAAGCCCTCACCCGCAGAGTGCTGTGATCGACTGGGTATATAAGGGATAAGATGGTCTTTCAGGTATCCTGGTCCCGAGCTGTATAGGGCTTTGTATACCAAAACTAGAACCTTGAACTTGGCCCAATAGCAAATGGCCAGTGCAATTTTTGCAGCAGCAGGGTGACATGTTGATGATACCCTGACCCAGTGAGCATTCTCGCCACCGCATTTTGCACCAGCTGCAGCTTCCGGACCAACCTCAAGGGCAGCCCCACACAGAGCGCATTACAGTAATCCAGCCTGGTGGTTACCAGTGTGTGGACAACAGTGGTCAGGCTATCCCAGTCCAGAAACAGCTGCAGCTGTCTTACTAGCCGAAGCTGGTAAAAGGTACTCCTAGCCACTGAGGTCATCTGGGCCTCAAGCGACAAAGATGGATCCAGGAACCCCCAGGCTATGGACCTGCTCTTTCAGAGGGAGTACGAGCCTATCCAAAGCAGGTAACTGACCAATTATCTGAACTCAAGAATCACCAACCCACAGCGCCCCTGTCTTTCTAGGATTCATACTCAGTTTATTGGCCCTCATCTAGCCCACCACTGAGTTCAGGCAGCGGTCCAAGGCTTCCACGGGCTCTCCCAATTCAGATGTTACAGAGAAATAGAGCTGGGAATTGTCAGCGTACTGCTGACACCTCGCCCCAAATCTCCTGATGACTGCTCCTAAGGCGCTCATATAGATGTTAAACAGCATGGGGGACAAGATGGTACACCCCACAGCACAACTATTATCTGGAAACGACCTTGGAGATAGGACTGGAACCACTGTAAAATAGTGTCTCCAATACCCATCCCACCAAGTCAGCCCAGAAGTATACCATGGTCAATTGTATCATTTTTGGCACCTTTTTAGGTGGGTGTTTGGAGGAGAGACTTGAGTAGATAAACAGATTAGTTTTCTGCTGCAGCTGTTACTACTACATTGCTATTTAGTAAGTTATTAGGAATTGTGTTATGTATTTTAAGGGCTGTGTTATTTTATGGATTTTATGTATTCTTTTCCTCTTGTTTAAGGAAACCTCCCTATGGTAGATCGAGCATATAAATAAAATAAATACATTTTAAAAATGGATGGGTTGGAGTCTGAAGCTGCATGGATACAGGTTGACCGCTCTGTGAGGACTAGGCCTTAGTTGATACCTTTAGTCCCTCTGATTGGAGGACTCAGCTGTGGGGAATAAATTTCTGCCAGTCAAATGGATATGCTGTGTTCAACTTCAGCTGCTGTTAAGTCAGAATACACAAAGGAGTCTTAGTGGGAGGCTGTAGGTGTGAATTGATTGCACCTGCCTATGATGCTGTGAGACTGGAAACATCCATCTTCTCCGACCTTTATGATCTGATAGTCAGTGCTTTCATCACCTGCGTTCCCCAGCTGGGATGAAATTGATTGCTTGGTGGAGAAACTGCACCTCAACCCGGGCAATGTTTATCCACCATCACATAGCAAAGTGAAAACAATTGATACAATCTTTGTTGGAAGTGCAGAGGGTTTCTTTCATATGTTGAAATCGCTGATAGTCCCTACTGAGCAATATTTGGAAGCAGCATGTTGCTAGAATGACATCTAGAGGGCTGCATGTTCATATCACCATCCGTGTTCTAGTGCAGGGGTTCCCAAACTCTGATCCGTAAGCTTCATTCAGGTGGTCCACAGCATGTCCACTATAAATATTCATATTGATTTTGTATTTTATTGCTTCTTTTATATCTAATACTGTATTTTATTGCATTATAGTTTGAATTCTATGGAATGCAAATTGTAATGCAATAAAATCCAACATAAGAAATAAAGGATGCAATAAAATACAGTTAAAAATCATACAGCACCTAGCACAGCACATTACAATTGCTAAAAAAAATCATCAAGTGGTCCTCCAAGACCATCAGCGATTTTCAAATGGTCCATGGGGAAAAGGAGTTTGGGAATCACTGTTCTAATGGTTGGACTTTGTTCTGGGAAGACAGATTCAAGTCTCCAAATGTCAGCCATGGGAATTCTACAAAACACCCTCCCCTGAATTTGCCGTGCCATTCCCAGGTGGTGAATAAGGGGGGAAGGGACATTCTGACCATTTTGTAGGAGTAATTAAACGGTTCCTGTCACTGGACAGTGGGGATGGCAACTCTTTTTTCTGCTCTAAAAATGCTGCTTGCAGTGGGAGCAGTGGTTGGACCACAGATCTGGCTGCCATTTTAGGAATATAGGAATGCATCTTATACAGAGTCTGAAAATCAGTCCCTCTATCTCAGTACTGGCAGCGGCTGTTCATTATTTCAGATGAGGGTCTCTCCCAGCCCCACCTGGAAATTCTGGGGATTGAACCTGGGACCTTCTGCATGCAAAGCAGATGCTCTACCCCTGAGCAACAGCCCTTTCCACAAGAATGCCTCTGAAATGACACTAGTATCATTCCAGAGGCATTCAGGGGAAGAGGGAGTAGAGCTATAGAGCTCAGCAGAAGGGTGCATGCTTTATATGCAAAAATTATTTAGTTCTGTACTTACAGTATTTATATACTGTCCAATAACAAAAATTCTCTGGTGATCAAATATACTAGATATATATAATAAAACATAAGCATAAGATTTAAAATGGAATGAAACCATCAGCAGAGTAAATCCAGATTTAAAACCAGCAACAGGGAACAGCAACAGTACAAAAGATCTTAAAAGCAGCAATTATTTTAAAGATTGAAATTTTAAGATTGAAAAATCTGGTAGAACAAAAAGGTCTCCACCTGGCAATGAAAAGACCCCAACTTAGGTGTCAGGCCAGCCTCTCTTGGGAGGGTATTCCACAATCAAGGTGACAACACTGAAAAGGTCCTCTCCCTTGTAGCCACTCCCCAAACCTCCGTTGGCAGGGGCACTTAGCAAAGGTCTGGTTAGGTATACATGGGAAGAGATTATGCTTCAGGTAACCTGTTTCCAAGCCATTTTTTTTCTACTTTTTTAGAAGCTGATGCAGGTACACTATGTGTAGCAAATGTTTTCCTTATGGCATAGGACAGAATTAGTGGAACAGGGTGATTGAATGTTGTTCAGTTTTTGCAATGAGATTGCAGTGAGATGCAAACTTGCCTCATTCATGCACACTTAAAAAGTAAAGAAAATCTGATCTTTCCCTTATTAGGTGCTCCGCTCGGCCGCTGACTGGTCTGCTGGGATCAAGTACCATGAGGAGTCCATTCATTCTGCTTATGTAAACGTGATAGCAAACAGCAAACACTACATATATATAGAGGCAAGTAGCAGCTACCTGTGGGGATGTGGCCAGTATAAAGAAAACAGGAGATTTAAAAATATAATTATTATCTGCATGGTTTCTATTAAATCTATTCAGAGCTGCTCTTGAGAAATTCCCAATTGTTAATGAATTTACCTTTTAGTAAAGAAATGAATATACTTCTCGTTGTGTGTTTGTTTTTTTTACGTTTGCCTTACATGATTGCCACTTCTTGGGAATATCACCTCTTTATTTACCTTAATTTTTAATGGGAGCCACTTATTTCTATTGAGCAATGGGCAGGGGCAGCACAATCATGAGGCAGAATGTATCAGTTGTCTCAGACGGCAAGTGGGGGGGCAAGGAACTTCCATATTGGCTGCTGGTCCTGCAGCTGCTGAGAGTGGCACTAGAATCCCCACTCAGCATGGTAAGAATCTCTGCTGCCCCCTCAACTTTCTTCTCCCTGCCTCACTCTGAGGAAAGGCCAAGGGGGTTCTTCCCCAGGGTTAGGCATTGTGAGCATGGTGGACAGGAGAGTACCTGTGGTGCTGTGGGTTGCCACAAAAGATAAAGGACATGAAGAAGACGAAGAAGATACTGTACATCATGTTGGCTTCTAGTAATCACTGTGTTATTTTCAAGGTGCTTACTGACTGACCACTTTATAATTTGCTCCAGAATTTTCCCAGGGATTAATGTCAGGCTGACTGGTCTGTAGTTCCCAGGTTCCTCCTCTTTGCCTTTTTTGAAGATAGGAACAACATTAGCCCTCCTCCAGTCATCCGACATTTTACTCATCCTCCACTAGAAGAAGGTGAGGACTGAAAGCTGTACTGATGGGCCGGATGGGAAATCACTGGAGACATTCTTGAATCCTTGAGCTACCCATATCCCATCACTAATTTACTAGTTGTCCTCTGCAGGAGCCATGTAAAAATGGCATAAATTTGCTGCAGCAGTCCTTAGTGGATTGCATGCTTATTTTGCAAACTTTTCCATCCATTGTCTTCTGCATTAAAAATTTGGAAGCTTTGAAAGTACAGGATGAGTCACAGCTAATCATTTCCTACCCATACACAAACACGGACATTGTTTCATTGGCTTAATGTTTGTAGTGTGTTAAATTTACATATTTATGTGAAATTTCAATTAAATCAGTCTTCTGGATGAAATCCAGAAAAAAGAAATGACCTATTAAAGTGCAGTTAAATAATGAAGTCCCATTAATTTCAGTATGCTTCACTTACTCTGGATTGCACCCTAATGCCTTGGTGCAGTGGTTTACAAACATCTTTCCTTCAAGGAACCCATTTCTCTGCACATTTCTCTGCTGAGGAACCCCTGTCTGCTGCCAAGGATTTGGGGAGTCACCCTAGGATGTAGTCTTGGATGTCACGATGCACTGACCAGACTAGTTAGGCTTTGACAGTGCCTCACAGAAATGGGATGCACCTAGAGCACCCTTCACCAACTTACTGCCTTTCATTTGTTTTGGACTACACCTCCTATCAGCCCCTAGCCAGCATGGCCATGCTGACTGGAGTTGATGGGAGGTGTAGTCCAAAACATCTGGAGGTATTAGATTGGTTGACCTAGAAGTGCGCTCCTGTGGCTGCAAAGCAAGACTGGTGATGGTGGATATTGGTCAAGCTGTCTTTCAGGGGAGCTTGTCTGCCATTAGTGATCCTCTCATCAGTGTATCTATGATAAGTTTCTGCGGAACCTCAAAGTGTCTAGTTTAACAGCCGCTGCCTTAGCTGGTACCTTTTGCAGCAACTATCCTTTTTATTAACAGCATGAACATTTTCTGCTTCTTTCTGTTTTGCTTTCCTATAGAACCAGTTTTTTATTAGCTGCGCTGATGACAAAGTTGTGTCTAACCGGATTGGTGATGCCATTGCACAGCGTATCCTCAAGGCCCACAGGTAACCTTGCTCAGACTCAGAAATACAGTAATGGCAGGGTTAGGGAAATTTAGCAGTGGGATCAAGAATGCAGTGGTAAAATGTTGTTTCTAAGCCAAATATTTCAGCACAGACTCTCTCTTTTCTTAAAGCAGTTTTGGATTAATTTTCAGGAAAGGATAGACAATTGAAACAAAGTCTGGGTAGGAGTAAACTTACTGTCTCCTCTCGCCTAGACTACTGTAATGTGCTCTACGTGGGGTTACCCTTGAAAACAGTCCGGAAGCTGCAACTGGTACAGAATGCAGCGGCTCGCCTGATTAAGGGTAGCCGCCGGCGAGATCACATCACTCCAGTGCTGAAGGAGTTGCACTGGTTACCAGTTGCTTTCCGGGCCCAGTTCAAGGTGTTGGTTTTGACCTTTAAAACCCTATACGGTTTTGGCCCAGTCTATCTGGAAGAGCGCCTCCAGCATCATCAACGTTGCCACCCAACAAGATCAGCCTCAAAAAACCTTCTCTCTATCCCACCAGTTAAAACAGCTAGACTGGTGAGAACTAGGGAGAGAGCTTTTTCAATCGTGGCACCACTCCGTGGAACTCCCTCCCAAATGACATCCGCCATGCCCCCTCCATGATGAGCTTCCACCGGAGCTTCCGCCGGATCTTGAAAACCTGGCTCTTCAAGCAGGCTTTTGGGGCGGGTTAGGTTTTAGTGTTATTGTTGGAATTTTAAGGTTTTAATGTGAATTATATGTTTTTATGTTGTACGTCGCCCAGAGTGGCTGGTAAACCAGCCAGATGGGCGACTAATAAATTTAATAAATAAATAAATAAAATTAAAGATGAGGTAGTTGAAGGTTTTTTTTTGCCACCACATCAGTCAGCAGCCCTATGGTATTTCTTGCAATCTGGGGCATTCTTGGTGAGTGTGTCTATGTGTGTGTAATAGCTGCGTCCATTGCCAGGAGATGGGTAAGAATCAATGGTGGCTGGTGGCTCCGTGTCAGTGGGGCAGTGGCATCCACTCAGGGGTTTAGTCCAAACTTTCAGACTAAAACCCAGATTGGATTCCATTGCCTCACTGAAATGGAGCCACCAGCTACCACGAGTAAGAATATGTGGTCCAGCGGTACTTCCATTGCAATGTGGGTTCCACCAATGAAATTAGCTGAATTATAAATGTATACCAAGGATTCCCAAACGGTGGTCTGCGAACCACCACTAGTCTGCAAACTTCATTTCAGATGGTAGACATGGTATCTGTGGATTTGTGGTTGAAGACATGAGACAGCACATCCATCCCAATACTCATATTGATTTTTAATTGTATTTTTATTGCTTTTTTATTCCTTGTAATGTATTTGAATTCCACAGAGCACAATAACATATAATATATAAGAAATAAAAGAAGCAATAAAATGCAATTAGAAATGATACAGCATCTAGCACAGCACAATACAGTTACTACAATCATTAAGTGGTCTACCAAGACAACTCAGCAATTTCCAAGTAGTCCATGGGAGAAAAAGCTTGGGAACCACAGACATACACTGAGACAAAGAGAATATCTGAGTGTGTGTGCATTTGAGCATTGCAACATCTGAGCCCATCATATCTATAATACCTACAGTGCAATGACTGGTGTAATATCAGAAGGAGGCCTGTAAAACAAATTCACTCCAAATAGCTCATTGTGCCTCCTTACTTTTGGGGCCCAGGTTGATGCTGACAGCCCATCATTGTTCTCTGCCTGCTTCTCTGAGGATATCTTTGAATGTTTGCGCTTCTGTTTCTTTAAGAATTTAAACCAGTGGTGCATGGTGTTGCTGATTTCTAGATGGAAAGCGGCTGGGCTTTTAAGAAGGGAGAATAAAAGCTCTTGGCCCGCCCGGGAATTCTAATATGATTAATATGTGGGTCATTATAGTGTTGCTAGGCCTTGTCTCTGAAAACTGATCGAGGATGTTTACAGTTTGCCCTTCTGTTTCTAAAAGGCAAGCTTGTATTTCAAGTAGCGCAATCATGAACAGCAGGCTGCATTTATCTAACACGCTGGAGAAGTCAATATAAATAAAGCTGTGATGTCTAGAAGATTGGTGAGGGAGCATGGAAGTTAAGCAGCAAACTAAAATAGAGTAAAAAAGAAATAAAAATCCAGCATAATAAAATGTTGTTCAAGAGATGCAGACAGAGCCAGTCTGGTCTGTTAATTTTATTGGGCTGGTTTTTGTGTAATGTTTTAGATCTCTATTTTGGGGCTAACCTATTGTCGTGTTTTTAATGTGTATTTTTGCTTTCTAATACATAGTTTCTGTTTGTATTTCTTATGCTGTTACACTACTATAAGGCGGGGATTGGGGAACCTTTGGCGCTCCAGATGTTGTTGAACTCCAACGCCCATCAGCCCCAGCAAGGATGACCAATATTAAGGGATGATGGGAACTATAGTTCAAGAATATCCAGAGGGCCACAGCACAGGTTCCCCATCCCTGCTTTAGGCAGAAGTGCAGTGTATAAATGAATTACTTACAGGGCATTCCTGTACATGTCTACTCAGAAGTAGGTCTCACTAAATTGAATGGTGCTTGCTCCAAGTAAGTGGGTATAGGACTGCAGCATTACTCATTTGGATATTGGACCCTCCCAGATATTGGAGCCAGTTCTCACAACCCTCTAAAACTGTGATGGACACAGTTTTATAGGCAGCCAATGGAAACTGCAAGCCATATCTATTCCAGCATCTTATTGTCCGCTGTGGCCAACTGGGTGGCTCTGGAAGTCCTGCTTTAACAGTCATTGACTCTGGTGGAGTTGGGGAGCCTGTGGTTTCCATGATGAGGGATTCTGAGCTGGAGTCCTCTGAGTGGGCACTGCAACTTCCTTGGGCCTGAGAGCTACTGGCTGAACAGTCCTTCCGCTCAAGTGCTCCTGGATGGCCATGTGCATCTTGGGCTGGCCCTAAAGGCAGTTCCCTCTCCCACTGTCTGGCCTCTCCTCTGAAGAAGGGGAGTCTGACAGGTAGGTTTTTTTCCTCCCTTGTGTAGCTGAGAGCAGATTCAGAGTGTCGGTGTGTGGGGAGGGATCGATCAGGATTCGATCAGGAATGGGGTACAGGAGAAGGGATTCAGTGCTCCTTCCTCCAGTACTGTTGCTTCAGTCAAATGAAGAGCATCCCAACATGTGCTTTAAATTCATTTATAAATGAAAAGCATATTCCAGTCACGGATCTCCCAGCACCCATCAATTAGGAGGGACAGAACCAGGCTGGATAGGGCAGTGCTTCATGTCGTATGTAGCTCTTTAACCTTTACACGTGCCTGCTGTTCCCTGGATTCTGCCTCAGTAACCTGCCTACCTGTTTATTTATTTATTTAATTTATATCCCACCCTTCCTCCCAGAAGGAGCCCAGGGTGGTATTTCTCACTCCTGGCCTGGCTGAAAGCATTCCAGACTTTTGGGGATATTGTTAGCAGAATGATTTATGCAAATGCACACACACACTTGCATGATTCTAATTGGAAGCCTTGGGTTTCCATGGTGCAGAATGTAGCACTTTTTCCCTTTTTAAGTACAGAGTATTTAAGTACAGAGCTTCCCTTGGTATAATTGTGATTCAGGTGGTGCAGTCGCTGTAGCAGATTGCGTCCCTGTCAAACCAAACCAGTAAATTCACAGCCTGCAGAGCCATTTCCTGCAGCTTGCCTGATAATGAGACCTGGAGCCTACTCTGCCACTCTGACTCTACTTTGCATAGCCTGCACCCCACAACCAGATCACAGCCCTGGCCCTGTGATCTGCAGCACAACAGAACATCACCCTGTAACATGTATTTTCTGTAACCCACCTTCCTTATAAATGAGCAAAATGCTCATCATTACGATGGGTGAGGAGTAGGGATGGGGGAGAGATTTGATTCAGTTCACATTTAAAGCCCCATCTATCAAATTCACACTTTCTGAAACACTATGAGAACCAAACCACAGCCATCCTTCAAAATGTACATGTATCTGAATTTTGCAATGCAGTTGTCTAACCAGTGTTTACAAAAATGCATATATAGAGAGAAAATGTGCATGACTATATTACTCAAAATAACAAACAATAGCATTATATTAGGAGAAATTGCTTACAAAAAATGCCTGCATTAATCAAAACTGCATACAAAAATGTGTTTATGAGGAGCAGGCTGAAGAATTTTCATGAGGGTTTCTTAAAGAAAAATTTGCAGATTGATGCAGAAATGTGGAGAACTGAATTTATGATTGGAAAAATGGGTGATGGAGAGAACCGAAATTGACAGATTCTGCCACCCCTAGTGAGGAGTTGGGAGCTCTACATGCTCTGAACGCTGCTGTATATTCTGCTCCCCTGCCATAGGATCTCTCTGATGGTCAAGCTAGACCTAAAGTTAAATGTCTTTCCTGTCCATTCAAATGTATAAACAAAAATTCAAAAATCCACTCACTGGTCTCCCAACATGTAATGTAGCTTCACCCCAATCTTGATGCTCAAGAGAAAGAGGATTGTAACCAACTCATAGTAGCTCCATTAAAATGAATGGATCTAAGTTAGTCATGTCCATTCATTTCAGTGAGTCTACCCTGAGTAGAATTAACATTGGCAACAACTCAGAGACAGGTTGGGCAGAGTAGTGTGTACCCAGGATTTGAAGGGAAAAGTGTTAAATCCCCTCCTCCATTGGGAATAAGGGATAGTACTGTTTTATTGCAATAATGCGAAAACCCTAATAAACTATACATTTAAAAAATTCCTTCCTGCGCACACATGCTGTGATCCAGATAATTGTTTTAATGTATTTTAAGGTCTTTTAATGATGTTTTAAAGTGTTTTTAGCGTTTCTGTTAGCTGCCCTGAGCTCCTGATGGAAGGAAGGATGGGGTATAAATAAAAAAATAAATAAATATAAATAAATAATTGTCAGGATGCCCCCCCAAAAGCTGATGCTGTTTGCATTTGTTTTGTTTTTTTAAAAAAATTCTGTATGTGAAATGCAACAATGCATTGTACGTCACATCTTGTTTGCCCTTACATAGAGGCTGATTCAACCAGTGACAGGGTTAGGGTCAGGTCTGTAGCACAGTGTTGTCCCCAAACACAGTCATCCATTTTTCCCATCAACTTTTGTGAGATAATGTAAAGTTATGCAATTCAGCTTGCAGGCCCTGCAGAGCAGGGACTTGCCTTGCCCCAGACTCTTGTTTACTCCAGTTTCTAGAACAGCCTTCCTCAGCCTGATGCCCTCCAGATGTTGTTGCACTACAGCTTCCATCACCCCTGACTCTTGGCCATGTTGGCTAGAGTGATGGGGGTTGTAGTTATCACGCCGTTGCTGTGATAATCTTTCAGCTTCTGAGGAGTGGCAGGTGCCCCTGTGGCGGCTGTTGTTTTGCCATGAGGCCTCTGTTTTGCCTGTTATCAGTCGTGTTTACACCCTGGCTCCTCTGCCTTGGCTTCCCTGAGAACTGCCCTGTTCGTTTTGATTTCGAGGGGCCTGTTGTCCCGCCCCTCTCTTTCTTGGAGTTGCTGGATGTTAAGATCGGGGGAGGATGCTGCTTTACATCTTGCAAATAAACTATTCCCACACTGGTTCGATGCTTACACCAGGAACCTCCATCGGTAGTTACACCTCCGGACTTTACAGGAGAGAAGCCCTATTACTATTGGAACTTGTTGCTTCTATGTTATAGTTAGTTTTTATTGTTAGTCTCTTAATGTTTTGATATTTACATGTTCTGCTTTGTACGTCGCTTAGAGTGGCTGACAATTTAGCCAGATAAGTGACTAATAAGTCGAATAAATATATAATATAAATATCTGGAGGGTGTCAGGCATCAAGTTGGGGATGAGTGTTCTAGAGGCAAATACATTGTTTCTTCTCACTCAGGGGTCTTGCCAGTTGCAACATATACTTGGTCCCATAGAACTTAATGGGACCCAGTGAGGCTTAGGTATGGAAAGATCTGTCAACTTCAGATCTCCCAGTTTCTCATTTTCCCCATCTTAAATTCAGTTCTCCACAATTTGCAAAATAAAAAAAAACTCATGAAAATTCTCCAGCATTTTATTTCTCCTAATAAACACATTTTTGCAGCAAGTTTTGACTAATGGACACATTTTTTCAAGCACTTTCTCCTCATCCAATGCATTTGTATGTTATTTGCACTAACTTTCTTTTTTATGTGCACTTTCCTCTAATATATACATTTTTGTAAACATTGGTTGGCAAACTACATCACAACATTCAAACACTCAGATTTTGAAGGATGGCTGTGTTTCAGATTTCATATTATTTTAGAAAGTGCAAACTTGATAGATTTGGCTTGAAAAGCAAACTGAATCAAATTTCTCGCCAATCTCTAGTAAGCCTTGAATTGCTCCTGTCAAATAGCCCTGCCTTTCCACCCATATAGCCTACCCTGGGTTGTATCGCTTGGTCATTGTAATCTAGCACAGGGATCCCCAAAGCCAGTGGTCTACATGCTTCATTCAGGTGGTTCATGATATGTTGTGGATTTGTGGTTGAAGACTGGAGACAGTATATCCGTCGTATTAAATATTCATATTGTTTTTTAATTGCATTTTTATTGCTTCATTTTATTTTTTCTTTTCCTCATAGAGTCCAGATTGTAATGCAGGAAAATATAATATAAGAGAAATAATAGAAGCAGTAAAAATCAAACTAAAACCATTCAGCATCTAGCACAGCACTTTCCAATTGCTGTAACAGGCAGAGAAATCATTAAGTGGTCCGCTAAGACCCTCAGCCATTTTCAAGTGGTCCATGGGGGGAAAAGGTTCAGGAACTACTGGTCTAGCATTCACATCCATATTGCAGGACAAATGGGAAAGCAAGAAACTGGAGTTGATGATGGATGCCCTCTATTATGGATGGAGATTGCACTAGGTACTTTGCATATTATCAAGGCAACGAGTTTCCATATGCGTGGGAGGCTGCTGACCAGGGCAAGGTGGGACAGAACCCTTCCAGTATTTTTCATACTGCATTGCTTAAGTGTCCACAGTATCTTTTGCAAGGGAGGAGGGGAAAATATCAGAACAAATTGGCCCCACCTCCAGTGACCTCCTTAGACCTGCCTCAGCGATCCCCTCCCCAACTTGGCTGCACTACCTGGATCCAATGGTTACCAGCTACCATTGTCCATATGTGTAAAGTACATCCAGTCTGCATGTGTGTTACTCGGCTAGCACCCACACCATACGTTTAAAGTACATTTAAAGCACATGGCTTCCCCCAAAGAATCTTGGGAACTCTAGTTTACCCTCTCACAGAGTTATAATTCCTGGCACCCTTAACTAACAACAGTTCCCAGGTTACTTGGGGGGAAGCTATGTGCTTTAAACATGTGTTAAATGTGTTTTGAATGTATGGTGTGGACGAGTCAGCTTCCATATAGAGATCTCCATTGCCAGGTCAAGGTGAATTGGTTCTAATGCTAAGAAATCTCTATTATGTACAGTAATATTCCTTGAGTGAGGAGAAGGCAATGGACCAAATCATATTAAATATGAAGTTTTTCATCTTCTCGGTCTCATGCAGAAGAATAATTATCTCTTGCATAAATATTTAAACCTTAATAGATGGACTTGATGGAGCTTTCCATCCAAGTATACCTCTTAGTTCTTTGGGCAGAACAGGACATATATAATTAATTAACTCATATCTTCGTTCATAGATTTTCTGGTTGAGGTTCCCCCCCCCCAAGCCAGCCATGCTGTTTTTAATGATGAAAATGCGGTGCTCATAAGTCATTCATTTTTGTAATTAATTTTGGCAAGTATCAATTAATGTTTCTCTTCTCCCAGGCATTTTAGCATGTGTTTTTAAATTGTTTTTAAAAAATGTGTTTATAAATTTGTATATTTGTTTTTAACGTTTTAATTGTAAACCACCCAGAGAGCTTCGGCTATGGGGTGGTATACAAATGTAATAAAAAAAGAAATTCCTCACTTCCAAACAATCACTTCTGCCTCATATGGATGACACCTTTAATTTAAAGCAAAACGTGCATCTGTATGATTACATTGAGTGAACTGTCATTTCAACTGCAATACATAGATTTCAAAAAGTCTTAAATTAATAAAATAAAATAAATGCATGCTACATATGGACTGAGATATACCTAAATATGTTCTCAGTTTTACTTACGGAACTACTTTCATTGCTTTTATATTCTAGAGTTACTGCAAGTATGACTTTGTGGTCAACATGCCCATTTATAAGTGCATACCCAATATTAACTACAGAAAATAGGGTGTTTTATAAATATTTTTTTGATTCTGGCTGTTGGATGTTTTAAAAACACTAGTCCTAGGAAAAAAATACTAGGAAATGCTGTATCTGCCCCTAGCAGAATCTCTAATGGTTTACAGTATTTCCTGTGAGTTTATCCAAACCATTGGATGATCGCCATCTAGTGGTTATTTTGTACCCTTTTGGCTGACAACCAAATAAGAAACATTTTATTTTAGCACCCCTGAATTTTATTATGGGTGCCTGGAAAGTTGTCTGCAAATTAAACTGTTGGCTGGCCAGCATGGTAATCATCTAGCTAGCTATTGGCCAGAATACAAAGAAATCTGTGTTCCAGGGGAGAATGGAGTTTGCATATCACAATACAATTATGAAAAGTTTGCTAATTATCTCCTAAAACACAATTTTATTGTTTCTTTAAAGGGTGTGCTCGCAGGTAAAGGTTTGTGAAGATTCTGGCCTTGTATACTTAGGCTATATCTATAATACATACGTATATCAGTTTTTATTCTGTTTGAGCTGTCATGGATTCTACCAGAGAATTCTGGTAGTTTGATGAGGGTTTTGTTATGTTTTGGTGCAATGCCTTATCCCATGGGAAAAGAGGCAGAGCTTCTGGGGCAAGTGATAGCTCCGAGTGAGCGGCTTGCTCCAACAAGGGCTGAGAGCTGTCTGAGGCCTTTTAAGCCTCTGTCTCCAAGCTGTCTCCTCCAGGCTCCACCCCCTTGTAGAAAACTTCAGGCCTTTAAAGGCCAACCCTATGGCCTGAAGATGGTCACTCCTGCTGCATTCCATGGCCTTCTTTGTGGTGTGCTCCCTGTGCCTCCAGACCGGTGATGTGCGGTGGGAGGTATCTAGTTCTTCAGGCTCAGGGGAAGATACCTGTGAGGGTCCAGGCTCTGTCCCTGTAGGCTCTGTTGTCTTGGAGGATCCTCTGGATGCTCCTGTCCAACAGCCTCAGGTGCAATGGACTCCCTGTCTTCAGCAGTTAGCTCTGAGCTCTGACCTTGACCTGGCTCCCCATCTGCTGCACCTGCAGCCCCCAACTCCCAACTTTGGATTACTGCTGGATATCAGGGTCATAACAAGTGTTGAGTTCTCTCTGGCTGCTCACCTCATCCCCAGTAGCACTAAAGTTCCCAGAGTTCACTTGGGAGATGGAAGTTTGCAGTGTATACATTTTTATTTTGACAGCTGAAGATGAATGAAACCACCTCCTAGCATAACAAATCTATGGTGCAACCACATTTGTGAATACTGGAATACCGTGTGCGGTTCTGGTTGTGGTATCTCAAAAAGGATATTATCGAGTTGGGAAAGGTGTATAAAGGGCAACTGAAATGATCAAGGGGCTGGAGCAACTCACCTATGAGAAAAGGCTACAATGTTTGGGGCCTTTTAAGTTTGGGGGGAAAAGGCAAGAGAGGCATGATAGAGGTGTATGGAAATTATTCATGGTGTGGAGAAAGTGCAAGGTGGGGGTCCTGTGGCCCTCCATAAATTGTTACATTACAATTTCCATCCATCCCAGTGAGCATCAGACCAGTAAGGAATGACAAATATTGTAGTTCAACAACATCTGGAGGGCCACAAGTTCCCCAACCCTGGAATAAGAACACATTCTTATTCCTCCATCACAATACTGGTACCAGGAGCCATCCAGTGGATCACAGTGTTGGGAGATTCAGGGCAGACAAAAGGAAGCATTACTTTACACAGTGCATCACTAAACAATGGAATTTGCTTCCAGAGGATGTAGTGATAGACACCACCCTCAATTTAGATGGCTTTAAATCTCACAGACAAATTCATGGAAGCTAAGGCTATCGATGACTAATAATGGCTATCGATGACTGATGGCTGTCCACTTCCTCAGGGATCAGAGGCAACTTGCTTCTGTATATCAGTTGCTGATATATATCAATTGAGAGAGGGCTGTTTGCCCCCATATTCTGCTTGTGGGCTTCCTATGGACATTTGGTTGGCCACCGTGGGTAACAGGATGCTGGACTAAACAAGTCTTTGGTCTGATCCAGAAGGACTTTTCTTATGTTCCTTTCTCAAAGCCTTGCCATTGTGCTCCGCGTGATCTCTCCTTATTTAGCCTGTGGTTTGGGAGCAGTATCTGTCAGCTGTAGAGACTAGAATCACCAAAAGCATAGGAACACAGGATGCTGCCTTATGCCAAATCCATCGAGCTCAGTATTGTCTACTCTGACTGGCAGTGGCTTTCCAGGGTTTCAGACAGGTAGTCTCCCCCAGCCCTACCTGGAAATGCTGGGATTGAACCTGGGACCTAGTGCATGTAAAGTAGATGCTCTGCCACTGAGCTATGGCCCTTCCCCTAAAGCCATCTCTAAGAGAGACAACTGTTTTAATTTCTATATATCCTCATGAATCACATAATATTTAGCAGTATTGGCGAACAGATCTGGGCAAAATTGGCTTATGAATAAATGTTTAAAACTCAGGCTGAGTTAAGAGTTAAGAATTTCTGCATTTTATTGTTTTCATGATAAATACAATTATAACTATATACATCTTTATTTGGTTTTTTTGTGTTCTATTTAACTGGCTTATCGCTTGACTGTTTTAATTGTTTAATTAATAATTGCTTAAATCACTCTATTTCTTTGCCATTACTTTATCTTTATAGTTACTGTTCTGGCCTTGTATGAATAAATAGATCTGAGAGAGTACTCACCAGTACAGAGTACCGGTGCCTCTTTTTTGCTGCCTACGACAACCATTTTGTGCTGACACCCACAGCACTTTTATCAATGTATGCATACCAGCACCTCTTTTTTTAAACAACAACAACAAAAAGCATTGGCTCACTGGCTGACTGGATAGAATTTCTGCATTTTATAAATTGCACTAATACTTGGAGCTTCGAGGGGATTTTTTTGCAGCAAGGTTGGATCACATGTCTTTTATTTTCTCTTTAGGGAAAACAAACGATGCAGAGTCTACGTAGTAATTCCACTGCTTCCAGGATTTGAGGGTGATATTTCAACAGGAGGAGGGAACGCACTGCAGGCAATCATGCATTTTAACTACAGGTATCCCGGATTCTTTTATTTACAGCAATGAATGGTGGTGTATTATTGAAGGGAATCTAAGCAACACACCATTGAGGTCAATACCAGTGTTCTGTGGAGTCTCTCAGGCAAAAAAGGATACCCTGATCTAAACTTTGCCCCAGGATCCAAAGAGCTGATTTAGACCAATAGAGGGGGCCCTCAGTAAAGTGCTGTCTAGTGGTCTCCTCTTCTATAGTGATGTCTCCCCAGGTTCACAGGGGGACCTGGAAGAAGTTATCATTGTGGCATCAGTGGGCTCCAGGCACCAGCCATGTTTCCTCCCCACAAAGTCTCAGATGTTCAGCTGAATTCCAGGACCTTGCACTGAAAAAGATGATGGCCACCATCAAGCCTGTAGCCGGGGTGAGGGGAATGGGGGCATCCTCCAAAGCTGTGCTTAGTGTCCGTCCCCCCCCGGATCTTTTGGGGAAATTGTCTTCTTTTTAATTTGTGACATGACAGACAATAACAACTTCCATTTAAAGAATGATAGCATGTTTTAAGGACAGGAGCAATTTAAGAATAGGATCTTTTAAGAAAAATTCAGTGAATAAGGCAGGCTGAGTGCGCAACAAAAGCCTCATCTGGAAGAGCCCCCCAAAGTGTGCTCACTCAAGACTTTCCCTGACTGAGGGTGGATTTTTCATTATCATAATCATCACCCGATAATTACTTAAGTGATCCTGAAAAAAAAGTCTACATAGTAACATCACCCTTGAAGAGTTAAATATTAGAATTTTGAATTATGAGCTAGAGTTAGACTCCACCCCTTGGACTTTTCTTTGCTCTGCTTTTCATTTTCATTTGTGCTGTTTCCTATATAGCAATAAAAGAGCATGTTTGTTTGCCTCTAGTAAGAAGTAAGAGTTTGTTTATACTGCAGTTATTTTGATGAGTAGAGCAGGGTTGAGTGCTTATTGCTAAAGGGTGAAATAAAGAGATTACTTAAAGTAATTTGAAAAAATGGCTAGCCTTTACTCTTTTAAAGCACTCACTATACTCACAATCATAGTGACTATTTTATTCTTCTTTTTCTTGATTACTTGATAACAAAGGATGAAAACAGCCCTAAAGGCATAGAGATATAGCTGTGTCGTTAACTAGCTGGCTCGCTTGACACCTAAGCTGTAACTTAGGTCTAATTTCTGATTTTCCCAATATATGCAGCTCAGCATGAGGCCTTTTCAGGGATTATGGACAGAAAAACCCAGTAAAACCCAGTAAAAAAACCAACCCAATTGTTTCCACAATTAGTTTCCAACTGCTTAGTTTCTCCTTTATATAGCAGCCAATTAAAAAGCTTTCCCTTGATTGTTTAACAGGAAGGAAAATCTCAAGGCCAGGAACAAGACTAGAAAGAGGGACTTTCAAGGAGGAGTTAACAAACATACCCTATAGTATTTTATTTTCTCTGTGCCCTTCCCTAAACTTGTAGCATGGACAAGTTAGTTTTTCAGGTGGAAACTAAAGCTGAGATAGCTAATACAGCATCAAAGCCAAGCTCAGGAGTTCACTGTCTTTACCAAAGTAGTTCAGTTTATGAAGAATCAGAAAACAGGGACAGACTGCAGGTGAAAGGGGACTGTAGCTTTAGGCAAAGTCAGGCTTTTGAGTCTGGTATGCCTGGGGATCTCTCAAAAAAAAGGTGAGACAATCCAACAAATTAAACTTCATTCATGTACATTAACACACTCTCTGGATGGAGAAGGAGTAATGGAGTAAGTCATTGCCTTTCCCTTCCCCTGGCCTGGCCCTCACATCCTCTCCATCAGGGTGCGGGGGGATTGGCTGGCAGTCCTCATTGTTTCAAATGGGGCAACATGGAGGTCTGCTGTCCAGGAAATGCAAGCCCTCAGCCCTCTTGGGCACACAGTAATAGCTGTGTGGTTCTTTTGGATCCTGGCTTTTACTGTTAATTTAGTGTTTTTGTTATATGCTGCATTTGCTAAGCAACATCAATGCAAAGTGGGGGGAAACAGGTCCCTGCCCCATGGAGCCCACAATACTGTATACATTTGGCTAGTATGGAATGCAACAGAGGGAAGGGGAGGAATGGAGAAGTTAGAGTACATATACACCCTGTTCTCATGCTCCATCCTCATGTTCATTGAATGCATGGAGGGGGATTGCGCCCACTGGCCCACCCCAACTCTACACATTCAACAGAAGGTGGGAGCAGGTATGGACATAAGGTATTTTATTTACCTTATGGATCAGCAAAAATATAGCACTGGCGCTAAACAGGGCCTTAGGAAATACATGCTGCCTCTTCTCCACTCTGCCAGGGAGTTGATTGCTTCCTCTTGCTTTAACTATGTTTATAAGAAATGTCAGCATTGACCTTAATCGCTTCTGATGCTACTCAATGTAATGTTTAATCAGGATCTGAAACTACCATTTAAGGTTAGTTTCAGAACCTGGGTTAAGAAGAACATGTCAGCAATTCCTCTCACCATAGTTAAAGCAGACCATGGTATAGGAAATTTTTGGCATTCTCTTAATCACAGGAAAAGCAGGAGTGGGGGATTTGCTCCAGAAAAGGGAAGTGGTAAGGAGGTGTCTCCCAGTTTTATAAAGCCAGTCACTTGGGAGCTAGCATTATGACCACAAGAGCCAGTGTGGTGTAGTGGTTAGAGTGTTGGACTACAACCTGGGAGACCAGAGTTTGAATCCTCACGCAGCCATGAAGCTCACTGGGTGACCTTGGGCCAGTCACTGCCTCTCAGCCTCAGAGAAAGGCAATGGTAAACCCCCTCTGAATACCACTTACCATGAAAACCCTATTTGTAGGGTTGCCATAAGTCGTGAACGACTTGAAGGCAGGCCAACAACAATAACAAATTATGACCACACTGTCTGGCCCTTTGAATGTTTTGTATTTTAAACAGTGTATATAATCCATTCTTCTGTGTCCAGTTTCCTCTCTTCTGGAGGACAAAGCTCACAATCAAGAACCCTAGGCTTCAGTGGAGGCTGGACCATTAGGGCAAATGGGACACTGCCCCACCAACCTCAGTCTGCCCTCAGCCAGCCTCTGCCTGCCTGCTTAACAGCCAGTCCAAGGGAGGCTCTGCCTGTCTGTTTCCTCCTCCTTAGTCTGAGGGTTGCCCTTGCAGAACTCAGCAAGGAGGGAGATGTCATTGGTTGCGGCCCCACTTACTGCTGCTCTCCTTGCCTTCCGCCCCACCAGTCCCAATGGGCACCAGTCGCCACTGGTGGGCATATATACAGATTATATAGTTGCGTGTGTTTACTTATTTAGCACATTTATATTGCTGCCCTATAACAGGAGTTCTCTGGGTGGCTGGCAAAGCAAAGAACACCAACAACATTAAAGTATAAAACAATACAAACAAACTTTTTTATAAAAAAAAAAAACTAAAGCAGAAAACATTTTGAATCTCAATTTAAAACTGAGGGGCTCGCTGCAAAGCGTAAGTAATTTTAAACGGCTTGGGTGAATAGATTTTTTTTCCCAGTCCCAAAAATGACCATAAAGATGGGCCAGTTGAGCCTCTCTGGGGAGGCTCTTCCATAGCCGGGCGGCCACCACTGAAAAGACCCTCTTCCTAATAGTCAGGGAAGGTTATTCCATAACCAGGATGCTATTGCTGAAAAGATTGTCTCCCCATTGGTTACCAATTGCACTCAAGTAGAAAATGTTCTTGCCTTCCACTGGATCCATGCAGGTTGGAAGTAGAGCCAGTGAGTGCCTAGAGCACAGAGTAGGACCAGCAGCCATGATCCCGGTCTCTGCCATGGGTTTGGAGTGTGAGAACAGGTCTGCTGTTGGCCTTCAATTCAGCTAGAGGATGAGGACTAAGTAATTAAGCTAAGGCTTCACAGAAAAGGTGGGGTTTGAGCAGGGATTTGAAGGAGGGGCAGGGAGAGAGAGAGAGAGGGCATCACATAGACAAACTCAAAGAGTTCCAGACATAGAGGTCCCAGGCTATGGTCTGAAGGCACGTAAGCAGGGTCAGGTCTGGTCAGTGCCTGGATGGGAGACCGCCTGGGAACCATATGTAAGCTGCCTTGGGTTTCTATCATGAAAAGAAAGGCAGGGTATAAATGTAATAAATAAATAAATAAATAAATAAATAATAAATTAGAGAATGAGCAGAGTCACACCATGCAACAATGTTGCTGAAGTTAAGCAGGTGTGGGTCTGGTCAATGGCTGGATGGAAGGCTCCCCAAGAAACCCATGTGCACTATCTTGCACTTTACAAGATATCAGGGTAATAAAGAATTGATAAATACTAACATGTAAGGGAGTAGGAGACCTTTCAGCCGCTGAGATTAAAGTTCACAGGCAGGAACAGGAACCTTGAATTTATAAATTGAAGGGATTTTTTAAATTATTTTTTACTTTTTTAAGAAAAGCTGCAATGTGTTTTGTGTGAAAGGACATTTTATAGTCAGTTGTTAAAACACTTGAAGAGTTTTCAACCCACTCCACAGTCGGAGGCAGTATGCTTCTGAATACCAGTAGCTGGGAATCACAAGCAAGGTGATTGCTGTTACTTTTGGACTACCCATAGGCATCTAGTTGGCTAGCGTGAGAATGCTGGACTAGATAGGCCACTGGCCTGATCCCTGCTTCCCCCAGCAGTATGATGGGATCTGTGTTTCATAAGGCCAGTTCGGGGGGGGGGGTTGTTTTGCAAATTTTTGTCAAATAGCCAGCAGAGGGAGCACAGAGTTTTGTGTTGTGCCCTGCTAAGAAAATCTCACAGAGTGCATTTGCTCATTGGCTTTTTAATGAAGCTTTCTACTTCCATCCCCCCATTTTCTCTTTCATTTATAGACAAGAGGCTGCTGCAATAAGAGACTGCATTTTATATATACTAACTAATGCTGATTCCCCAAAATGTCATTTTCCTTTTTTAGAAGTTGTTCAGTAGACTTGATTCACACCCTGTGACTTGGCAGATGTAGTGTGACTCTCTGTGAGTGTTGCCTGTAACATGCAAACATGTTGTAAGAGTGACTCATGTGTGTGATTTGCTCCCTGGTGGCTCTTAGAGAGGAACCCAAACAATGTGGATCGCTTAAAGAGTCATGCCATGTCTGGAAATTGTGATGCATGACTCATTACTCCTGGCTTCATACACATGTTGTGATTTAGGAGCAAAAGAATATGCCTTATCCCTGGTGCAGAATAGTGGCTCTGATGTCAGTGGGACAGTGAATCTGCTCTAGGGTTTAATCTGAATTTTCAAGGGGCTGAAAGGTGAAAGCACCTTGGACAGCTCCTTGAAAGTTCAGACTAAAACCCAGAGCAGATTCATGGCCCACTGTCATTGGAGCCACCAGTTTCCACTGTTTGTCCCAGGTCAGGCTATTTATTCATTTAGCCCAGTATTGTCTGACTGGCAGATGCTCTCCAGGATCCCCAAAAGAGGTCTTTTTCCATCACTGGCCATGGGGAAGGGTCATAGCTCAGTGGTAGGGTACCTGCTGTGCATGCAAAAGATCCTGTGTTCCATCCATTGAAGGCAAAGAGGAAAAGCTCAGTGAGAAAGGGGTGCCAGTTTCAATAGTGTCCCATGTGAATGGTAACAGCAGCCATTGGTTTGCATATAGAAGGTCCCACATTAAGACCTTGGCATCTCCAGGTAAGGATGGGATTGTCTGATATCTGAAACCTGGGAAAGCCGCTGCCACTCCGTGTTGACAGTACTGAGCTAGGTAGACCAGTGGTCTGATTCCATATGAGGCAGCTTCCTGGAGATGCCAGGGACTGAACTGGGGAACTTCTGCATGCAGAGCAGAGCAGAACTGAACCGACATGGTGGGAAGGAGATATCTAGTACTGTAGTGCTTGTATACCACTTAGGTGGAACCATGAAACCTGTCTCCTTACCAGTTGATTTTTGCATCCATCCTCCCCAAAATACCTTGTGTCAACCTCAAAAAAACCCCACACCATATAGTAGCCTTGTAAGGTGGGCCATTATTACTTTACCCATACTGCAGATGAAGGATTGAGGCTGTGCCTTGCCTAAAGCCACCTAGTAACTTAATGGCAGATTTGAACCAGGAACTCTGAGGTTTCTAGCTCAGGCTCTTACTCACTAAGCTGCACAACAGCTCCTTGTTTTATTTATTTATTTATTGTACTTATATACCGCCCCATAGCCGAAGCTCTCTGGGTGGTTTACAGTAACTAAAAACATTAAAACAAATATACAAATTTAAAAACACATCTTTTAAAAACAATTTAAAACACAATTTAAAACAATTTAATTACCTTCTGCAATACTGTATTTCCAGCTGTCTGCAGTGCTGCCGCCTTAGCTCAGGGTTTCTTCTCGCAAGCCTTAATGGTGGCTCAGAATAAGGTATGTCTGGTTGTCAGAATCCCCAGCTTGAGACTCCTGGAGGGTCTTACCCTCCACAGCAGACTGTTGCAATGAATGGTGTGTGAATGCACATAAGAAACTATGCAGTTTGGCAACATCACTGGATTGCGTGGTTGGCTTTAATGAACTGCTGAGTCATGTCCCTTCATAAAGGATAAGATCCAGGCTAAGGTAGTTCAATTTAAATCCCGTTGATTTCGATTGGAACTAAGTTTAATCATGACTAACTTGTCCCATTGGTTTTAATGGGATCTAAGTTCAACAAGAGCCAGTGTAGTGTAGTGGATAGTTTTGGACTAGGACCTGGGAGATCAGGGTTCAAATCCTCACTCAGCCATGAACGTCACTGGGTGCCGTTGGGCCAGTCACCTTCACTGGGCCTAATCTACTTCACAGGATTGTTGTGAGGATAAAATGGGGTGTAGGAGAAGTGTACACCACCTTGAGCTCTGTGGAGGAAATGTGGGATATAAATGTAACAAATAAATAACTTAGTCCAGTCCTATACCTGCACAAGCCCCGCAAAAGAGACACGTGCCTTGATCATCTGAAGGTGTTTTTGCTTTGTTTTTTAAGGATCAGGTTATGGCAGGCAATGGAAAAGCCCCCCCTCTGAGACTCAGGAGAGCCTCTGCCAGTCAGAGTAGACGATACACATGACTAAATGGACAAAAGGTCTTGATATGGTACAGTGCAGCATCCTATGGTCCTAAAAAGTGCTTTTATGCATTTAAAGCACTGTTATACCACTTTGAACGTGCCCGGAGAATCCTGGAAACTATAGTTTGTTAAGAGTGCTGAGAGCTGTTAAGAGACCCCTGTTCCCCTCACAGAGCTACAGTTCATAGAGTGGGACCTCCTCTTCCCTATTTGTATCTCACTGAAGAATGGGGCAGAGGGTGATGTACCAGCCAAGGGTTTGAATTTGGGGTCTTTTGTGCTGGGCCCAGTATTTCCAGCCCCGTTCTCTCTTCCCTTCTAAAAAAAACTTTTAAAAGTCACTTTACTTACAGGGGTGCAAAGGACGTAAGACCCAAGCCATCAGCCTTCACACATGCAAATTTGTTTCATGGGCATTTTAAGTACCTAGCCTTAGTACTAGCTGCCCAAAGTAGAATGCTAGCAAATCCTTTTACACTAGGATCCTTCACACAGCTGTCTTGCTTCTGAGTTTGCAGCTAGACAAAAGGGGATCAGTATTCCTCAAGGGTCCAGATTTGACCCTGGGGCCTGGTGCTGCTGATCCCTATAAGCCATCCAGATCAAACACATGCTCCTGTTATGGTGTGTTTTCAAATTCAAATCAAATTTATTTGCGGTCAAGGACCCATAAAGATACAAATTAAAATATAAAGGTTAAAATACGGGAGTGAAATAGAAGTAAAAATGATAAGTGATACAATTGATACAAGAAATTTAAAAAGGATTTAAAAAATTGGTTACAATGGTGAGTAATATGGTTGTTCTCAAATACCATCGAGGAATCTGATGTTTAGAACCTCAGTATTGATACAATCACTTTAAAGGGTTTGATCGTTTAAGCTGAGCTACATACACATATTTAGCTACCGCTCTCGTATATTGTTCATTCAGACCGCTCAAGAGGCAAGTTATGAGCTCCTCAGAAGATTTACTAGGATGTTTTGCTATAATTGGAAAAATGTAATTATGACGGTCCTGAGTATATAATGGGCAATCCAACAGGACATGAGAGAGAGTTTCCAGGACCCCCTCATTACACAAACACAGACGTTGATCGCAAGGGATCCTCTTATATCTACCTTCCATTATTGATGAACTTAAGCAAGTTAAATCTAGCTTTTATGAACACATGGCAATATTTAGGAATTAACTGATATTTAAGATAACTCGCATAAATATGGGGATCAAAGGATAAAGTGTGGTACAGGGGTGAGCAAGTTTTAGAAGCTGCTGCCATATCGCTTTGTCGGTCTATATCTTTTAATCTGGAGCATATAGTATTTCTGGCAGTGGTTATGTGTAGAGAAGCTAGATATTGTAAGGAAAGACCTAAATGAGAAAGTTTGTCACGGTAGGAGGTCATCCAACTGGAAGTAAACGTATCTTCCCAGATTCGTGCTACGTAGCCTGGGGTTTGGTTGTATGCAAGTTTGCACCAATAATTAAAGGCTAATATCCAGGCCTTGCAACCGATCGATGTTAAGCAAACTTTCAATCTCAGCGCTGCACTCGGAACACAATTTGGCAGTCCTAAGATTTGGCGCAGAAAGGTCGAAAGAACTGATTCTAAAAGTGGTTTAAAGGCAACAATCCAAAGGGGGACCCCATACAATAATTGGGGAATGAACTTTGTATTAAAGACTTGTATGGCCGCCGGGATAAACTGTCCCCCTTTAGTGAAGAAATATCGAGTGATGTTTTTCGTTGTGTTCCGGGCCGACATCATTGCCCCTCGTATATGAGTATTCCAGGAAAGATTTGACTGAAACGTAATGCCCAGATATTTATAGGAGGATACCTGGGCAATCACTTGCCCATTTATTAACCAATTGGAGACTTTAGAGGACTTGGAGAAAGCTACAATTTTAGTTTTGTTATAATTAATATCTAGTTGGTTTAGTGCACAGTATGCCATGAAAGCACGAAGGAAGCGTTTTAGGCCGATTCTGGAGAAGGATAATAAGGTCGCATCTTCGGCATAGAGCAGTATTGGACATCTATGCTCATTGATCTTAGGGGAATGAAAGGAAGGGGAAAGACAACTATCTCTCATGTCATTGAGGAAAAGGTTAAAAAGTAGGGGGGGTGTTTTCACCACCTTGCATCAGAAATCTGCACCTCACCCTCTTCCTCTCTCAATGCCTTCTTTGGTGTTGAATCAGTCATGTTGCCTGGCACCTCTGCCTCCCATTTTTATATATGAAAGTATCTGGTGATGTTAATTAGCTCCATCCTTGCAAACACATTCACATACTGCTGTTTTCTGAGTTTAATTGTTGCCTTAATTCTTCCAGGACCATGTGCAGAGGAGATAATTCGATCCTGGGACAGCTGAAAGCAGAGAGTAAGTGCTTTGCTTTGCTCTCTGTGTGCCACACACTCTTGGGCCTTGAGGACACTAAACTTTGATTGATATGCTATAAAGCACACGTTAGCTGGCATAATTGCTGGATTGTATAACCAGTAGTGCAGGAGGCCTCTGTTATGTCTCGGAGATCTTGAAAACAGAGAAAACAAAGTAGCAAAACAACATCTGGATCTCTGACAAAAACAGACTGAAGCTGCAGTTTTTGGCCTCCCTTTGGATGCAGCTAAAAATGAATTATTTTACCCCGTTTTATTTAATAATATTATGGTAAGCAGATTCCCTAGCCTAGGTCAGTTTTTGGTAAATGAGGGAGAAATTCAGTTCAGTTCCCTTTGTCAGGCGAGCCTACCCTAATTTGCACTTCCAAAAAGAATGCACAAGCCAAAATGTAGCTGTCCTTCAAAATTTGCACTTCTCGACTTTTTGCTATGTAGTTCTCCAATGCAAATGGGTATACATTTTGGGGGAGACTGTGCATACAAATCCATACACTTGTAAAAGTACCTACACAAATCTATTACAGAAAATGGTGTGCAAAAATGTGCGTATTTTTTCAAAACTGCATACTAATGTGTATATTAGGAGGAATGTGCACTAAAATGCTGGTGAAATTTTTGAAAGGACTTTTTAAAAGAATCTTTTTATTAGAGAATGATTAACCTGGGCGAAACCAAAATTGAGAGATTCGTCCGTGCCTAGTGTTAGGTATGGGGTGCAGTGTGGGTTCTGTGCTGCGACAGCTGGGTGATTGAATTCTGAACCATCATTCTTTATTGCTGCTTTGGTTCATGCTAGCTGCAAGGTATAAGAAAGCTACAGCTATCCACATAAGTCTGCCTGTCAAGGTGGTCAGAACTGCAGCCATTCTTAAACTGTAGTAGCAGCGATGCTCCCTAAATAAAGAAAACGTCTAAAAACGTTATGTTTGTGGTATCTGACCCTATATAACTTTGGGGGGAAATGTACAGGCTGCCTGCTGGTTTTTGTCAGAGATGTGGTCAAGATCAGGCAGGATTTGGATACAACTGTAGAATTATAGGAACTTTTTGGATGCAAATAATCAGGAAGGGAGGTGAAATGACAAATTACAAATGAGAATTAGACCCAGGGGTAATTCTAATGGGAAACGTAAGGAGGGCAGTGTTCAGAAAAGACAGAACCATAGTGTCCAATATGTTGGTGGTAGCAAACTGGGCGGGGCAGGTGGTGGGGAAGCAGGATGTGCCATCTATAAAAGAATAGGAAGAAGCAAAATGGAAATGGACTGCCTTCAAGTCGATCCCGACTTACGGCGACCCTACGAATAGGGTTTTCATGGTAAGCGGTATTCAGAGGTGGTTTACCATTGCCCTTCTCTGAGGCTGAGAGGCAGTGACTGGCCCAAGGTCACCCAGTGAGCTTCATAGCTCTGTGGGGATTCGAACCCTGGTCTCCCAGGTCGTAGTCCAACACCTTAACCACTACTGGCCCAAAATCTTTAATGTGTACAAAATTCATATTATACAAAATTATGGAAACAGACAGGTGATGTGCAAAAAGATTCCTTGACAGCTTGGCATAAGTTTATTTGTTGATGGAATAGCAAAGCAACATATAAAAATATTGGTAAAGCTGTTTTGTAGGTAACTTAATTGGAAAAAATGTCAACATTATTATAACTGGTATTCTCCAGTGATCAAAGAGCAATTTGTAATAATAATAATAATAAAACACACCAAATCTAGCTAAGAAAAGAGAAACCAGCAGCATTGCCTGACCAGAAACAAGGGCTGGGACACCAGAGAGAGAGGGATGTTCACACAGCCATTTGTACCCATGTTGTGCCTTAAGGTCTCTGAATAGGGTAATTACCACTTATTGGCATTATTACTATTACTTCTATGCAGCTACTGTAACTGCTTCTTCAACTTTTATATGGTGCTATTAGTAAAGTGGTTGTTTATTCCACCGCCACACTTTCTCATTTCTAAATCCTATCTGTTTCCACGCTCTTTTCCACGCTCCCCCACGGTGCCCTTCAGTTGGAGACCAGTGGATTAATTACATTTCCTTCTGCGGACTTCGAAACTATGCTGAGCTGGAAGGGAAGCTTGTCACAGAATTGATCTACGTTCACAGCAAGCTCATGATTGTTGATGACAACACAGTCATCATTGGTAAGTGGGCAATTTGAGAAGCAATCGTGTGTGTGGTTTTAAAGCATCCCAATTGAAATACCTCTGCAGATTTTTGTTTAGGATCCATCCAATGCTAGGACTTGTGGTGCTTCACTTTCTGCTCAGTGAAAGTAGCATCCCAAACCTGAGATTAGCATCATGAGCAAGTATACTTGTTCAAACATTTAGGATTAGTGTGAGAAGGCACCAAGCTTTTCGTAGGTAACCTCCAGGCTGGATTACTGTAATGTGCTCTGTGTGGGGCTGCCCTTGAGGTTGGTCCGGAGGCTGCAGCTGGTGCAAAATGTGGCAGCACAACTACTCACTGGGGCAGGGCATAGCTGGCATGTCATCCCGCTGCTGAAAGAATTGTGCTGGCTGCCAATTAGCTCCTGGGCTAAATTCAAGGTTCTGGTTTTGGTGTACAAAGCCCTATACAGCTTGGGACCAGGATACCTGAAAGATCATCTTACCCCTTATATACCTAGTCAATCACTGTGCTCTGCAGGTGAGGGCCTCCTGCAGATCCCATCTTATCAGGAGGTCCATTCCGCACAACATTGGAAGGAGACCTTTAGTGTTGTGGCACCTTTGGAATTCCCTTCCCTTAAACATTAGATAGGCACCATCTGTATTATCTTTTTGGCGTCTACTGAAGACCTTCCTCTTTCAACAAGCCTTTTAAGTGGAGACCTTATCCCAGTCTGTGTCCATGTTGGAATTGCTTTTTAAGATGTTTTTAAAGCTTTTTTCTTAAAAGATATTTTTAAAGATGTTTTGTTTTAATATTCTTTTAAAGATGTTTTTGTTAATCTGTTTTTAAGATGTTTTGGAGTGTTTTTAGTGTTTTGTTTGCCTCTGTTTAACACCTTCTGGGTGGGATATAATAATAATATGTTTATACATACAGTACATACCATGCACTGGTTCTGGTTCTGGTGTATAGCACCCTATCCAGCTTGGAATCAGGATACCCCTTACATACTCAATTGATGTCTGCGCTCTGCAGGTGGAGGCCTCCTGCAGATACCATTTTATCAGAAGTTCTGTTCCACACAATATAGGAATTGGGCCTTTAGTATTGCGGCATCTACCCTTTGGAATTCCCTCCCCTTCAATATTAGGCAGGCACCATTTCTGTTGTCTTTTCGGTGCCCATTGAAGACCTTCCTCTTCCAACAAGTCTTTGAAGTGCAAATCTTTCCCAGTCTGCATCTGTATTAGAAGGGTTTTTAGATGTTTGAATTGTTTTCATTGCTTTTGTGTTTGCTGCCTAGGGCTCCCTTGGAAGGAAGGGCAGGAAATCAATAAATATATATGAGTATAAGAAGAGCCACGATGGATGGTATTCTCACTGCACATGCAGAGTTCCACTCATGCAAGAGGACCTCTCCTTCATCTTTTCCCATGCGCCCTCAAAATCTGCTCTGCTGGGCCCTCCAACCCTCTGGAGCAGAACTTGGGGGAGGGGTGCGGGGCTGCAAGGGAGGGGAGAAAAGATGGACATTCTATTGGGCAAGCTGAGGTCTGCTGTGCTAGTGGAACAGCAACACAGAAAGGATGATGATGGTGGTTTTATTTATTAAATTACTATCCAATCCTTCTTCCCAAAGGAGCCCAAGGTGGTAAATCCTAAAACATGAAAGCAGTACAATTAAAAATAAAATAAAAAAATACTTAAATTTTTTAAAACAATTTGTGGAAGGGCTGTAGTGACAGAGCACCTGCTTTGCAACTAGAAGGTTCCAGGTTCCATCCCCAGCATTTCCAAATATAGCTGGGAGAGACTACTGCCTGAAACCTGGAGAGCTGCTGCCAGTCAGTGTAGACAATACTGAGCTAGATGGACCCAATGGTCTGACTCCGTATAAGACAAGTTCCTATGTTCCTGTGAAATTAAAAACATCTAAATGCATTTTAAAACAATCATACTCCCACAGCTAAATTATCTCAAGGTTGCCAGGAACAGCTTCTTTCAGGCAACGAGTGCTTGCATAAACAGGAGTGTTATTGTTCTCCTGAAAGTTAATATTGAGAGACAGATAGATGCACCTCACCAGGGAGGGCATTCCACAAACGGGGAGCCACCACGGAGAAGGCCCTGTCATGAATAAATGCTAATTGGGCAGCAGACACTTCAGCCTCCTGCTTCCTGTAGTGGCCAACCAGCTGCCTCTTGGGAAGCCTGCAAGCAGAACATGAAGGCAATACCCCTCTCCTGTTGTTCCTGCTCAGCGGCTGGTACTCAGAAACACACAGCTTCTGAACCTGGGGGATCCATAGAGCCATCGTGGTTCAGTGGAGACTGGTCCATTAGGGCAAATGGGGCACTGCCCCACCAACCTCAGCCTGTCCCCAGACAGTCCCCACCTGCCTGCCTTCTTATTTACAGTTAGTTCAGGGGGTGGCACTGGCTGTCAGACATCCGCTTCCTTAGTCTCAGTGTTGCCCTTATAGAGCTCAGCATGGAGGAGGGTGGGGATACAGCTAGAATTGCTTGGCTCTGCTGCCTCTCCTTGGCTCTGGCTCCACATACTGTTTGGACTTCCTGCCTTCCACCCTACCAGTCCCAATTGGCACCAGCCACCACTGTTGTGGCTAATAGCAGACAGGACCGACAACAAAATGTTGCTGTATGGAGTGCTCTCGCTCACGGTTTCAGCCAGCTACTTCTGCTTCCAAGGTATTCTGTTCCATTCCCCATCTCCTCCACTGGTTTTATGTCCACACGCCCAACAGTCAGCCAGCATTCCATGCCTGCTGAGCATGCTCATTAGACTGCTTTGGAGGATTTCCTCATCTCTGCCTTAGAGTCTCCCTCTCACCTCAGGTAGCTGTGACTTTGCTTTTAGAAATACAGCACAAAGAGGGCACAGCACATGGTAAACGAGTGCCAAGGGATAATAGAAGTAACAAAAGCTGAAGAAACACGTGAGGCATGTCTGAATGGTACAATCCAGTTGCTCTGAAATGCAGCGGTTATTAGCAGATGTCCAGGAAGCAGCTGTCCTGACCCAGGAAAGGTTACATAGGACTTTAAGTCCTTCTGGGAGCAAATTAAAGCATGGAAAGTTTCTTAAGGAGCAGCACTTGGAATGCTGTGTTGACTTTCCAGGTATCTCATCCTGATTGTAAGATTGGGATCAGTGCCACTGAACCCAAAGGACCGTTGGTTCTAGGCCCAAAGGAAACTTGACCTGATTTTTTAAAAAGAATATTTTTGGTGGTCGTCTCTGTAGGGGTGATTAGTCGGGATGTCCAGGCCGAGCTATCTCTTATCAATCTGTATGGCTTTCTTTATGCCAGTTGTTGGGAACCTTTGGCCCTCCAGATGTTGCTGAACTACAACTCCCAACAGGCCCAGCAAGCATGGCCAATGGCTGGGGTTGATGGGAGTTAGAGTTCAGCAACATCTGGGGGACCAAATGTTCCCCACACCTGCATTATATAGCTCTGCCTGCAACCAAATCCAGCTAGCCATCCCTGATCTTCACTTTCTGCCTGTACTGCAGCTATTAAAGTCATATGAGGGGGAAAAGATGGTGCCCTTAAGTAAGACCACCCTGGCTTGATTTTTGCAGTCGGTGCAATTTGGCACAATTGGGAGGAAACAATGCCAAAAACTGATAGATAAAAAAGAAATTTCCATTTGTCTTTTGTCATAAAGGCCTTCTGCAGGGAACTAGGCCCATCTGGCTCATATCAAAGTTGGGATGGATCTCGAAACTTTGGTGACTTGTCATCTGCTCCTCAAAGTACAGAACATGCTGTGAAATTTGGATGCTTTATGTTGACATGTGTGCTCCTTCGGCTTCTTTTCCAAGAGATTACTGGTGTGGGCGGGGGGAATATGTTGACAATAAGGACCCACCTGTGCTATACATTTAAAGCAGTATCATACCGCTTTAAACAGGCACGGCTTCTCCCAAAGAACCCTGGGAACTGTAGTTTGTTGAGGGTGCTGAGAGTTGTTAGGAAACCCCCTATTCCTCTGACAGAGAGTTACAATTCCCAGAGTGGTTTGAAATTCATTCCTTTTTCCCAGGGAACTCTGGGAATTGTAGCTGTGAGGGGAATAGGGGTCTCCTAAGAACTCTTACACATCCATATTTCTATTTCTCTCTGTCTCCTGCTAAAGGTTGCAAAGTGCAGACTTTACTCATTCTGCTCCTCTGTCCCAGAAGAGGAAGCAGACTCTGCCTTGTTTGTGTTACCTTCCATGTGTAGCTGATGTTGTAGTCGTAGTGTTGTTTGGCAGACATTTTGTGTCAGACACTGGCTTCCAAACTTTTTTTCCCCACGGACTACCTGAAAATTGCTGAGGGTCTTAGCAGATCATTTAATGATTTGCCTGCCTGTTGTAGCAATTGTAGTGGGCTGTGCTAGATGCTGTATGTGTTTAAATTGTGGTTGTTGGGTTCTTGGCTTCTTTTATTGTATTTTACCGTATTCCATAAAATTCTAATGCAGTGCAATGAAATACAATATAAGAAATAAAGGAAACAATAAACAATGCAGGTTAAAATTAGTATGAATATTTCATGGGGTGGATGTGCTTTCTTCCACCTTCAACCACAAATCTACAGACACACTGCAGACCAGCTGAATGAAGCCAGAGGTTCATGGACCACAGTTTGGGAACCCCTGGTCCAAGAATCCAGAACTGCAAAAATCACAGTGGTGCTATTCCCTGTCTCCAGAGTAGCTTGCTTATTATTCAACATTTATTGATCTTAAGGAAAAGTACCCAGGGTGACTTGCAACATAAAAACAAATCATCAATGAATACAGTAAAATTATACATCTCTGCACCTCTGGAAACACTGGTATTTCTTGCATAGCTAGCATTAAGTAGGATCAAAAGGCTTCCCTCAAAGACAGGTTTTTGAGTAACATTAACAAGAAGGCTATAGTCGATTAACTTGGGAGGGGGTTTCTACCATGCGGGAGGATTTTCGTGGCTTTTCAGCCTCAAACACCATAATTCCCTGTTCTAGCAGTGCTTTGTGAGCCTACAAGGTGAATAAGGCTGAAATATGATAACACGTCACTATGTTCCAGGTAACCAAGACAGAGTCAGAGCCAAATTAGACTTTACACAGGAGAAGCAAATAAGAGTTTAGTTGTTTAATTAACAGCAGCTGCAAGAAGCTGTGTATTTGATAGGTAGTACAGTGATATTGGGGGAGGGGGTGGACTGAGTAGAGGCTTTTAACCATTTACCTGTTCAAAATTCCTGCTCTCTCATCTATAGGGAAAGCTATGTTTTAACCTTCCCTCTGTGGGTAAAAAAAAGCAGCTGGGGGAGGGAGGGAAGGGGGGTTCAATTTTGAGCAGGAAAATCAGCAAAGGGTTAACCAGGCCCTCACCCTGCTGATGGCAGCTTCCTGTTTTCATTTTTTTTAAAAAATCTGGAAATTGTTATTTGTTTATTGAACAGTGAGGGCCCTTCCAGATGTCAATTTTATTGTGCATTCATGTTGCTTTGTGCTCATGATGCTATTGGGGTGGTCATACATGATCCCACTTTCATTATTATTATTGATGACTGTGCACGTTTTGGGGCAGTCATACTAAGAACGTAAGAAGCGCCTGATGGATCAGGCCAGTGGCCCATCTAGCCCAGCATCCTGTTCTCACAGTGGCCAGTCAGATGCCCATGGGACGCCTGGAAGCAGGACTTGAGTTTGCTGCCCTGGGCTTCTTCTGGGAGGAAGGGCAGAATAGAAATTTAATAAACAAATAAATAAAAAACATGCAGAAAAATCGTTAAATGATCCGCCAAAACCCCCAGCAATTTTCGAGTTGTCCGTGGAGCATAAAGTTTGGGATCCGCTGGTGTAGAATCTCTGTATCTGTCTCAGATTTTGAAAACAAAGATAGAACATCTTGATTAAAAACCTAAGAACATAAGAAGAGCCAGATGAATCAAGCCAGTGGCCCATCTAGTCCTGTTCTCACAGTGGCCAACCAGATGTCTATGGGACACCCACAAGCAGGACCTGAGTGCAAGAGCACTCTCCCCTCCTGCGGTTTCCAGCAACTGGTATTTGGAAGCAGACTGTGTCCGACTATGGAAGCAGAGCATAGCCGTCATGGCTAGTAGCCATTGACAGCTTCATCCTCCATGAATTGGTCTAATCTTCTTTTAAAGCCACCCAAGTTGGTGGCCATCACTGCCTCTTGTGGGAGCGAACTCCACAGTTTAACTATGCGCTGCATGAAAAAGTACTTTCTTTTGTCTGTCCTGAATCTTCCAACATTCAACTTCATTGAATGCCCATGTTTTGAGAGAGGGAGAAAAGCTTTTCTATATCCACTTTCTCCAGGCCGTGCATCATTTTATACACTTCTGTCATGTCACTTCTTGCTCGCCTTTTCCCTAAACTAAAAAGCCCCAAATGCTGCAACCTTTCCTCATAGGGGAGTCTTTCCATCCCCTTGATCATTCTGGTTGCCCTTTTCTGAACTTTTTCCAACTCTACATTATCCTTTTTTGAGGTGAGGCGACCAGATACTGCTTCATTTCCAGTTGGTGCATGTCCTTCATGCTGAAATCCCGTAACATCTCATGTCACAAATATTCTGGGATTGTTTGTTTGTTTTGTGTTTCCCACTTCTGTTGGTGTTGTCGCTCTGTAGCCCAGGGCTGGATTATCCATTAGTCTTAGTAGGCTGAAGCCTAGGGGCCTGGAGCTCTTGAGGGCCTGTGCATAAGCTAAAAAAATTATAATATAGATTTTTCATTATGTACAAAAAGAAAATGTTTGCACTTTGCAATCGCATTCATAACGTTCTAAAGGGATGGCTTAAAAGACATAATGCACACCAGCCAAATAAAAACAGTCCATTAAACATTTTATGTTTCATAATTATACTGCGCCTGCGTGCTGTGCCGATATTTAGTATTGTAAATATTTAGTATTTAGTGCTACACGCGTGCATTGCTGCCATCAACCAAGATGGCGGCAGAGGCTTCAGCCCCTTAGGGAAACCTCAGCCGCCATCTTGATTGATGGCAAACCTGTGGTTTTTTTGTGTGTGTGAATGATTGAGCTGTTAGTGTTTATGTGTCTTTAGTTGGAATGTGTTGGAACGATTTAATATTATTTGAGTGTATTTTGTGTATGTTTACTGTATTTGTATTATTGATCAAGTGTGTGTGTGTGTGTGTTTTGTGTGTTTTATTATTCGTGTGAATGTGACTCGGTGTCTGTGTATTGGTGCTTTTATCTGTTTTAATATGTGCCTGGGAGAATGTATTATACACCAACCGGGGAGACCTTCAGGGGCCCCAATTAGCATAGTGACGGGTAATGGGAGGTATGGTGTTGTGAGGAGGACTTGTCAGGTAAGGGGAACCCGTCCCAGACAAGTAGTGTCTGTGACCCGTTCCGGTTCTCCTCATATCCCCAGGACTGCTGGTTGTCCTATCAGTCAGCCTTCGGATCCCCATATGCTGCTGTTAAACGCCAGGTCGGTCCAGCATAAGATCTCCCTTGTTCATGATTTAATTGTGGACGAGGCGGCTGACCTGGCGTGCATAACCGAGACCTGGGTGGGTGATACAGGAGGAGTTGCTCTTTCCCAGCTTTGCCCACCTGGGTATACGGTTCAGCATCATGGTAGAGCCGAAGGTCGGGGAGGCGGGGTCGCCGTAGTCTATAGGAGCTCTTTCTCACTCACCGAGCACCCTGTACAGGTGACGACTGGATTGGGGTGTCTCCACCTTGCGCTGGGCCACAGAGACAGGCTGGGAATTTTGTTGGTGTACCGCCCGCTCTGCTGCCCAACAAATTCCCTAACTGAGCTGACAGAGGTAGTCTCGGAGGTATTGTTGCAGTCCCCTAGACTGCTGGTACTGGGGGACTTCAACATCCATGCCGAGACTGCTTTATCTGGGGCGGCTCAGGACTTCATGGCGTCCATGACAACCATGGGGCTGTCTCAGTTTGTTACTGGCCCGACGCATGTGTCGGGACATACCCTTGACTTGATCTTCGCCACTGGACAGGGAGATGGTGATCTGGAGGTTGGGGTTTTTTCATCTACCCCATTGTCATGGACAGATCACCGCTTGCTGAGGTGTAGGCTCACGGCGACCCTTTCCCTCTGCAAGGGTGGGGGACCTATTAAATTGGTCCGCCCCCGGAGACTAATGGATCCTGAGGGTTTCCAAAGGGCTCTGGGGGATTTTCCGACTGAGAAGACTGGCGCTCCTGTTGAAGCTCTGGTTGAACTGTGGAATACGGAGCTGACCCGGGCGGTTGACACGATCGCTCCCATGCGCCCCCTCCTATGTAGAGCTCATGCAGCCCCATGGTATACCCCGGAGCTGAGAGTGATGAAGCAAGAGAGGAGGAGGCTTGAGTGCAGATGGAGGCAGACTCCCGACGAATGCAATTATGCCTTGGTAAGTGCCTGCTCTAAGCGATATACAGCAGCGGTGAGGGCAGCAAAAAAGAGATATTTTGCTGCCAGTATTAAGGCATCACTCTCCCGCCCAGCGGAGCTTTTTAAAACTGTACGAGGGCTTTTACATCTTGGCCCTCGGGATACTATAGATTCATCTGTAGCCCGCTGTGATGAGTTCGCTGGACACTTCCAGGACAAGATCGCTAGCATTCGTCGGGACTTAGACTCCAATATTATAGCAGCTGGATTCAATGAAGCATCCAGAACACGGTCTTGTCCTTATTTATTGGATGAGTTTCAGTCTGTGCAGCTTGAGGATGTTGACAAGATCCTTGGACTGGTGCGGGCGACCACGTCGGTGCTGGATCCTTGCCCCTCTTGGCTGGTGAAAGCTGGTAGGACCGGAACCACCGACTGGGCCAAGGAGGTAATTAATGCCTCTTTGTGAGAGGGAGTGGTCCCTGACTGCCTAAAAGCGGCGGTAGTGAGACCACTCCTGAAGAAACCCTCCTTGGACCCAGATAACTTGAACAACTATAGACCTGTGGCGAATGTTCCGTTCCTGGGCAAGGTTCTGGAGCGGGTGGTGGCCGGCCAGTTCCAAGGGCTCTTGGATGACACTGATTATCTCGATCCATTTCAATCTGGTTTTAGGCCTGGGTTTGGTACCAAAACAGCCTTGGTCGCCCTGTATGATGACCTTTGTCGGGAGAGGGACAGGGGGAGTGTGACTCTGTTGATTCTCCTTGATCTCTCAGCTGCTTTTGATACCATCGACCATGGTATCCTTCTGGGAAGACTCACGGAGTTGGGAGTTGGGGGTACTGCTTGGCAGTGGCTCCGCTCCTACTTGGTGGGTCGCCACCAGAAGGTAGTGCTTGGGGAACATTGCTCGATACCCTGGACTCTCCATTGTGGAGTCCCGCAGGGATCGGTTCTGTCCCCCATGCTTTTCAACATCTACGTGAAGCCGCTGGGCGCAGTCATCAGGAGTTTTGGAGTGCGTTGTCACCAGTACGCTGATGACACGCAACTCTATTTCTCCTTTTCATCTTCTTCAGGTGAGGCTGTCAACGTACTAAACCGTTGCCTGGCCGCGATAATGGATTGGATGGGAGCTAACAGACTGAAGCTTAATCCAGACAAGACCGAGACACTGTTAGTGAGTGCCTTCTCTGCCCAGATGGTGGATGTTCACCCTGTTCTGGATGGGGTTACACTCCCCTTGAAAGAACAGGTTCGTAGCTTGGGAGTTCTTATCGACTCTTCCTTGTCTCTTGAGGCTCAGGTAGCCTCAGTGGCAAGGAATGCTTTCTACCATCTCCGATTGGTAGCCCAGCTACGTCCCTATCTGGACAGTGACGACCTCGCCTCAGTCGTTCATGCTCTGGTAACTTCTAGATTGGACTACTGCAATGCGCTCTACGTTGGGCTGCCCTTGAAGACAGTTCGGAAACTACAGTTAGTCCAGAATGCAGCGGCCAGATTGTTGACGCGGACAAGAAGGTCCGCTCATATTACACCCGTTCTGGCTCGTCTCCACTGGCTTCCTATTTGTTTCCGGGCTAAATTCAAAGTGCAGGTTTTGACCTATAAAGCCTTACACGGCATGGGACCGCAATACCTGGTGGAGCGCCTCTCCCAATATGAAACTACCCGTACACTGCGCTCAACATCTAAGGCCCTCCTCCGAGTACCATCCCATCGAGAAGCTCGGAGGGTGGTGACTAGAAATAGGGCCTTTTCGGTTGTGGCTCCCGAACTATGGAATGGTCTCCCCGATGAGGTGCGCCTGGCGCCGATGCTGCTATCTTTTCGGCGCCAGGTGAAAACCTTTTTATATTCCCAGGCATTTTAATGCGTTTTATTATATGTATTGTTGTATTTTGCTGCTGTTTGATTATTTTTGTTTACCTTTGTTGGCTTGATTTTATTGTATTATTGTATTTATATATTCCTGACTGTTTTATTTTATGTACACCGCCCAGAGAGCCCTTGGGCTTAGGGCGGTATATAAATTAAATTAAATAAATAAAATAAATTTTAAAAAAGTGGAAAAATAGGTGAATATTGCCTAAGAGGAGAAGGGGGCCCCAAACACCAATCAGCCTAGGGGCCCTCCTCAGCTTAAACTGGCCCTGCTGTAGCCCCTCCAGACAGCAGTAATGTGGCAGCATTGGGGAAGCATCTCTGAACAACCCATAAAGAAGAATAAATCCATAACTAATGCCCTAATATTGTGTCAAGAACATGTTGCAGAATACAATATAACACTAGTCTGGAGGGGGCCCAAAATTTGATCCTCAGTCACAGCAGAACCGTGCTAGAGCAGCTCCCTGTGCAACCTCCCACAGTTCATGACAGTTACTTTGCCTGTCCTCTGAGATGAAAAGCCCTACATGAGGGCCAGAAAGCATGGTGCTCTCAAAATGTTGCTGGACTACAACTCCCTTTATCCTTGGCTGGGACTGATGGAAGCTGGAGTCCAGCGACATCTGGAGGCACCACGTTGCCTATCCCTGCCATGATCCAGCCTACTGAAAGCCCAAGCCCTGCCCCAGCTGAAAGTTTATCAACAATTTAAAGGGACAGTGCTTGGAGTCTGGCCCACCACTAGCCCAGTGGTGCCTCCATGTCAGCTGGAGCATCTTGGACAGCTCCTTGAAAGTTCGGACTAAAGCCTGGAGTGGATTACTGCCCCACTGACATGAAGCCACCAACCGCCGCTCCACTAGCCCTTTCCTATAAAGGGAAGAGGGACGTCACATGGGAGGTGAAGCCTGAGGCCTCAAAGTCCAGGAATGGCAGCCTTTCTCAAACAGGCCTGTGAGTCAGAGTGGGTGGATGGGTCCTGGGGTTCAACCTGCCTCTTCACTGGCTGAGGCAAGCCACTGTCGGCTCCTAGGGAGGACGGGGAGCAGCCTGCCGGGAAGTCGGGCTGCCCTCCAGACAGTAACAATTGGCAGACCAGTCCTGCTTCCCTGGCCTTTCGTTACCACTGTCACAACGTATCTACAACCTACCCAGTGAAGCACCCACTTCTTGGTTGCCCCTGGGATGGATGGATGCCTATGGCTTCGCTCCTGCCCTCATAGACATTTGCACTGCCTCACACAAAACAGTAATGTTCACAACCCCCACAATATTTTCCCATGTTCCATTTTTGGCAGAACGTTTTCTGCATGATAGACATTTTGGAATGACCACACCTCAGTGTTGTTGCATCACCCTACAGAAATACAGTAGCTTGGAGCTCTTGGAAATGTTAAGCTCCGAACAATTTTTTTTTATTTGGATTGAGAATTGTTTAACCCTCTCTTATATGCTGGAGTTTAGGAGGCATGGAGCATTTCTTCCTTCCCTCCTCATTCCACTTTTTTTCTTTCCATTGCGTTACTGGCTGGTTTTTTTGGGTTTTGATTATGTATATTAGGATGTGCCTTTGACATAAAGGCTGCCTTGACAAATCTTCATCTCAAGAACTGTCAGCCTTTCCCAGCCTCAGTTGTTTCGTTAATGAGAAAGAAATGGATAATGTTCACAAGGCATTTATATCGACCGACCACGGGCTTTGGACAAATCAACAGAGGCAATTCAGCCTCCTCTCTATCACCTGCTAGCAAAAGGAAGAGTTTTCTACTGGCTAGTCTGTATAGAAGGTGAAGGTAGTATGACAGAGGCATTTTTGCCCATGGTGTCCAATTCATTCCACCATCAAAAACAGATTTTGCAAGTGTTTGTAGTACTTTGGTTAGTAAAAAGAGGTCTGTAGTCCAGGAATGAGACACCAGACATAGAAGGACATATAGGGCAACCACTTATATGTCATCAGAAGGGGGGAGAAAAAAAGGATGGTGATTTACACACAATTTACATATGCTAATTTATAGGTATAGATGCAAATTTAGCAATAATTACCATCATTTAAATGGAAGTATAATACATCTCACCATAATGAAGAAGACTGTAGCAAGGTGACATGCTTGCCTGCTCAGTCGGCTGTCTGATGGATAACTGGTGATGGGCAGCGTCAAGACCTTTGCTGCTCTTCCTTCTGTGGGTTTTTTCTTTGTAACTGCACTTGGACCGGACTCCCTTTCAAACAGAGGACTGTTCGCTGAAAAGCAGGATGCAGATCGCCACCTTAAGTGCAACGTATGTAGATCTTACAATAAACTCTTTTGCAAACACTCCTGGCATCTCCCTTTACTGCCATGAGGAGTAGTAATTTATCCCTAGTGCTTATCCTGTTTTCAGTCCTGAAATAAAGAAATTAAGAAGAGCCCTCTTGTCCAGCATTCTGTTCTTCGTGTGGCCAACCAGATGTCTTTGGGAAGCGTGCAAGCAGGACCTGAGCACAAGAGCACCCTTTCCTCCTGCAGTTTCCAGCAACTGGCCTCCAGAAGCATAGCCGCTGTGGCTAGTAGCCATTGATAGCCTTATCCTTCATGTATTTGTCTAGTCCTCTTATACATAAGAAGAGAAAAAGTCCTACTCATGCAATTTGAATTAAGCGTGTGAACTGACTCCTTGCCCCCTCCCCCGCAGAGCAGATTAACTTATTCCTATCGCCAAATTCGAAATGTTTTCCTTGTCATCCATGACCACTCCTGATTGTCTCATAATCTATGCTGCTCTGCACTACGCTGCAATCTGATGCAATCTGAAACATGACCGTCTTTTTTTGTCAATTGTCATGTGGTCCTTCTGAGCCACTTTTAAGTGGTTACTTACTCATACCATAAGCAACATTCCTGTGTCTCTTTCTCCCCTTCCCCCCCCACATCTTCAATAGGCTCGGCTAACATCAATGACCGCAGCATGCTGGGAAAGCGAGACAGTGAGATGGCCATCATTGTGCAGGATACGAACACCATTCCTTCCGTGATGGATGGAGAAAACTACGAAGCTGGAAGATTTGCTCAATCTCTCCGCCTTCAGTGCTTTAGGTACTACTGCTGCCAAAAGCTGCTTTGCTAAGAGTCATGCTGCAACTTAACAAAGTGTTTTGAATTGATTCATCATATGAGTTTTACAGCACAATCCTATTCATGTATACTCAGAAATAAGTTCCATTGAGTTTATTATTATTATTGTTGTTGTTGTTGTTGTTGTTGTTATTATTATCATCATTCCCCAATAAGTGAGTACAGGCAAGGCTGGCAGCAGACTGCAGCGGGCCTTCGAAGGCAGTGGCAGCACTACCGCTGCCAAGGGCTTAAATAGGCCCAGCATGTTAGCACACTGTGTGTGCATGCCTACCATCACCCAAGATGGCAGTGGGGCATGTTGATATCCCCGCTGCCATCTTGGGTGATGGCAAGCCTGCACTTGCTAACGCAGTGACGCAGCAAAGTGGAAAGTGATGTGGCCAGTCCTTCAAGGCAAAGGGGGGGTGCTGCCCATTAGGGTGACTCCCGCTCCACAATCTGCACCAGCGTCGGGTCGTGGGGCGCAAACTCTGTGACCCAGTGCTAGCGTGGATTGCACAGCAGGAGCTACACCTGCCCAGCAGCAAGGGCCCCTCTCAGCAGAGACCCTTGGCCAATACCCAACCTTGCTGCCTGCTGGTGCCGGGCCTGAGTACAGGATTGCAGTTGGCACTGTTAGCTGGTGAATCTGTTCATTACAAACACATAGGGCAGGCTTCCAACCTAGTGCCCTGTGGAGTACAGTTCCCATCAGCCCCAGTCAGTACAACCATCTTATATCATTTGGAGTTTGTCATCTAAACCCCCATAATTTTCAGTTTCAAAATCTGCAAGTAGTTTGCAGCAAATATACCCAACTACCATACATACACACCCAAACTATTATGGCTTTTTAATTGTCTTTGTAATATACTGAATTCGGGTTTGAGGGGGTTCAAAGAGTTATGCATCTGCCTTCAGGAGAATGCATCTTTAAATGGCTAAATCTATGATATTTGTTTGAGAAAATATGATGTGGGAACAGAGTGGCCAAACTCTAAACTGGTAATCAGTCTCAATCTGTGGTTGACTTTTGTTGGAAAAAAGCTTTCAAACATCTCCCCAACACTTAGTTTAATATTTCATATTCCTAACTCCTAACTCCAGCGACATGATCTCCACTAGTGTAAAATTCCCATCCTTTTTTTTTGCTCTTTCCCCTGTTCTCAGAGTTGTTCTTGGCAATTCATCAGACCCCAGTGATCTGCAGGATCCTGTTTGTGACAAATTCTTCAAGGAGGTGTGGGTTGCAACAGCTGCGCGCAATGCCACTATTTTTGATAAGGTGAGGTATTTACTCCTGCATTCCACTATTTGTTCCTGAAAGATATAAAGGAGAATGGAGAATGCCCTAGCTTTGCGGGTGAGACATTCAGTGGAGAGGTGATTCTTCTAGAACATTCCATAAGATATTCAGAGCATCAGGGAAAGAAAGATTAACAGCCTTTGAGGGCAATGGACACAAAGAAGCTGGGCGCCATCCTCATATCGGCTGTTACTTACCTAAGTTTGGTTGTTTTCAGTTTTGTCTGCAAAATTCTGACAGAAACCCAAGGGAACATTTTCTCTGAAGTGGAAGGGGTAAGAGATGGAGAACTTATAGTCAGTCAAAATGTGTATATGAACTTTAACAAGGGTTTTCCAAAAGAATCCTGGGAACTGTAGTTTGATGAGCATTTAAAGATGAACCTACCTAATTTGCACTTTCCAAAACAATATGGGGACCAAAACAAACATCCTTCAAAATGTGTACTCCAAATTTTGAAAATGCAGTTCTCCTGCCAAATAACATGTAGAAGAGTACATATACTTGGCTAAAGCATGCATAACAATGCATATGTTTGGGGAAATAACATACAAAAATGCATTGTATTAGGGAAAATTGCTTTGCAAAGATGTGTATGTGAAGCAAAACTGCATACATACTTGTGTATATTGGGAGAAATTAGCAATAAATGCTGATGAATTTTCATGAGGATGTGGTTGTTTTTTTACAAAAATTGCAAAGTGATGTGGAAATATGAAGAACAGAATTTAGGACTGGAAAAATGAGAAACAGAAACTGACAGGTTTCCCCCTTCGTAGTGGGTCCCGAGAGTTGTCTGTCTGAGATCCCTAGCTGTTGGCACAGAACTACAGTTCTCTGGGAGAGATAATGGCCATTAAACTAGCTGGGTAAGTCTCTGGTGTAGATGAGCCCTTGGAAATACTTTTGTGCTCACACCCCTTTTCTTCATCCATCACCTTTTCAATTAGGTTTTCCGATGTCTTCCCAGTGATGAAGTAACTAACTTAGCCCAGTTACGGGAGTTCATCACTAAACCGAAGCTTGCTTGCGAGAATCCTGCTAAAGCAGCTGAAGAACTCAAAAAGATCCATGGATTTCTAGTCCAGTTTCCCTTTCGTTTCCTGGATGAAGAGAATTTGCTTCCCTCTGTTGGGACAAAAGAATCTATGGTGCCCATGGAGACTTGGACTTAAGAGGATCCAGCTTGAGGTTTTTTTGTTTATTTTTTAAAAAAGACACACACACAACAGAGTTCTTTGGAAATCTATTGAAGGGGCTGTGGTTGCATGGAAGCTTTGTGCCATAGGAAGAAAAGTTTGCACCGATCCAAAAGTGCCTTTTGATGGCAGAGTTTCAGAGAAAACAACATACTGAAAATGCTGAAAGCAACTGATAACTGACAAGTTTTGCTCACTGATTAAATGAAGACTATGATTAAGCAACCTGCGAAGGAGGGGAATCGCAAGCCACTTTCTCTAAAGACCACATATCATATTATTCCACGCATGCTTTCTCCACTTGGCTGATGGCCTCAAGTGGAATTCATAAACTCCTTGCCATAAATAACTGGGATTAAGGCATCTGTTTATCCCATCCATCTTTTATACCGACGAATGTTTGGCAACCACCAAGGCCACCACTTATAGGAAGTACCTCTTGTGCCGGGAGAAATGAATTTGCATCCATGTGTCTGGTTTAAGAGCAGCACACTGAACACTTAGCTATCTGCTGTGAACATCCATGTGCTGTAAATGTAATTGTTGCATCTGTGGTGGTTGGTATGCTATTTTAGTAGGTTAAATCTTTGATCCTAGGTTACCTAGCAGAGCTTCTTTTTCTTTTTTTAGAACGCATTTGTTTTGTTCTGTAAATTGGGTGACAAGTGTTAAGAAAACACTGTACAATGCCCCTTTGAGCCTGACTGTGATCACTGTCTATTGAGTAGGTTGTAACAGTTTGCACAGAGCTTCTCAGCTTTTTAGTACTGTATTTAGAACAAGAAATACTTCTAGTCTTAGAGTGCCTGCATGTGTCCCATTACAGCAATATGTGTTGGAACATTCTGAGGCAGTGCTCATGCTCAGTACTAAATAGTTCCCACTGTTTTATGTACTTGGTTGCATAAAACAAAAAAAAAGCATTTTACACAGTGGATTGCAAGGGTGTACAATCCCCCAGGAACAGGGGCAGAGAACTGGTGGACCTCCAAATGTTGTTGGACTCGTAACTCCCATCATCCCAGGCAGCATGACAAATGGTCAGAGATGATGGGAGTTGTTGTCAGAAACATCTGGAGGGCACCAGGTTGGAGGCTGGTCTAGAATATTTACAACCAACCAGTGTCTGGAAACCGCAGGAGGAGAGAGTGCTTTGCACTCAGGTCTTGCTGGCTGGCTGGCTTCCCATTGGGACATCTGGATGGCCACTGGGGAATAGGATGCTGGACTACATGAGCCACTGGCCTGATCCAGCAGGCTCTTCTTATGTTCTTTAGTGGCCTGTTTAGTCTAGCATCCTTTTCACACAGAATGGCCAACCAGATGCCCCAGTCTGAAGCCCACAAGCCAGACCTGTGTGCAAGAGCACTCCCCTCCTGTGGGTTCCACCAACTGGTATTCAGAAGCATACTGCCTCTGACTGTGGAAGCATATATTCTGATGCTACAAATGCTACAGGGATGGTTTCAGAGTTTTTGGTCTGGTTAGGGAGAAAACCTTTTTTGTCGTCCCCCCCCCCGGAACTATAACAATCATATAGCAGAGAAATGTACCCCTTAGCATGAAAGGTTTACAAAAGTAAAATTAAGGCAGAAGGACCATGGCTCAGTGGTAGACCACTTGCTTTGCATACAGAAGGTCCCAGGGTCAACCCCTGACACCTCAGTGTTAAAAGGATTAGGTAGCAGGTGATAGGAAAAGACCTCTGTCAGAGACCATAGAGGGCTATTGCTAGCCAGAGCAGGAAATACTGAGGGAGGCAGACAGATTGTCTGACGTGGGCCAGCTTTCTGTGTTCTTAAAATTCAGTACTTGTTAGTAGTTCAGTGTTATGAACTGCATGTGTTTTTGTGGCAGAAGACTAGTCACACTGAAGCAGGGACAGCAGTTTGGTCCGTTCCTCTGTCCTCTGAGAAACTGTTTATTATTCACACTTGAGCATCAACAGGGTCTACCCACACATTAACGTTTATTTATTTATTTATTTTATTTTATTAAATTTATATATCGCCCCATAGCCGAAGCTCTCTGGGCGGTTCATAACAGTCATACATCAAATACAATAAACCACATATTTAGACAATTTAAAACAACTTTAAAATTTTTAAATTCTTAAAAAAGTTGTTAAAAACAATTTTAACACATACTAAAATGCCTGGGAGAAGAGGAGAGTTTTGACCTGGCACCGAAAAGATAATAATGTTGGCACCAGGCATACCTCATCAGGAAGATTGTTCCATAATTCAGGGGCCACCACTGAAAAGGCCCTTTTTCTTGTTGATACCCTCCGAGCTTCCCTATGAGTAGGCACCCGGAGGAGGGTCTTCGATGTTGAGTGTAGTGTACCGGTAGGTTCATATCGGGAGAGGCGTTCCATCAGGTAATGTGGTCCCGAACCGTATAAGGCTTTATAGGTTAACACCAGCACTTTGAACCGGGCCCGGAAACATATAGGCAGCCAATGCAAGCAGACCAGAATCGGTGTTATATGTTCGGACCGCCGGGTCCCTGTTATCAATCTGGCCGCTGCATTTTGCACGAGCTGCAGTTTCCGAACCGTCTTCAAAGGCAGCCCCACGTAGAGCGCATTGCAGTAATCTAATTTAGAGGTTACCAGAGCATGAACAACTGAAGCGAGGTTCTCTCTGTGTACACCTGAGGCTATAAACTGAGGGCCGTAGATAATTGTTCTGCAAATACCTATATTATATCGGCAGTCTCATCAGAGAGTTGAGTTTGGTTGTGGTTCCATGTTGACCCAGGTTTGGCACACCCAGGTTAGTTGCTGTATAATGTATGCAACATTATATTGCGCTGTTCAGCAATAGGCAAAAAAACAACAGAATCCTAGGATTGTGGAGATGGGAAGGGACCTTAAGACCTGTCCAGTGAATCCACTTTCTGTATATCTGGAACAGTTCTAACAAAGTTTTTTGGAGTGGAGGTTGCCATTTGCTTTTCTTCAATCCCACCTCCTTTCTCCTATAAATGACAATTCTAGCTAGTTTTGAATTAAAACTCTCATCACATTGAAGCCAAACTTCAGTTTGCAACAGTGGGTAGTGTACATGGCTAATTACCAGAAGTGGTGTCATGGCTTGTCAAAAGTCAGCCTATAAGGAAATAAACAAAGCTAATGGACCCATTGCCACCACACAAGACAAGATGATGCCTTCCTCCTATTCCACATATAGAAACCAGCTACACTGGCAGCTTAATCTTATTTGGATGTTGGCAATATAACAGTGTCCTCTATGAGCAGCAAGCTATCTGAGAAGGTGCACGGCTGGATGTGTGGCACACCCAACTGTGTTCTGCAACACCTGTCCATCACCTCCCACCTAGCATCTGCTGCCTGGGGCAACTGTCTCATTCTGCCCAATGGTACAGCCAGCCCTGGATCTGGGACCTACAGTCATAATGGAACACTAAAATGGGTGTTCCTAGCAGTGCAGAAGTGTGATACCATTCAGAAGGGAATGGAGCCTGCAAAGAAAAGGCAGCCCTAGTCCATCTAAGCCCCTTGACCCACCAAAGCATGCTTCATGGGTTTTTCAAACCCCAACTGCAGTTATAGTTTAAAACCTGTAGTCTTCCTCCACTTCTTCTAGGTTTGTTTCACTTATCTGCTGAGCAGTGATCCTCAAGCCCACTACTGGTAGACTGTTTCAGAGCTGCACCAAAACATCCAGCTTTTTCTCCAGGCCCCAAAATTTTGAGTTTTTAATGGGTCATGGTATGTAAAAAAACAATTTAGACATAGGCAGCAGCCCCACGGGAAAGCATAATTTCTTCTTCCTAGCTCACTCTTGCAGAAACAAGCTTGATAGGAAGATTGCATGGATGTGCCTGGAGCTGGCACAGCAACTGACCCTGGAATTACCTGATACCATCATATGACAGTGGGGCCAGTTCAGGATCCAGCAAATCCCAGGCTGGCTCAGCCCCTCCCCACAACAGGGTGCCCCTTTTTGAGGCTTTCTGTGGGCTGCCAGCACTGGCACCTCTGCCTGCCTATTCAAAAGGTAGGGCTGGGGCTTTTACACTCAGAGTGGTACTGGCATCACTCCGTGGGTGGAAGCCAGCAGGGCTAGGCAGGGGGACGCTTCTGCCCAATCCACAGAGACCCCAATGCCAGTGTTATGATTAAAAAGGGAAATTATCTGTACAGTGTTGACTTTGCAACAGGCCTTAAAGTCCTTGGTGATGCATTGTATGTTAACATTTTTGTTGTCATAGTACATCATAGTCCAATTTAAGCAGCACTTCTAGTTACTGATGCATCTCTGACCACATGATGATTACCTGGGGCACCCCCAGTCATACTGGAAGCCAGAAAGAGCAAACCTGAAGGAAGCTGCAGTTCGTGTCCGTGGGGAACTGCTCTCTTGTCCAAAGTCCAGTGGCAATGGTCGGTAGTATTTATTTGAGACCTGCCCAATTACAGTCTCCATCACTGATGGTGGTGTTGCTGCTTCATTGCCAGTCCTACCCTATCTTCTTCTGGAGAGACACAGGAAATTGTTACTCACGATATGCATCTGTCCCCTAAGAATTAGATAAATGAGGTTGTACTATATCCTTTAGCTTTAAAAGATTGTGACAGGGTTTTTTATAGACTTGCACCTAAAACATAACTGGCACCTCTGTTTTCGTTTTAAGCACCTTGTTGTCTATATCATAGGCAATTTCATTAGGCATAGGACAGTCTAGTGCTTTACATTATGCTGATAAATAAGAAACACTTAACATTCCTCAAGGGCAAGCCAGCTGCCCAGCTTAGTTGCAAGTTGCTTCAGTGCCTAGCATTTTATGTTGTTAATTCATAGCATGGACAGAAATCACATGCGTTTTTTAAAGTCAGTGAATCGGAAGTCTGTCTTGATCTTTCCATAATTTATGCACAGCAGCCTTTTAGGAGAGAAACTGAATGGCTAATGTGCGTCTCTGTAATGTACTGTACAATGCTTATGATTTCTCAGGAAGCATCGGCTTTTTAAATTCTTTGTTGCTGCTGTTTGCGGTGAACTTTGAGGACGACTGGATTGTGGGAAAATCAGGTCGATGCAGAGGACTACTGCATTGTGAATCTTTTGTTGTAGATGGAATGGGTCACCTTAGTGGGTTCAGTTCAGCACATACTATTTTGCATAATGCCAATATTCCAGGTCAGGGGTCGCCAAAGTGGTGCCTACCACTACCTCCTACAATGCCCATGAAAGGTTTCAGTGAATATCCCCTCAAAAAAACCACAATACACAAGGCACTTTGTTCTTCCTGCTCAGTGCCTGTTTGCCTTGGCGCAGCCTCTCCTACTGTGAAGCTGTCATGCCACTCTCCCATGCCAGCCATTTTGGCACCCACAGCACTTTCTGAAAATTCCAGAAGTGTCCGCTGGCCCAAAAAGGTTGGCAGCCCCTCTTCTAGGTCATGCGTGGCCAATATGTGGCATGGGGTGCAGGGAGCAAGGACAGGAGAAGAGCAAGCAATCCTGCCTGCCTTTCCCATAGTGCACTGCTGGCTGCTGTCCAGGCTGAGCAGACTAGAAGCAAAGCCACAGTGAGGCATTGAGTGTTATCACATTATCTCATTCTTTGGCATTATCATGTCCTTTGGACTTCACTTGTGCAGCACTTGCCCCAAAAGGTTTGCCGCTACTGTAATCTGGGCTGTGATTGTCGTGTGAGTAATTTGGAAATTGTAGTTATTATAGACTATGTTGCTGATGCTTGCTTTGTAGCCTGAAGGCCTTATAGTGAATACTGCTGTATCAGGTGCACTATAGAATCACTAATGTCAAGAGTCTAATTTAAAGAATTAAATAGATTCACCATACGAAATGACAGAAGCACTAAGTTTAGAATTGCAAAGAGAAGTACAGGATTTATTGGCATGCATCTATACCTATGTGTTATAGAGGAGCTTGACTATCAAGATAATATCCATCGATAGACTACTCCTGAATGGGAATGTGCTAGAATTTCACCCAATTCAGATTTCGCACCGAATTCCCATTAATTTGCTTATTCTCTAGCACTGCAGATGAGATTTTTATGTAGTGATTTTCCACAGCTATTTTCAAAAAGAGCTTTTTAAAGAAAAAATATACCTCTAAAATACCAATATTAAGAACCATAATGTTATCAATATTTCCTTTCATATCATAGAATCATAGAATAGTAGAGTTGGAAGGGGCCTTTAAGGCCATCAAGTCCAACCCCCTGCTCAATGCAGGAATCCAAATCAAAGCAGCCCGACAGATGGCTGTCAGTGTTTCCTTTCAAAAAATTGATATTTCCTTTCAAAATATCAAGATTAATATCAATATTTTTGCACGGGGAAAAACAGATTGGTAAAAGCCATGGCTAGCAGACAAAGGATGAACTTGAATCAATACCAGCCTGTTAGGTTGACCCGATGCTTTCGATCTGGCACCGCCCAGCAGTTCCCATCCCTATTCCTGAATTTGGCTGGTCCTTTGGATCATTCTTATAGGAGCTGCAGACAGTCGTCCCAGAGAGAATTTACATGGCTCCTAGACAAATGTCAAACTAGACTGTAGAATTCATGCCCAATTTATAGCCATTTAAGCTTATATAGTTAATTTGCTTCACAAAGCTCTTCTTTCTCTCGTTAACTGTCTGTTCTGTCTGTTACTTTGCCATGAATTAATGATTCCAAATTGTAGTGGCTTCCAACTACAGGCAGGCCCCGCTTATACAGCAGGTTCCGTTCCGGACTGCCACCGTAAAGCGGAAATTGCTGTAAAGCGAAACCCATTGAAAATAATGGGGCACATTCTGCGAAAATGTCGCAAAAGCGCAAAAATGGCCTTAAAACGGAGAATTTCCCCTCATTGAAAGCCGCTGCATCAGCAGAATGCCGGAAAATGGAATGCCGGTAAGCGGGGCCCTACTGTACAAACCTGCCATAATTTAAATTTTATTTTATTAAAATTGATCTAGAAACAACTCTGTAGCATTGGATTCCTTGGATATAGGTGCTTGTTATTTCGCATTAATTTATGAAGGCTTCCCTAGAGGACTGTTAGTCATGTCATGGCAAACTTTCTGGCTGTGGTTCTGTTCAGCTTACTTACCCAGTTCAGACTTAACTCTTTCTCTTTCTCGACTGACTACCCACAATCAGTCATGCCTTTTTACTTTTTTACCTTTTTTTTTTTTACACTGAAGTGTGTCTAGACCATTGGTAAATCACTCCAGTTTGTGTAACCTTTCTGGATTAGGCTCTTAGTGTTTTGTTGACTTTGAATTCTTCCTGTTTCCATCTATATACCTATTCCCTTGTAAGGATGGGGGAGAAATTTGTTTTGGTTTGCATTTTGGTGCAAATTACCATACACAGCAATCCTTTGAAATTCACACTTCTCTGAATTTTGCTATGCAATTCTCCAACCAAATAATGTGTACAAAAAAAGTATATGAGAGGAAAGAATGTATAAAGATGCATATATTAGTGATAGCATACAAAAATGCATGCATTATGTTAGGGGAAACCGCTTACAAAAATGTGTATATTAGGAGAAATGCACACTCAAATGCTTTAAAAAGAATCACAAATTGATAACAGAAATGTGGCAAACTAAATTTAATATTCGAAATATGAAGAGCGGTAAGAAACCAAAACTGACAGATTGTTCATCCCTATTCCCATAGAGACTTATGAGGTGGCCATTGGTCCCAATTTGCTGCGTGAGAACCCCATGATTTTTCCAGCCTACCATGCCAGTTACTGGAGGATAAGCACTAGCTGTGTGCAGGTGCCATGTGTCTTGGAGAGGAGCTATACTTCATTTCAGGCAAAAGGGTCCAGGTTTGATCCCTGATATCTGTAGCTAAACAGGAGAGCTCTGCAAGTCAGAGTAAACGATTCTGGACTAGACGCATCAATTGTATAAGATAGCTTCATGTGTTCATGTGACTTAGAAGGCCTTGGCTTGCTGAACATCATGTGGATATGCCCCATCATGCTAAGAATGCAGCTGGTAGAAGGTCAATTGTATCATACAATTTGTTATTCTAAGAAGTTCAATGGGTGCCATACCCTTTGCTCCTGCTTTGGAACTGCAAGAATCACTTCTGCCCATGCACCAAGGTTACCTAAAATGTTATGCCTACTGTGCAAATATTTAAAGAAAATGGTAAGAGAGGCTGGATCTGACATTTGCCATGTTCAGTAAAAGCAGACCTTTTGAGAGAATCTGTAAACTTGACTCCATATTTAGGGAATGGGCAGCTGGGATCTGGATCTGGCCATCAAGTTCAATTTTTTTGTGCACTGCTAACCTTATTATAACATAAATGGGGTGTTGCTGGTCAGTAGTGGATGGTACTCTTTGGAACTGATAGGGCAGAAGGCAGTGAGGCCAACAGTAGCTAGATCCAGAGCAAATGACAGGCAGAGCCAACTTATTCCAGTTTTGTCTCCATCCTCCTCCCTGCTGAGTTTTACAAGGGCAATGCTGATAGTTAGTGCCACCCCTTGGACTGGTTATAAATAAGAAATCAGGTAGGTGGGGGCTGGCTGAGGGCAATCTGAGGTTGGTGGGACACAGTCCCGTAGACCCTAATGGACCAGCCTCCAGTATTGCTGGTTATGACCTCTGAATACATAAAATAAATGGTTTAGGGCAAGGTTATCTAAAGGACCTCCTTCTCTCATAAGATCCTACCTGGTGTTCGGGTATTCAACAAAGGCTGTGCGTCATGTCTCAAAGCTTCCCGAGGTGCAGCATATTGGTACACAGATGGTATAGGGAATCTGTGGCCCTCCAGATGTCACGACTTTTTCATCCCATCATCCCTGACCATTGGCCATGCTGGCTGGGGCGCATGGGAGTTAAGAGTTCAACAACCTCTGAAGGGTCACAGCTTCCCCGCTACTGGTGCACAGGACAGGGTGTTCTTGGTTGTGGCACCTGGACTAAAATTCTACCCGGAGAGATTTGTCTGCCTTCCACTCCCTGTTGGCATTCAGATGCCAGATGTGGACATGGCTATTCCATTGTGCATTTGGCATGAATAATAATGCACAGCATTTTTTCTTCCCTCCATTGTATGTTGTAAGTTGGCTACTCTTACGATGGTTTATCTGCTGTTCTTTATCTTTCTGTGCCACATAATTGATTGTTAATTTTTTTCCAACTTGTTATTATGGCTGATTGTTACCTTCCTTGGGGGACCCAAATGTGGATGGAAAGAAATATTTCAGTTAATAAATAAAGGTGTGTACTTGTATATCCAGGAAGACACCATGTCCCCACTGCTGCTATCAGTAGCGTCACTGCTTTGGGGACCTTCATGTAAACATGCCCATCAGTGCTGTAACTGATAACGCTTTTGATGCCTGGTGAATCAGGAATCCATGAGGCTGAAGGACAAAAGTCAGCATCGATTGAAATAATCCTGCAACCTGCACAGAATCAGAATGAAAACCAAAGACAAATGGAATTCAGAGGTTCTTTTCCTCCTGACCGTTTAAGGAGTAAAAAAAAATAATGCTTTCTTTGTTTTCCTGCAGTTGTTACTGGTCCATTTGCATCATTGCAGTTTCTTAAAATAGATGTAGACACTGAGAATAATTGTAATTTACTTGTCTCCATCCTTGACGCAGAGATAATGGAAGAAAAACAAAGTTAGCTTTTTAATTGGCTGGTCAAATCACTTTCACATATATGGAGTGTTCTCTGGATTAACCAAGTGGTAAGACAAGCCGGTGATTTTTCTTTCAGAGGGGTTGGAACAATTCTAAATATCTGTGCAACTACATGAACACTGTGAATATGCTTTCTGTGAAGGATTCAGCATTGTCCTTTTTTTCTTTTTTCTTTTTTCTGTTTTGAAGTTGCTAGTCTTACTAATGGCTGCTTTTATCCTTTTTTCCTTCTGTAACTGGGAATATGTCAACTGAAAGTGTAACTAAAATGTAATGTATCAGAAAAAAAATGCATCACTGGTCTTCATTTTGAGAGTCTCCTCTTACTTAAAGCAAGGATAGGGAGCTTTTTTTTTCATTCTGTTCTGGGCAAACTCCCAGGGGCCACATGCCAGTGAAGAAAGAGGGTGGAGCAACCAATATTTGAATCATAAAATAGTAGATTTGGAAGGGGCCTATAAAGGGCCTGTCAATGCAACCTCTGTACAGTAGGCTAGTTTCAACACACACTTGCATAGTCCTCTGTATCTTCCATCCAGACAAGGAAGATCAGAGTTCATGGGCACATTCTAACCAGACAAAAACACTCATGGTGGGTGCAAAGCAGGGCCAGTGGCCTGGGAAGAAGGGATGTGGCCTGGGATGACTCCTGAGAGCCAGACAGAAAGGCATGAACGGCCACATTTGCCCCCCAGGCCTGAGGTTCCCAACCCTGTCCTAAGGCACACTAACCTTCAGTGGCTGGATTGGTATGGAGGAGCAGATAAGCAACAAAAAATGCTGTTGTGACTCTGTCAAAGGAAAATGGCAGGCATTAGGACTTGAGAAGTGTCATACACAGACACTAGGCATTGCATTGCAAGATGTGGCAGTGGACAGTGTTAGCAGGGAACACTTAATACAAGGAAAAATAACCCACAAGCTGTATCTGGCCACCAAGCCACTGTAGGTGGCCCATCACCCCCCTGGCAAAATCAGGTGCCTCTTCTGCCTCTTCAGAAGTGTTTTTCTCTCTGGTCACAGCATCATTGCTAGGAAGTTCAGGGTTCAAGCTAAGTTTAAGGTTCTGGTTTTGATGTACAAAGCTCTGTACAGCTTGGGACCAGGATACCTGAATGATTGTCTTACCCCTCATATACCCGGTCGATTACTATGCTCTGCAGGTGGGGGTCTTCTGCAGATACCATCTTATCAGGAGGTCTGTTCTGCACAACATAGGAAGCGGACCTTTAGTATGGTGGCACCTGCCCTGTGGAATTCCCTCCCCTTAAATATTAGACAGGTACCATCTCTGTTATCTTTTCAGTGGCTACTGAAGACCCTCCTCTTCCAACAAGCTGTTTAGTAGAGACCTTATCTCAGTCTGCGACTGTACTGGAATTGCTTTTTAAGATGTTTTTAAAGCTTTTTTTAAAAAAATATTGTTTTAATGTTTTGTTTTACTACATTTTTGAAGATATTTTGGTTTTAATATATTTTAATGTCTGTTTTTATGATGTTTTAGAGTGTTTTAAGTGTCTTTGCTTGCCACCCTGAGCTCCTACTGGGAGGAAGGGCAGGCTATAAATTTAATAAATAATAAATAAATAAATAAATAAATAAGTTATATTGGTCAAGAAACAGGCTGGAGTGTTCCTTCCTGTTTCCCAAGCTTTAAACCCTCCTAGCAATGGCACTGGACAAGAGAGAGGAGAGGCACCTTTAGTATGGTAAGCGGATGGGTGTTTCTTCCCCATTGCAGCACTGGGCTGAGAGGAGAAGTTTAGGTCTCACGGGAAACAGCGTACAGAGACCAAGCAGGCCAAACTTAGAAGCTAGGCACAGCAATTGCATCAATGGCTTCTTTAAAGTAAATAGGACCCAATCCAGAGCTCTAGTGACAGAGTAGGGATACCTTAACACTTTGTTCCTCACTGTAGTCCTTATGTGCTGTGGTTCCCCACGCATAGTATTTGCATTAAAAGGAAAAAACCCAGTTACGCCAATGGAAGCTTACCTTCCATTAGGGAAGGGGTTGTAGCTCAGTGGTCGAGCACCTGTTTTGCATGCAGAAGGTCCCTGGTTCAATCCCCAGCATCTCCTAGTAGGGCTAGGAGAGACTCCTGTCTGAAACACTGGAGAGTGAGTCACTGGCCAGTGAGTGTGGACAGTGGCCAACTAGATGGACCAATGGTTTGGTACAGTATAAAACAACTGCCTACGTTCCAATGCAAATACCAGGCATATGGGGGGAAAGGTTCTTGAGATCAGGACTGCAGCAGGGGGCATAAGGTGACAGTCCCCACCTCCTTTTCTAGGGTTTGGACCCAGATTGAGCCACACATGCTTACTAATTTGCTTTTTTTTTAGTTATTTTTCTTCTTGGGGAAAAAAATCACAGTTTCAAATTGTGCATCCTGCCTAGTTTGGCCCTCAGTTGAGCTCCCAGTTGGCTCAAAATCACAAGATAAGCATGGTGGATATCAGGAAGCATAATGGGTGCTATAGGCCTGCCCCCTTACCAAGCTTTAAATTCCTTCCCAAATCCTTTAAGGATTGAAACTTCCTGGTGTGGCACCTCTGCTTGGGATGGGATGGACAACTGAGATCACATCCACACCATACATTTAAAGCACATGGCTTTCCCCAAAGAATCCTGGAAACTGCTGTACGTTCAGGGTGCTGGGAATTGTAGGGGATGGCTCAACCAAGCCTGCAATTTCATAGAATTGTAGAGCTGGAAGGGGTCTATAAGGCTGGTGTTATGTGATTATTATTTTTTTAAAAAAAGAATGGGGTAGGCCTTCAGAGAGGCACAGATTTATTGCAGACCAAGCTGCCGGTCTGCAAAGTATCATTTTCAAAGTGTGTTGCTTTGTTGTTTTTCTTCATTTCCTTCAGTATACGCATTTTGATTGGCCACCTCCGCCATTTGCTGGAGGGCGAACTGTTTTCTCCACATGCAAATTTAGAAGAAGGGGGAAAGGAAGGCAGGAGAAGCAGGTGAGAGCCCGGTGGTTGCTGATTGATATCCTTCAATCCTTGACTGCTGAGACTTCTGTCTCCCAGTTAACTATCGGCTTGCTCCTTGCAGATTGACATGATTATGGCTGCTAAGATAAAGGTAGCACAGCAGGTTCCAGACAGGGGGCGTTATAGAATCCTGGCTGCAAAGACACCTCCAGCTAGTGTACTAAGATTCAGTCTGGTTGCCATAAAAAAGTCAACATTTGCCCAGCCAATACCACATTGTTTCAACAGCTGTTTCCTCTTTAACCACATGATGATTCGGTAGTAAACCACCATGAAAGAAGAACTGGCTTGAGATCTTGTTCTAGGATTGCACTATTCTTAACATGCCTCCAGCTCTTTATGATGTCAAGAGGCTTTCTGCTAAAAGTGCCTCAGATCTCTGCAGCTGCCCATTCCAGGCATTATCTTCCAGTATTTAAAATCAAAAAAGTTATCTGGTGCATTTCATCACAAATAAGGACACTTGCGTATATGAGGAGCTGTGAAGAGGAATATTGTAACAGCTTGTATACTCTTTATGTTCCTGAAAAGAGATCATTGTGCCTATCTTCAGAGATAATTATAGTTTCCCAGCAGCCTCCCCATGTTTATATTCAAATCCATAGCCCTGTCTGAGAGTTCATGTCAGGCAATGTTCTCCCCCTATTGTGCCCCCACCAGCCCTACCCACACACACACACTCTCCGTTGGGGGCAGAACACTTGCAGAGGACAGCCTGCTGTACATGTGTAGACTCCTGCACCCTATCCCCCACTCCCATGATTTGCAAGCCTGCATAATCAGGGTTCCAAATCCCACGGGAAGCCTCCATATTGTCCCTGCCAACATGTGGACCAAGATGATGGTGTAAGACCAATGCGCATGGCCTTCTTCTCCCACCTCCCCATGACTGTTAATCATACAGAGTTAGTGTCTGAACAGGGCTTCTATTACACTTGTATCCTTTGATGCAACTATCATTGTCCCCCATGTTACAGAGGTCTGAATGTCAGCTAGAAGTCGGACATTTAGTGTTGCTGCCAGTAGCATAGTGCCAAATTCAGAAGTGCAGGGACCCTTCATAATACTCACAACACACCTCCTCACAGCTACTCCCCCTTCTAAGATTACATAACCATCAAAGATTATACAGTAAATGAGTGTTCAGACTCTTACTTTATTTCGAGTACTTTTCCTTAGTGATGCATTGCAACAATCGGTGCAGATCTCCATGTGTTGCCTTTCAGCCAGATCTACTATTTTCATGGGCAAACATACTAAGGTCCTGTAAGGTAAGGAACATCCTTTGCTGAGTTTCACTTTTTGGTTGCCATACTAAGACTAAAGGCTCCAATCAGCAGGAAAGGACACTGAAGATATAGGGACCCTGCTGGAGCCATGCTTCCAAAAAACTAAAGGGTCTAAGCAGAGATGGTGCCAGGCATTCCTGGGCCGTTGAGCACCAGCCTGCCCCAAGCCTGTGGCACTGTTGGGGCTAACAAACCCACCCCCATGTCCCACCTACCTCTGTTGTCCCTGTAAATCAATCAAGATGGCGGCGGGGGCATCAGCCCCTTAGGGAAGCCTCCACCGCCATCTTAGTTGATGGCAGGCATGAGTGCGCAGCGCACATGTCATTCACAGGGATGAGAGAGGTAGGTAGGACGTGTGCGGGCTTATTGAACCCTGCACTGACTGTATTGGGGGGGAGGTGCCTGGGAACTGCCTCTCCACAATCCACAGCAGGATCGAGAGCCGGCGCTGCTGCAGATTGCAAAACGGGAGCGCTACCTTCCCACCCTAAGGAGGAGGTCACTCAGTGCCAGCTTCCTTGCTGCCTTGCCCCTCCCACTCTCCCTTCCAGTAAACAGTAAGAACACTCCTACCAACAGGTTGGGTAAGTGGCACCACCCCACCCTACCCCACTGTCCCCTGCTGGACACAGCTCCTCTCCCAGACATGCACATTCACTGATGTGTGTGAGTGGCATTGCACTCTCACTTGCTATGCCCTGAAATGCCTATGTGACCACTAGTCATGCCTCAGCCTCCGAGCAGCCCATTCAACAATTAAAGACTGAGAAAAGGTCCTGAACACATACAGTTGTATGCATGTATACAATCAGGAATCCTAATCATGCAAGACAGCCCTTTCTGTACAGTTGTATGTGTACAGGGCCTTTCTCATTAATGCCAAATGTGCCATCTCATTAATGCCAAATGTGCCATCTATGAGGAATGTGTGTCCAGCAATCACAATTCTTTGAATGCGGGGGGTGGGTGCTCTTTTGATCACATCTAGTGTGCTATCTATTATAACCGGACCACAGAGATGTTGGTAACTTTGTTGGTTTCTTTAGAAGCTTATATCCAGCTCTCTAGCAGTGCTCATAACTAGGGCTAGATGGATCTCTCAGTTCTGTTCTCTTAGTTTCTCATTTTTCCAATCTTAAATTCAGTTTTCCACATTTCTGCAGCCATTTGTGATTTTTTTAAAAAAAACATTGTCATGAAAATTTGCCAGTGTTTTAGTGCACTTTTCATCTAACAAACACATTTTGTATGTCATTTTGCCTAGTATACACATTTTTGCAAATAATTTCTCCCAAATATAATGCATTTTGTATGTTATTTTTGCTTAAACAGTATATTCATTTTCACTTTCCCCTAAAATATTCATTTTTGTAAACATTGATTGATTGGAGAACTGGATTGCAAAATTTGGAGAAGTGCAAATTTTGAAGGATGGCTGTGTTTTGGTTCTCATATAGTTTTGCAAAGTACAAATTTGATAGAGTTGCTTTAAATTCAAACTGAACCAAATTTCGCCCCCATCCCTTCTCAGAACTCAGGGCCTGTGGCAAGTTTTCCTCTCATCTAAGGAAAATAGCAGAGAGAATGTGAAACTTGGGCTGTATACAAGGGAATAGTGCACAATTAATTAACTGGGCCTGAATACAACACAGTTATCCCAAAGTATTTACTGTTAATTACTGGTGTAATCAATATAAGGAGTGCCTCTCCCCCCTCTCCCCGGTCACACCTTTTTCATTCTAGCTCTGTCCATTTCACAGTTTACTGCATTTCTTTAAAGAACTGTGAACAGCACCATGCATTTGAGACAACGACTGGGCCATTTTGTTTTTCAATAACTTCTTTTGATTTGGAACAGAGGTGAGTCACAAACCTCCAGTCTTCCCAGGGGGTGTGGTTCATTCACCCCTTGAAGTTAACATGTAACAAACAGGTCGGTGTGACTTCAGGGGTTGTTATCCCAAGAAAACAAAGTGTGTAAACAGCCCCCCCCGGTGCCTGGTTTGTTTTATGTGGGCCTCTTGAAATATATATACATTGGTCTGGAGAGTGGGCTCTTGTCTCCCACCATATTTTGGGAGGACCAACTACCATTACGAAGCTGCGTTGATTTGTAGAGCTCAAATCAGTGTTTTGAGAAAAGCTCTCACTGCCAATGTTTCATCCAACAGCCACTGGTCCAGGACCCTTACGTGTATCCATGCAGGTGTGCGCGCACACATGCACAATTTACTTCAGGTAGCATCGGAACTTTGTCTTGCTATTTGGCCTGATCTAGCAGGACTTAGAATTTGACAAATTCATGGAGGATAACGCTGGCAATGGCCACTTAGTGTGATTCCTATGTTCTACCTCCACTGCCAAAGGCGCTTTGGAATATCAGTTGCTGGACATTGCAGGAGGGGACAGCGCTGTTATCCTCAGATCCTGCTTACAGGCTTCTCATAGGCACCTGGTTGGCCACTAAAGAATGATGGACCTTTGGTCTGATCCAGCAGGGATCTTCTTACGTGATCTCTTGAGGTGACAGGAAAATTGACTTTCTGTCATGGCAAGAAATTTCACCTAGGAAACCATTCCACTCATTGTCAGTCTACCTTTACCTGACTCTATGCTTTTTAGTATTGGGGGGGGGAGTAGTTAAAATGTATTTTTGTTACTGTGCCAGAGTTTCTGGGTTACATTTTCTTAGGCTTCCTTTCCACACAGGTACTTCACATCCAGTCAAGTCTCCAAGCATCTCCCCTCCCTCCCTCTGACACACCTACACAATCAGTCTGAATTCATTCATCCACAGCTTGCGTGTCAGTGCATCACAGTTTGCATACCATCCCTCAAAAAGCACCGATTCAAGTAGAGTGATGGGTTCTGTGAGCACAAACTCCAGCGGTGTGATGGTAGAATACTCATTTTTTTATTGGAAAAATCAAAAGTGACAGGGACAAAATTGGTTCTACCATTTTGATTGATCACAGGGAATATTTAGCTGGGAATGATTACAGTCAGCATTCTCATTAAAGCTGTTTCTGGGATGGAAATTAATGAAGGGATTTTTTAAAATATCCAGTAAAAGAGAGAGAAAGAGAATGTGCATACACACACACACTTAAAATCAAGCAGTATTCTACGCAGGATGATGGTTTATAATAAGATGTGGCAATCTGTTCTATGATGAACCTGCTTTGAATTTTGTTTTTAAGTCGGAAGTAAAAGGGAACTAGCATTGCAGAATGATAACGTTATCCTGCTTCCCCAGATTTCTGTTATCTTGAGATTAGTCCAGCCCAAGAGGAAATGCAAGAGTGGTGTTAGCATCCTGTTTGACAGCACAGCTAATGGCCTTTCTGTATTGTCTGACCCTGCCAGAAAATCTTGCTTCTTGCTACGCATCCTTAGGAAATGCTTAGTGGTAGGTAGATAGTAAACCCTGGCTGGATAGATCAGAACCAGAAGAAATTCTCATTTGGACATAAATGTAAGAGAAACTTGGCAGTGGAATCAGTTACAGGGATGCTTAGTTTCCTTTTTGAGGGTGAAGAGGTGTATCAATAAAATGCTGTACAGGCATCAGAGATGACCAAGAGGCAATCTAATGAGCAGATCCTTTTGTCTGCAGAAACAGGCCTGACCTAAATCAGAATGGACAGATAGGATGTTTTTTCCATCTTTGTTGTGTTTTGGATATTCTTTTGCGTATTCAGAACACAAGTGTGAAATATAGAATGCGGAGGTCAGAGTGGGTGTACGATACTCTCACATGTAAAAACTACACAACCTATGATACAGTGTGACTGTTGGAGCACCATGCATCCTCAAAGCCATTTTGCCCCCTGCATACTTATTGCCCTGCAATGTTACATGAATCTTAATGTTTCAGATGGTTACAAGATTTTTCACACTGCCAAGAAAAACAAGTGCCAAAATTGTGTAGTGAATTCAACACAGTGCTAAGCTGAAAGTTCTGTCAACACAAAGTTCTCCTCCCCTCCTTCCTCTGCACACTTCCTAAATCTGTTCTTGGGTTTTGCTCAACCTTCCCAAAGTATTAAGAAGGGCAGCTTACAGTGCAAGCAAGCTACTGTTTCTCATTATATTCCTGTAATTGTAAAGCTCTCTTTCCAATATTGTTATGATTCTGCAATGCCACCAGATATGTAGGAAATTTGCATTTTTCACCCTGTACAATCTTTTCCTGTAGCACTATAGTAACACTGTAATCTCTGTCTATTCAGAAATAAGCCCCCTTTAGTTCTATGGCACTTCTCCCAGGTAAATATGTATTGGATTTCTAAATTATTTCAGGTCTATAGTAGTTTTGAATCAGTAGTTTGCAAAAATTCACACATGGCTATATTTATAAATATGGCTGGCCCTGCACTGCAAAGAGGCTTCCATTAATTTTCAGATACATTCAGTTGCCAATCTTTGTTCCATTTCTCTTTTTCTTCAATATAATGTACGTTTCTGAGAGATGGTCTTTGCAGGGATTGAAAGTTATAAACAACCAAACAGACTCAAAGCTGTTGCCCTATCATGATCTTTAATAGTGGAGACTGGTGGCTCTGATGTCAGTGGGGCAGTGAATCCGCTCCAGGTTTTAGGCTGAACTTTCAAAGAGCTGTCCAAGGTGCTTTCAGTTCGGAATAAAGCTCAGAGTGGTTTCACTGCCCCACTGACACTGGAACCACCAGTCTCCTCTGCTCTTTAAAGTCATATCCCACATCTCTAGATGTTAAGAAAATAGAAGTGTCCCCCTTGCATTCTACGTCTCTTGGCTCATTATAAGTTACATGTTTCTTTTTACAACATAAATGATAATGAGACAGATTTGCACTGTTCAGAATAGAAGTCTAAATAGGTCGTCTATGTAGAATGCTATAAGCCTGGCAATTAAGCTGCAATGTTTAGCTCTTGCAGATGCCGTGTAAAAGGTTAGCCCCCTTTTCATATGAACACATAAAAAAATTAGGATTCGGGAGCGAGTCTTCAGACAGATAATATCTGTTAAACAAGATTACTGTACTTAATAAAACTTTATCAAGGATTATATAAGAAAGAATAAATGTGGTCAAAACAAAAAGCATAACACGATACAGGTTTAATGGTACAGATTCTAAAACATTGATTGATGCAGAGCTGAAATTACCCTTTAGTTAGCTGAATGTTCAAGCTTTATCTGGGCAAGCAAGCAAGGTAAGAGCCTTCCAACAAGAGAAAACTGATTTGATGCTAAAATGCAGGAATATTTACCAAATTTTCCTTTTAAGATTATAAATTTATGAGACATTCCTAAGTGTAATTGCTATCACAATTGTCAGAGAAAAATCAAACTATTATAAATGATAGCAAAATGATACATTCCTCAATATATCTGAATACACCAGTGAACTAAGGGCAATGAAACATGCTGGATGATGGCTAGAACACAAGTGGTGAAAGAGGTGCTGTGAGGCTCATCAGGCACGAGTAAAACATCATAACCGTGCCTACTGTGTGGAGGTGAGGGCGGCGAAGAAGTCCACTTCTCTGCCTCCATTGCATCCTCAAGTAGCTGTCCAGTGGAGCTTTTATGTATTGTCAGGGGTCTGTTAACATCAGCTCCAAGAAATGGAGTTGTAGACCCTTCAGAAACCCACTGTGAATTATCCTTTGTGAGTATATGAGTTGCAAAACTTCCTTCTGCACTCTGCTGTACATCATTGAAGGTTTACTGCTCCAGGTCAATATCAATTGAATTAAATTAACTATTTTTAAAGGCATCTTTACTACAAGTATTACAAAGAAGAAGAGCAGCCATTTGGGCAATATGTTCAGATTCTCTGTGACAAATCATCCCAATCAAGACAGATATAGTTCATACCTTTGGCCTTCAGCTGGTGAGTAGGGACCTACACTGGGTCACAGCCTAACCTAACTTTTTTGCCCATTGTATATGTATACTTGTTGCAATGTGCTCTATGTAGGGCTGCCCTTGAAGATGAATCAAACTGACTAGAGAGATCCATGCAGAACTGGTATGACCCCTGTTTCAAAACAGTTGCACTGGTTGCCAATTTGTTTCTAGGCTGCAAGGTGCTCATATTGATGTTTAAAGACCTAAACAACTGAGGCCCCAAATGTCTGAAAGAGTGCTTCCATCCCTACAATTCAAAAGTGTTTAAATTTTTAAATTGTGTTTTTAAATTGTTTTTTGTGTTTTAAAATTTGTATATTTACTTTTAATGTTTTTAATTGCTGTAAACTGCCCAGAGAGTTTCGGCTATGAGGCGGTATATAAATGTAATAAATAAATAAATAAATAAATAATATACACCTGAAATAATTTAGAAATCCAATACATATTTACCTGGGAGAAGTGCCATTGAACTAAAGGGGGCTTATTTCCGAGTAGACACAGATTACAGTGTTAGTATAGTGCTACAGGAAAAGATTGTATAGGGTGAAAAATGCAAATTTCCTACATATCTGGTGGCATTGCAGATGGAGATATTTGGAAGGAGACCTTTAAAATTACAGGCAATATAATGGGAAACAGTCGCTTGTTTGCACTGCAAGCTGCCCTTCTTGGGCATAAAGGAGGGCTTTTGGTAGTTTCATCAACCTCAGAAGTGCACAGAGATGCATCTAGCATCTTCATTATACATCTTCCATTGTGTACGGAAGACATACCTCTTCACCTTCACTTTTGACAGTTAATATATTTTTGTGGGACCCACCTCTTCTGTTATTTTTAATTTATACTGTGCTGCATTTGGTTCAGTGGTTTTTTTAAAAAAATAATTGTCTAAACTGTTCTACTTGGTTTTGATTGTGTGATTATATTGTTGTAACCTGTTCTGGGACCTTACGGTGAAGGGTGTGTAAGAAATCGTATAAATAAAATAATTCTGCACCAATAGTTTTTGGTTACATGGTTTATTCCTGTCCTTAAATTTGAATGTTCTCATTGAAGAATTAAAGACCTTTTTTCCTTTTTTTTTTTTAAAGGCACAGAATCCCCAGATCCCTGGAAATGAATTAGAAAGGACTCAAAAAGCAGGAGTCATCTTCTTACTGCCCTCTAGATGGCAGCTACAAACAAGACATGATTTAGTTACTGCAAAGAAGATACGCCATTTCATTGTATGAAAATGTCCTCCATTTAATTAAAGTTTAAATATGGATTGTTCATTAAGTTTTAGAACAAGCCTACTTACGACAAACTGGAGAGATACTGCAGGTGTAATGGGATGTGTTGATTTTCAATGGAAAGACAAGACTCTAAGTAAGGAAAGACAAGACCCTTACCTAAAACTTGGGAGACCCCCCCCCCATCAGTGTCAACATTACTGAGCTAGATTGCCCAATGGCCTCACCTGGTATGTGAGGCAGCTTCCTGTGTTCCATGACTAGAGATGGGTAAATCTGCCAGTTTCATTTAATCTCAGTTTCTCATTGTTTCTGTCTTAAACGGACTTCTCCACATTTCCACATCAGTTTGTGGATTATTGTTTTTTTACTCCTCATGAAAACTTTTAGTGCAAATTTCTTCTAATGTACACGTTTTTGTATGCAGTTTTGCCTGAAATACACATTTTTGCAAAGCAATTTCTCTTGATATCATGCATTTTGTAGGGTTTTTTAAGTAATATATGCATTTTGCATATTACTTTCACTAATGTGTATATATATATATATAATGCACACTAGCCTATGCATTTTTGTACATGTTACTTGGCTGGGGAACTGCATTGCAAAAATTCAGAGAAGTGCACAATTCGAAGGATGGCTGTGTTTCAGTTCTTGTACAGTATTGTTCTGGAAAATGCAAATTAGGGTTAAATGCAAACTGAGACAAATTTCTCCCTCAACCCTACCTAGGACATCCCCAGCAGCTCTGAGGAGCTTCCTACCCTGCAAAGTCTTCAGATCCCAATGTTCCAACTGTGGTGTCAGAAGACTCCACACTGGTTGCGTATATTCCTGGCCAGATCCCACTCCCATCACCCCCGAGGCCATGGTAGCAGATGAGAGGCCAGGCAGGAACTGGGGGGTGCAGGGAGGCAGCTGTGAATATTTTGAATTGAGAGCTGTAGCTCAGTGGCAGAGCATCTGTCTTGCATGCAGAAGGCTTCAGGTTACATTCCCAGCATCTCCAGGTTGGACTGGGAATGTATGAGCTACTGCCCATTACAGTCAACAATACTGAGCGAGAGGGACCAGTTAGTCTAACTCGGGATACGGCGCTCCCTATGCAAGATATTAGGGATGTAAGCACAGAGAAGTTGCTCAGCCATGCAGCTCTGTGTCTATTGCAGGGCATTTATCTCACCTGTTACATGGTCATTTAATTTTGCCCAGGCTTGTTATAAATCCATTTTGACTGGTATGTGTGATGGACAAGACAAGCATTACCCTATGAAGAAATGGACTGCCTTCAAGTCAATCCCGACTTATGGCGACCCTATGAATAGAATTTTCATGGTAAGGGGTATTCAGACGGGGTTTACCATTGCCTCTCTCTGAGGCTAGTCCTCCCCAGCTGGCTGCTCAGCTTGCCACAGCTGCACAAGCCAGCCCCTTCCTTGTCTACAACTGCCAACGGGGGGGCAACTGGGCTCCTTGGGACTATGCAGCTTGCCCATGGGTGCAGGTGGAAGGGCACATAACCCCTGAGCCACTCACTGTGGGGGTGATCTTTAGCTGGCCCTTGACACCCAGGAGACATGAGTGGGGATTTGAACTCGTGCTCTGGACTCCCAGCCAGGCTCTCCTCCCCACTGTGCTATACCAGCTGCCGCATTAACCTATAGTTCCTCATATATACCAGCTCAGTGCCACTCCATATCTAATTAAAAAACCAGCAATGTCCATGAACAAAAGGGACGTATTAACACACACACGGGGGGGGGGAAACACCTTTATAGGGAAGAAAAAAACTTAAGGGGGCAAACAGCTCAGTGGGCATGGAATTCAGTGTCTGAGGGGGAAATGGAAAACAAGGGAGGAATGGAATGAAGTATCCTGGAAGAAGGTATGGCTGGCTGGCTGGACCACTGAAAAGGAGCATTCCATAGTGTGATATTTTAATGCAGATCCCATTTTTAGTGACTATAGCTGAATATAGCACCAGGTTTAATAGTGCATCAGATGAGGGAACTCTTAGGCTGTGACACACATGAGCACATATGCTCATCTCCTGGCAGCACCGCTCTCCTCCTCTTCCTCTGCCAACCACAACTAGCATCTTGTCCTTAAAATGTTTCAGGACCTTTCTTCTGGAGTGGGAGGGAGACTTGGGAGAGGGGATTCTTGGTGGGGGAATCATGACTGTTTAAAGTGGTATGAAACTGCTTTAAATGTATAGTGCAGATGGGGTAAAAGTGAACTGGCTCCATTTGGTTCAAGAATCTCCTATTCCCCTCACAGAACTACAATTCCCAGAGTGGTTTAAAATTCAGTTCCTCTTCCCAAGGAACTCTGGGAATTGTGAGGGAAATAGGGGTCTCCTAACAACTCTCAACACTCTTAACAAACTATAGCTCCCAGGATTCTTCGGGGGAAGCCATCATTATTTAAAGTAGTATCGTAGTGCTTTAAATGTATGGTGTGGATGTGGTCTTCAATTCATTGAAAGTGAAGAATAATGGAAGGAAATAAATGAGTTGGTTTCTGTTATCCTCTTCATACCCATTTTCTTTCCCTAAAATGCCCTCTGTGTGTTGTATCATTGTGGGAAAATAAGGACTGCCACTAAAATGGCAGCTGGCAGTGGGGCATTCTGGGAAAAGAAAATGGTGGCTGTCATGAAGCAGAGAGCAATATAACCTCTGCAACTGCCACAAACAGTGACAAAAACATGGGGGGAAAGGAAAGTTTCCAAATAATAACCATGACGTCCTACAAGTAAGTGTACTGATGTTGATTAACACTGTTACACTTGAACATTATGCCTGCTGATGTATGGAGCACTAAAGGGTCATCAACACATGAAAACAAATGGCGATCTGATTTAATTGCTAGGGAACAGCACAGAACAGGTTGGGATGTGCAGAGCTTGGAAAAGTTACTTTTTTGAACTACAACTCCCATCAGCCCCAGCCAGCATGGCCACTGGATTGGTCTGATGGGAGTTGTAGTTCAAAAAAGTAACTTTTCCAAGCTCTGGATGTGGGTTAGGTTACTGTAGAAAAGGCATCTAAACTGACACTGAGCCCAGGATCTGTGATATACGGAATATCTATACTGTCCACAGCACATTTATACTGTTACCTGCATAAAATCTGCTGAGGCACGCCTGGCACCAACATTATTATCTTTCCGGCGCCAGGTTAAAACATTCCTCTTCTCCCAGGCATTTTGAGCATTTTAAGCATTTTAACATTTTAACATCCTATTACATTCTACTATTTAGTATGCTAGTATATTGGTATTTTTAATGTGTTTAAATTGTTTAATATTGGTTTTAATTGTATTTTGATGTTTTGCTTGTTTGTTGTGAACCGCCCAGAGAGCTTCGGCTATGGAGCGGTATAGAAATTTAATAAATAAATAAATAAAATAAATAAATATAAATCACACCCTGTGCTAGGTAATCCAAAATAGACTATTTTGGTCCTGGTTCTGAACTCCCAATAATGAATACTATTTAGGATCCCTCACTCCACTTATAAACATGTAGACAGAATCACAGAATCCTGAGGTGACAGAGTAGTATGAAGATTGCATCAGTGGAATGCTGTAGAATGAGGTCATAGAATCCTGAAGTGACAAAGTAGAACACATCATTTTAGAAAGGCATGGGAATATGTCATGTCATGTTTAACTACTCCCCTGTGTTAAAAGCAAAATAGAAACTCTCCTCACAAGTAACAACTAGCACTCCAGAAAAGATCTAGGCCAGGCCTAGGGAACATCAGGCCTGGATGCTGACTGTGGCACTCCAGGCCTCTCTATCTAAACCATAGGAGGACTATCCTCAGTCCCCTCCCCTCCATGGGCCTGCTTTATTCTCTCCTCAAATGCCTGGCCAGAATGTGTCCTTCAGCTACGCTAAAGCCATTTGATTGCCTGGATGGAGGCTAGAGAGATGAAAGGGGGGTATGCATGGTCAGTGCCAGACCACCACAGGCCCTTGGGCACCAGACAGTTGCGCCCTCCCACATGCACGTGTTTTAATCTTCCTGGTTGCGCTATCTTTTGCATTGCCACATCAGCATGCCTGCCTGCCATCCCCTTTGAGCGCTGATGCAGTGACGTCCTCACCACCATCTTGGATTATGTCAGGCATGTAACAAGACAGCAGGAGGTGTGACCGGGTGTATTTAAGCATGTGCTGGCTGCATGTGTGTGTGGTGATAGTTTCACCTGGGAGAGGGAAGCTCCACCCTCCCAGCAGCAGGGGGCCAGTGCCTGACCTGGCCAGCCACTGGTGCCAGGCCTGGAGGTATGTGTAAAAATGTCTGATTTTTGCATTGATAGAATGCAGTCTGCATCATCATCATCATCACCCACTCTTCACCCAAAGATCCCAGATAAAGCAAAGTACAAAGGTAAAAATCATCAATTGCTCTGCCAAGGTTTGCTTCTGGTCCCATCCACCACTGATGTGTGGCCCCTATGAGGTTGCCTATGAGGGAATGCAGCCCTCAGGCTCACAATTGCTGCTGTGCTAATTTCTTTACTATAGGCTGATGTGTGGGGGGGTGTTTTTTGCTTTTTGTTTTTACATAGAGGAATCTTTTTAAATGATATAATTCCCCTCCCCCATGCTCCCTGAAGAGGGAGGGAAATTATCTTTTTCATCTTGAGCATGTCACAAAAATTAAATGCTGTTTTATGTATTTAGTAGGTTTATATCCTACCATTTTTCCATAGTGGGTGGTGCATGTTAGTATGTTGAGCATATATCCTTACTTACTTACTTTCTAGGTAGGGATGAAAAGATCTGTCAGTTTAAGTTCTCCCAGTTTCTAATTTTTCCAATCTTATATTCAGTTCATATTTCTGCAGCAATTTGTGGATTCCTAAATGAAAAAACCCTCATGAAAATTCTTTAGCATTTTAGTGCAAATTTCTTCTGATAAACATTTTTATTTTGACTAATGTACATATTTTTGCAAGCAATTTCTCCTAATATAATGCATTCTGTTTGTTGTTTTCAATAAGGTATTCATTTCTATGCAAACTTTCCCCTAATATATGCATTTTTGTAAGCATGGTTTGGTTAGAGAACTGTATCGCAAAATTCAGAGAAGTGTGAATTTCAAAGGATGACTGTGTTTTGGTTCTCATATTGTTTCGAAAAGTGTGAATTTGACAGATTCGACTTTAAATGCAAACTGAGTTGAATTTCTCCCCCATCCCTGCTTCCAGGTAAATGGATTTAGGAATGGGATGCCAGATATTTTATTTGCCTCACAGGATAACAGTTGCACCTGAGATTTAAATATACACTGGGAATGCTACTGGGAAGCCATTATTATCTCTGACAGGAATTGCAATTATCTCTTTCCGGCATATAAAGTGTGACAAGCTGTTACAGTACTACTTTTCATTATACTTCCTTGTGTAAGGATCATTATTTATGATGAAATACATCATATTACTTGCTTGCTTTTAAATACCGTATTTCAATGCTCTTCTGAGAAGGCTGGATTTACTCTCAAATTATGAGTCACTGAAATGCGCAACTCCCCACTCCACCCTGGTGTCCTTGTGATCTATAATATTATGATATTGATTTGATTTAAAACTATTCTCACAAACCTATTTCCTGCTTTGGGATCATCACTTTACACACAAGGAATAGATCTTGAGACATCCCGATGGGGACCTAGACAGTGGATCCAGAATTACTAACCACTTATTTGACAAAGCTGATTCAGACAATGGCCTACTTTTTTTTTTACACTCTCATTTGGCAGTTATGGTTACTCAGTTATTGCATGGACCCAAGTATCTTTCCTCAAGGCATACTTCTGTTTGGGGACTGTCACAAGCTGTAATAACACTTAGAGGCAGTATGCTAAAATTTCTATTGTCCATGATACTTGGGTGTATTTTTAGTTTCCTTTCATTGTCTTGGTCAAACAAAACTAGTTTTGCAAATGTATGCTACCCTTTGAGTTTCACTCTGGAAAAAAGAGAAGAGCAGAAAAAGAAACTTCCTATCTGTTATTGAATTGCTATAATAAACGTGTGTTGTGCTTTTCTATTAATATCACACGCACATATTGTGTAGTGCCTATGATGTATACACACTCCCAACCCTTAGCTTAAGAGGCAATCTCTTTTTGTCATTCAAAAAGTAATGTTTAAACAGAAATTGATTAGATCAAGAGTTGCTGACAAACACTCTCATCAATTTCATCAGTCCAATCACTTCTATGGGACTATGCCACACCTACAAGACTTGCCACCTGCCAAGCCAAATGCAGGCCATCATCTGTGTGCAGTCTCCCAAGAGCACAATAAAACATCAGGTGTTGTTTTTTCCTCTCCCTCCCTCCCCCTCTCCCTCTCCCTCTCCCCCTCCCCCTGGGGCAGGGAATTCCAAAGTCTGGGAGCCACAATTGAAAAGGCTCTCTCCCGCATGGTATCCCACCTTTTTTGGCTACAAGTGCCTCCAAGGCAGCATACAACATAGACAGAAAACAAATGCAAATATGTACAGTTAAAATGCAAAAATGTCACCATGAAATACAAAAGATTTTTTTTAGGTCAAATTGTTTTTAACTTCTGACTTTTATCTGTAATTTTAATGCATATTTTGTATTTTATGTAATCCACTTGTAGGTTTTTACAATGAAACAATACAAATATTTTGTTAAATACAATAAAACCAAAAAATGAGAGTTTAAAAACCAGAGCAACACTACAAACCATTTTGTAGCAGTAGATTGCCAAGTTAAAATAACCCAAACGTCTACTGAGATAAAAAAAAAGTCTTGATCATTAGCCTAAAGCAAGGATGGAGAATCAGTGCCTGCCCCCCCAGCTGTGGCTGGACTAAGGTTGCCATATTCCAGTTCCACACATTTGGGCAGGCAAATTTGCATATTATGCAAATTATTTGCATATTATGCAAATTATTTGCATATTAATATTTGGATTGTCCAGTTGTTTTGTTTTTGTGCCTAGGAATTACCACCAAAACTGGGGAAAGATATGAGAAATCTTTTTTTTAAAAGCAACATTTTCAGCCTTAAATGCCTAGACTCTAGTTTCCAACACTATGGAATATTTATTGATTAAGAGGATTTATATCCTGCCCTTCTGCTACTAAAAACAGAGCTCAGCACAGCTTACAAATATAATAAAAACAATAAAAATACATAATCAATATAAAAACATAATAAAAACACAAAATAGCAACAAACATAAAGTAAGTCAGGGCAGTAGTACGGTTAACCATTACATATATGATATATTTCAGAGATGTGGTGGGTGGAGAAAAACAAGAAGCCAAAATGTTAGGAAAAGGAGTCTTTCACACCACATGCTCAGTTCTAAATACTGTTGCAGCAAGTTTTACAAGTTCCTCCAGTATTCCACTGGTGCAGGCACTCAGACATTCAAAGTATCTGTATGTTTCTTAGGTTTTATAAAAGCAGAGCTTTGCTTAACTCAAAATTTCTTCTCCCTTTGATCAACCACATCTACACAGGTTCCACCTCCATACTCAAAATGAAACTGGGCCTGGAAGTGTGCAACAACACCACACATACCTTGCTAATTAGATTACCAATGCCAGTATGTCTGTCTTATTGACTACTCTCCTGCTCCCCCCCCCGGGCATCATGAAAGACCCAGTCCTGGGCTCAGAAAGAAAATAAATATCTGGTCCTCTTCAAAGTACTGATAAGCCTCTTGTTTTAATTAAAATAATAATTATAAATTCTTGCTCTTATCACTAATGGGAGTTAATTATTTTGCATATGCTGCTGTTGCTTCTATGGCTGTAACGGAGTGAGGTTAAAGATAAGTGAAATGCAAATAGGAAAAAAACAACACAAAGGCAGTAACACTTTACTAAGTGTAATACCATACCAACCACAACAAGATTCTTATGAGTAAGGCAGAAAACTCAGCATCCCACAACCAGTCAGGATTCATAACCAAAAACCCAAACTAAAAAAATCCTAGCAGACAGTCAGCCAAGGTCACAGAAATCCCCATGCAGCACAACCTGACCTGGGGACTGCAGTTAATGCAGAATGCTGTAGCACAATTGCTGACATAAGGGAGATCCGATCAGCACATAATACCTCTGCTCTGAAATCTGCATTGGTTGCTGATTTGCTACCAGGCCAAGTTCAAGCTGTGCTTTCCATGTTATGGGTGCCACATAGTACTTGGTCTGCTCTTGTAAGAAATCAGTCCTGTAAAGTGGCAGCACCTACGCTTTGGAACTCCTTGGCTATTGACATTAGGCAGACGCCTCTTTTCAGCACCTGCTAAAATCAGTTTTCTTGAGGCAAGCCTCTTCAGGCATGTGGAAGCTATTGTGTTTTTAAATCTGTTTTTAACTCATTGTTGGTTTTATTATTTTGAATGTTTTTAAGTATCTGTCCTTAACACTTTTGCCAATAATTTTGTTTTAATTCTTTCTGTAAACCACTTTGAGATTTTTTACAATAAAGCGGTATATAAATGTTGTAAATAAAAATACATAAATAAATGTTGGAGTCACTGTGGCCCTTGAGTCTCTTCCCACTTTTAGGAACCAAGGAATCTGCCTTATACTGATTCAGGCCATTTTGTACCATGATTTCTTAAATGCAACACCCTACCAACCACAACAAGATTCCTATGAGTAAGGCAGAAAACTAAGCATCTCACAACCAGTCAGGATTCCTAACCAAAAATATGATAAATTAAGAAATATTTATATAAGCATGACTATCAAATATATTTATTATTTACACAAACTGTAAAGATATTTATAGTGCAATCCTAGGTTTATTTATTCAGAAGCAAGTCCCAGTGTATTCAGTGGGGCTTACTCAAACAGGGACAGAAATGCAACCTCAAGTGATAAGCAACTTCATTCACACAACCCAAAATTCTGAATCATGCCACTTTGTGCTGTTTTGCAACTGTTTATACTTGTTTTTATGGTTATTGGATTTTAAATGGCTTTATTTCTTGTTGTGAGCAGCCTTGGTTTCCAACCCTACCTCACAGGGTTGGTGGAAACACTCCATACACGCACACACACACACACACTGCAGATGTATAAATACATACAGCCCATATAATAGTTTATTGTCAAACCAGTTGGTCATTGCAGAAAAATCAGTATTAGTTTTAAAAAAATCAGTATTAGTTTCCTACAGAATAAAAACTGTAATACCTAAGTAAGCCCTGCCTACTTGCTTTAAAATAGGACTGGAGCGGGGGACAGAAAGAGTTAGAACACAAACACAATTCTTTTTTACATTCACTCCAAAGTCCCATTGATTTTTAGCACATTCATAACCATGTCTACTCAAAAGTAAGTCCTATTGAATTCAATGGGATTTACTTTGGGCATATGGGATTAGCATTGCTTTTATGAAAGCAAGTATTGGGAAGGTTTTCAAAACACTGCCCAGGAGGGGAAATAACTGAAATGTATATACTTACCCAATTTATGAGATTTTCAGATAAACAGGGGGGGAACCACCATTTTCTGGCATTGCAATGAGGTTTTCTAGACACTGCCTCAGGTCAACCAAATGCAACCCTGGCTTCACTGATTGGCTGCAATCCTGAATGGGCGGGGTTAAAGCTACGAAGGGCTATACAGTACTGTTTAAAGAAAGATTTAACAGTCAGGGCGGGCGGCTGACATTTTTATGTATATCTCGAGAACCAAACCACCTTGAAACTTAAATTTTTTTTACATTAAAGCTGAGAATCCGGGCCACCTAAGGGGCTAAACGGGTGCTGGGTGGCATGCAAAGAATCCAGGTAAAACCCAGCTAACCGGGCAATATGGCAACCCTAGGCTGGACTCCCAGCTTCCAGTAGACTCAGCCTGCATAGCCAGTGGGCAGGATGATGGCACTTAAGTGGTGTCAGCTTCAGGGCTGGCGGCTGGGCAATAATGAAGTAGCCGGCAGTTAGCTGGGCAATAAATCAGTCAAGGCCAGGCAGATAATGGAGGTCAGCTGGCAGAAGAAAGGCTTGACAAACTAACCAGTAGCAATGTCCAAAAGCATCATCCAGGTAGGGAAGCAGAGTTCAGAAAGCCAGGGGTCCAGTCCGAAGGTCTAGAGGCTAGCAACGGTGTTGTAGTCAGCAGTCTGCTGCAGCCATGAACTGCCTTTTATAACAAACTCCCTAAGCCGGGTGCCTGTGATTAGTCTCCCAGCTGCTCAGAGCTGCAATAAAAACACAATTAAAAACAATGTGACTATTTAATGTGATTATGCCGTGGACCATCTGAATGAAGCTGGGTGGACCATAGTTTGAGATCCCCTGATCTAGACCTATTGCATTTTTTTGTTTTGCTGCTAAAAATTTTCTCTTGACAAACTGTTTCATTCCGAAAATAAAAGCTCATTGCAGATTGATTCTTCATTACCCCACAGTATGTCCATTTGAAAACAGATGTAGGTGGTCCCAGCAATGAGAAGGGAGGTGTATCCACACCTGTCCAATGACATTGTGGGTAAGCATATACCAAGATCACAAGGGGAGGGTTTTCAAGCATGGAATCTAATGAATGGAAGGGTTTTCAAATACATATCAAGTAACCATAACCATCCTTCTGGACAGCAGGATCTACAATCAAGCATATTGAGGATGAGCATGACCGATTCTGTATTGAAAAAAACTACATTTTTGTACTACAGAGGGGTAAGTTTGTTGAGCATATATCCTTAGAATTGACATGTGTCAATTGGGCATCTTTAGAGTCCAGCAACACATCTGCAGGGCAAGAGGTTTCCCATCACTACTTTAGGCAAATGAGCAAGCCAGCCAAACTTTCTGAGGGAATTCCCCAGTCTTGGCTACTACTAAAAAAGCCCTGCCCTGTGTCCCAACAAACAAAGAGACATGAGGTAAGGAAGGCTGTGATTAGCTGGTGAGTCACAGACTTGTGCAGACCTGAATGAGGTCAAACAACTGATTTAGGAACAAGGAAAACAAAACAAACAGGTTTTTACCACTATAGTAAGACTTCTAATCTCTTTCATTACATTTGCACCGGCACCTGGTTACTAATGCTAGGTCATTAATTCTACAGAATTGTTAAGGGGGGAAATTGATCGTATTGCTCCACAGAAATTATTGTCTATGAACAGTCACATTTTCACAGCACTGTGTTGAATGACACTGTGCAATTATCATAGATATCATAGATACCTCCGAGAAGGGTTCATATCACTGGAGATCAAAGGCACAACTCTTCCCTATACAGTGCCTTGCAAAAGTAACCAGACCCCAGACCAATGCTCTCATATTACTAAATTACGAATGGTACATTGTAATTTCGTTCTGTATGATATTCTTCAACAGTGGGGTTTTTATCCTGATAATGTGACAGCAACTTTAATGATTCACAGGTGGAGGCCAATGGTAAGGTAACTGTGTCCTCGATAGGGTAATTTATTTCATCTGTGTAAACTCGGAGCTTCCACAGCACAGGGGTTGAATACTTATGCAAGCAACATGTTTCAGTTTTCTTACAAAAAATTCCCAACATGAAACCTTACAATAATTGATTTTGAGTTTCAGTGTTTCAAAATAAAATATTGTGTGTGTGTGTGTTATGTGCCTTCAGGTCGATTACGACATATGGTGACCCTATGAATCAGTGATCTCCAGTAGCACCTGTTGTAAACCACCCTGTGAAGATTTTGTAAGTTCAGGTCTGTGGCTTCCTTTATGGAATCAATCCATTTCTTGTTTGGTCTTCCTCAATGAAATTACAATATACTATTTGTAATTCAGTAATAATGAGAGCATTGGTCAGGGGTCCAATTACTTTTGCAAGGTACTGTATCATTTTGTGAACTTTTAAAGTATCATTTATATTATGGATTTAATATAAAAAAAATTAGATCATGAAATCCCGTGATCCTCTACTCCTGATAATTCAATAAGGAAAAAACACAAAGAACTAGTTTTACATGGTAGCTGAAGCAAGGAAATGGAAGTCTCAATTAACACCCAGTAATAATAATAATAATAATAATAATAATAATAATTTTATTTTTCAGCCGCCTATCTGTCCAGGTTAGGGACACTCTAGGCGATGAACAACAAGAATAAAAACAATACATATAGATCAACATAATCAAATTTTAAGCTAAAAAACCATTCATTAATTCGGAACATAAATTAATCTGTCCCAATCTTGTAGGCCTGCCTGAACAGCCAGGTCTTCAAGGCTCGGCGATAGCTGGACAGGGAGGGAGCATGTCTGAGATCGAAAGGGAGAGAGTTCCAGAGGGGGGGGGCACAACAGAGAATGCCCTCTCTCTGGTCCGTACCAGCCTAGCTGTTCTCACCGGTGGGACCGAGAGAAGGTCTTGCGAGGCTGATCTCATCAGGCGGCACAATCGGTGATTCTGGAGGCATTCCTTCAGATATACTGGGCCGAAACCGTATAGGGTTTTAAAGGTCAACACCAACACCTTGAATTGGGCCCGGTAGACAACTGGTAGCCAGTGAAGATCTAATAACACTGGGGTGATATGATCCCAGCGATGGCTATGCGTAATCAAGCGTGCCACCACGTTCTGTACCAGCTGTAATTTCCGGACCGTTTTCAAGGGTAACCCCACATAGAGCGCATTGCAGTAGTCTAAGCGAGAGGAGACCAGGGCATGTATCACCTGAGGGAGCAGGTGAACAGGAAGATAGGGACGCAGTCTCCGTATCAGATGTAATTGATACCAAGCTGCCCGGCTCACTGCTGTAATCTGAGCCTCCATGGACAGCTGGGAGTCAAGTATGACCCCAAGACTGCGGACCTGGTCCTTCAGGGGTAAACTTACCACATCAAGCATCAGGTCAGTAATTCCTAACTTCCTTTTATCTCCCACAAGTAATACCTCAGTCTTGTCGGGGTTCAGCTTCATCCTATTCTCTCCCATCCATCCACTTACGGATTCTAGGCACTTGGACATGGTATTCACAGCCAACTCCGGTGAGGACTTAAAGGAGAGATAGAGCTGAGTGTCATCTGCGTACTGATGGCACTGCAACCCAAAACTCCTGATGATTGCTCCCAGCGGTTTCACATAGATGTTGAATAGCATGGGAGAAAGGATAGAACCCTGTGGCACTCCACAATGAAGAGGCCAAGGGTCTGAAACCTCATCTCCCAATGCCACCCGTTGCTGCGTATCTGAGAGATAGGAACAGAACCACTGCAAGACAGTGCCTCCTATTCCTAATCCCTCTAGGCGGTTTAAAAGGATACCGTGGTCAACGGTATCGAAAGCCGCTGAGAGGTCCAGGAGGACAAGGAAGGTGTATTCACCCCTATCCAATGCCCTCCGCATATCATCTACCAGAGCTACCAAGGCTATTTAACGGGGAATTTTTAGATACAAACAGTATGCAAAAAATATTCTTTTATAAAACTATAGGGTTTATAATATTTTAATAGTGAAGCAGGTCAGCTAAAAATCCTCTCCTTGGTGCTGTCTTCCCTGCCTGTTACACACATGTAGCCATGGTAACTAGGTATGCATGGTACAGCTTGGCTCAAGAAGATAAGATAAGGGGAACAGAACACTGGTACAGGACATCTCTGTGCTCTCCAAGGCCTGAGAAGGATTAACACTGGAATGTATTAGCTCATGGTAGAAATATGCTGGTATGAGAACTGCTGAATATTACCTGATTGGCTAGAAAATATTGTATACAGTGTAACCTCTATGTAATGTTTATATGTAGCCCCCTGATTGGGATATGCTAATGTCTTTGTCCTGAAATGTATATAAAACCCAGGCAAGCAGTGGCATGTTGCAGAGCTCTACCAAACATCAAGGGAGATTGACCATGCATACGCTTATTACCAATAAAGGCCTATCTTTGTTGCATGCCTGTGTCTTCAGTTCCTCAAGGATGCCCGGTCCAGTAAACCCCAAAATTCCCCATCATATTAATTAATGAGTAGATAAAATTTAGAAATTCACATTAGTGTTTTAGGTCAGATCCATATCATACATTTAAAACACATTTAATCTCCCAAAGAATCCTGGAAACTATAGGAAAGAGATGCCTTGTGTGGTGTGGGTGGTGCATTTCTTTTCCACATTCAGACTAAAATGGAATAAATATGAAATGCCCCCACTAGAAGGCTCCATTCTGGAAGCACCCTCAAATGACATTGCAAGCTCCAGCAATGTTACTCATCCTCCACCAATTTGCAAACCTTTTGTTTTTTTCTTTCTAATACATTTGTTTGATGCTGTGCAATACTCCTCCTCTATTAGCATAGCACCCATTGTACTTTATTTTCAAAGTTATGAGCACAGATGTGACTATCCCTACCAAGAAGTTGCAGATCCTTATCTCCTGCATTAAGTGGGGATGGGATATTCTGCTGTTCATGCCAGATTGGAACTAACTTGAGCGAAGTGCAAATGGGAAGACGAGTTCCTTTTTTAAAATTAAGGAAGAAGATATATCCTGGCCTTGATTCACAGATCATCATGTGCTGCGGTAGGGTGCCTTCCAGATGTTTTGAACTCCCATGAGCCCTACACAGTGCCTTGGATCCAGAGACCAAAAAGCAAACAGCTGAAAATGGAGGCAGCTGAGTGTTTTACCAAGTTTTTAAAGATATTTCTCAGTCTCTATAAAAATGATAAGCATATGGTACATTTGGGACGATTTGTTTTTTTTTATAAAGCAGTTATTAAGCAAAGAGTGGTAGAAATGCATGATAAGGTTTTAGAGGATGCAAATCTGTCAGCTCTATGAGAAACTGTCAGAATGTGCTTCAGTCTGATAGATATGAACATTAAGTTCAATGAGACTTAACTCCCACCTAAGTGTATACAGTATAGGACTGTAGTCTTAGACTGCAATCTCTTATTAGACAGTAAGGTCCATTAAGCTCACTGGGATTTCTGGATAATCATGCATAGGCTCGCCTTATAATCCATAATATTTTATTTATTTATATTTAATGAATTTACAGAGCCCTTACTAGAAAACAGGGGTTGCCAACATGGCGCCCATAGGAGGCAGTGTACCTGCTAATACTTTCTATGGCACCTGTGAAAGGTTTTAGTAAATATGGTCTCAAAAAATCACAGTGCATGAGAGACTGTTTGCTCTTCCTGCTCAGTTCCTCTTTGCACAGGCCCAGCCTCTCTCACATTGAATCCATTATGCCACATCTCCACAACAGCCATTTTGTGTTATGCTGTGGCCTACAAACAGACAAAAAGGTTTGATTTTCCTTAACAAAAAACAATTCAAGAAAGAACAGAGTTAAGGAAGAATAATTAAAAAATGGGCTACAGACCCTAAAAATAAAATAAACACAACAGCTACCCATAAAGCACTCCTATGTCCTTATAAAGCACATGCCAATTTAAAAAGAATGCTCTTGGAGTAGATCAGCCAGATGCAGATCTTTTGGTCTTCTTCAGTGGCCAAATGAGTAAAATCTAACAACAAAATACATATAAATAGTGGTGGTTAGTACCTCAGAAGGTGCACAATTGTCTTTGAGTCACACTCAGTGTAGGCTAGTGGCTTTGATGTCAGCAGGGTAGCGAATCCACTCCAGGTTTTAATCTGAACTTTTAAGGAGCTGTCCTAGGTGCTTTCACCTTGCTTTTCAATTGAAGTTTTTCACAGCCTTGACATCAGCATTACCAACTGCTAATGTCTAAATATTAAGCTGAGGAAAATCTAACAACAAAATACACATAAATAGCAGTAGCTACTAACTCAGAAGGTGAACAATGATCTTTGAGTCATAATATATGTGATGGTAATATCATTTACCCAGTGGCTTTAATATAGAAATTCTTAACTGGAACATAAATCAGGCTTGTTCAAATACAGGAAACCTATCAATCCTGCACAGAAAATAGAAGACAATTTTAAATGATAAAGATATGCTCATAATAAAACACATTATGCCAATCCATCTTATTCAGTCCTTAATACTTACATCATTAGTAAATAAGCCCAGTGTGGAGAGCCAAATAAAAATTATTTTCAAACAACATGAAGCCTTGGGTTAAAGTGAGCGTACATGTTCACTTTTTTTATAGCCACATTATCACTCAAAAAGCAAAACAGTTGGGTATTTAAATCCAGAAAAGTGTGAGAAATCCTTCCACACTTGTAGAGTACAGTAGGGCCCCACTCATACGGCAGGTTACGTTCCAGACCCCCACTGAAAAGCAAAAATCGCCAAAAACGGAACTCCATCAATAAAACGGCACCCGACGCTC